>NC_081569.1:135197895-135453888 GCF_022355385.1 Mustela nigripes
CGGGGTGTGTGTCTAATTCTTTTCTTAAATTTTATTTATTTGACACAGAGAGAGAGAGAGAGAGAGAGAGAGACATCACAAGTAGGCAGAGAGAGAGGGGGGAAACAGGCTCCCTGCTGAGCAGAGAGGCCCACGTGGGGCTCGATCCCAGGACCCTGAGATCATGACCTGAGCTGAAGGCAGAGGCTTTAACCCACTGAGCCACCCAGGTGCCCCATGATTCTTTTCTTTAAAAAAATTCCAGAAAGCAGAATTTCTGATCCAAATAGAATGGAGGCTTTTACTACATGTTTCTGCTTCTGTGGCTTTTGCTTTGGTTTTTGGTGCAGCAGAGAATTCCAGGGTCCTGTCCTTACCAAGATGCAGCTTTATTCTGGTGTACATGTTATCAGAGGCACTTTGGTCCCACAGCCAACAGGTAGACAGTGGCTTTCTGATACTACAGTTTTGTTTTGTTTTATTTTGTTTTTAAGATTTTATTTATTTGAGAGAGAGAGAGCGTGAGAGAGCATGAGCAGGAGGAGAGGGAGAAACAGGCTCCCCACTGAGCAGGGAGCCTGGCATGGGACTCGATCCAAGGACCCCAGGATCATGACCTGAGCAGAAGACAAATGTTTACCAACTGAGCCACCCAGGTGCTCCTAGATACCCCAATTTCTTTTTTTTTTAAAGATTTTATTTATTTATCTGATAGAGATCACAAGTAGGCAGAGAGAGAGGAGGAAACAGGCTCCCTGCTGAGCAGAGAGCCCAATGCGGGGCTCGATCCTAGGACCCTGGGATCATGACCTGAGCCGAAGGCAGAGGCTTTAACCCACTGAACCACCCAGGTGCCCCTATACCCCAATTTCTTGATCATGATAACGGTTGCTGCACCCTTGGTGGTCTAGGACTTCAGCATCATTCTGAGAGGGTGTCCTTCCTGGAAATTCAACCTAGAACCTCCTCCTCCAGTCTTGGAACAATTTTGAAGTCACCTGATTCCCTGTGTTAAAATTCACTCTGCTTAAGTTAGCCCAAGTGACTTCTGTTACCCATGGCCAAACCCTGACTAATGGGTGGATTCACGGACTCGTGAAATACCCACACTCACTCACAGTTATCTCCTTTAAAAAATTATTTTACTGTTAGTGAGATGGACCATCTTTTCAAATATTTATTGGCTATGTGTAATTCTCTTCTTCAGAGCTACCCCTGTTAGTATTAGAGTTTCTTTTTAAAAATCATTTTTTAGAGGCTCCTGGGTGGCTCAGTCCTTAAGCATCTGCCTTAGGCTCAGGTCATGATCCCACAGTCCTGGGATAGAGCCCTGCCTTGGGATCCCTGCTCAGTGGGAGCCTTCGCACTCCCACTTCCCATGCTTGTTCCCTCTCTAGTGCTCTCTCTCTCTCTGTGTCAAATAAATAAATAAAATCTTTTAAAAAATAAATAAAAATAAAAATCCCTTAAAAATTTTTTTTTTGGTGCCTCTGTGTCACCAAACTAAGGCACATCAAGATTAATGAACTTGCCCAAGGTCACAACTAGTAAGGATTCCAACCCAGGCTACTAGTCAGAGGTCATGCTGTTCACCCCCAATCCATGTGCCATAGAGGACTAGGGCTAAGTTCCTTTTAGTTCTGAGCTCTGCTCTCTTTGCATTGAGCTCCCCCTCGAACTGGTTCTTCAGTCCTGGGTTTAGTAGGTCGGCTTTAGCTGGCAGACCGTTCTGTGCAGAACCTGAATCCCCAGCCCTTGGTTTAGTTCACAGTCCCCCAGTTGTTGGGGATTCCTTTCCCAGCTCCAGCCTGCAGTCTCCATTTACTAGTCTGCCGGGTTAGCCCACGCTGAGAATTGCTGGTGGTGTGCGTGGCCTTCTCTTGGCCAGTCGCAGTAACATTTCTTGGGTACTGTTGGTATGTTGAGATGCATATATTTGTCTTGTGTTATGTAAGTAAAGGTTATTGCTAACAGGGATCTCCAAAGCCAAAACGCCACAGAAATTGGTGGTCACGGGTCAAGAACTTAAGAGCTATTAGAGCAATTGCCCCCAAACCCAAAGACTCCTAATGTTAGGATAATCTGATCACAGAACAGGTTAAATTGACACTCTGTCACTCACCAGCCTCAAGAAAATTGCTATGAAGCAAAGTACGCTATGAAACACTGCACAACCTCAACCTATCCCTTTTAGCCCTCAGAACCCAAAGCCTTGGCCAACAAGATTCTTAAACGTTAAAGAGTCAAATGTCCCACTTTTCTGACACACCTGGTTATTCTGTGTCCAAGAACGAGACTCCTGTAAGCTATAAATATCTACAAAGATGGCCAAGTCCTACTATGCTTGTTTTGTGCCCTGAGAACTTTCCTGGTAATCATCAGGTTGGGGCCCCAAAATACGGCCCAACTGAAATGTGGGTTGTACCTCACTTTCAGGTAGGGTCTTAGCAAACTGCTGCCAGCCCTTGGGGGCAATTATAATGATCATCATGAGGAATGTTCCAATTAGATAAGATCATTTAGGAAGTGCACCTAAAAGTCCCCAAATTAAATAAACAGAATGCTATACCTATTTTAATGGGTGTACAAACCCTCCAAAAGGCTTCGAAATTCCAAAATAGCTTTACTGAAAGATGTGTTGCAAAAAGTTAATGAAAAAGTTGAGGTACCTTGGGTGGCTCAGTCAGTTAAGCACCTGACCCTTGATATCAGCTCAGGTCGTGATCTCAGGGTCCTGGGATTGAGCCCCATGTCAGTCTCTGCACTGGACGTGGAACCTGCTTGAGATTCTCCCTCTCCTTCTGCCCCTCCCTGCGTCTCCCCCTCCTGCACGCTCTCTCCCTCTAAAATAAAATTCAAAAAAACTCCGAAAAATAAAAGAGATGTAGGTACTTAAAAGAAAAGATGGTTACACCCATGTGACTCCTACTGCTTCCTCCTTCCTCCTTTGTTTGAGGAGGAAGCAGTCTAGTGTTAAAAAACAAAACCAGGATGGAAGGACACCTGGGTGGGTCCTTCAGTTAAACATCAGACTTCAGCTCAGGTCATGATCCCAGAGTCCTGGGATCAAGCCCCACAGCAGGCTCCCTGCTCAGCGACAAGTCTTGTTTCTCTCTCTCTCTCTCTTTCTCTCTCCCTCTCTCCCTTTCTGATCCCCCCCTCAAATAAATAAATAAAATCTTACAAAAAAAAAAAAAAAAACAACAACAAGAAAATTTGAAGATCTATTCAATATTCAAATATTCAAATATTCCTGAATAGGGTAGCATCCCATCTAGCTAGCAGAAAGGGGCTCTGAGGCACTGTATGGGAAATGGGAGACTTTTACAGGCAGAAACAGGCATGACAGGAAGTTATTAGTGAAAGAAAACAAAAGATTGTTTCAGACCAGATCACCTTCCTTTGGAGGACAGGGAGGCAAGGTGGGTCTTCAGGAATTTCTAGATGGACTGCTTAAAGGTCAGTCACATCCCTGCAGTTAAGCTTCAGTTCAGTGTCATAGAGGCAAATGACTCCACTAGAGGCCTCTTGTTTCGCTTTCTCACTCCCCCTTTATTTAGAGAACTCAGGAGAGAGAGTGGATCGTTGTAAGAGCAACGTTTGATCTTTCTGAGTAGGCAAGAAGGGACGAAATCGGTAGCAACCAGAAGTATAACCAGAGTAAACGGATACAGATCCTGGGGTTCCGTGGAACTGACATGGGGAAGAGAATTCTCTTCTGATTGCATCTAACTTCTTGATGAGATAATAAATAGCCATCTGAGAGTCAGTTGGGAGGAGACAGTGGGAGAAGTTTTAGGAGAAGTTGAATTTACTGTTTACATTTTGCAGAATTGTTGGATAAAAACCATGCCGACATGCCAACCATGTGTCATTCCATCTAGAAGTGACTAGAAGCCTCAGTTCCCGTTCAACACCCCTGAAGAATCCAGGTGAGCTCCCCCACCCTAAATGTTGTTAGGATGTTGAGACTCATGACACAGCTTGCATACACGAACGTGCACATACAATCACACACACACACACACACACACATTCTTCCTGTGAATTCGCAAATTTCCTGCTGCCCAATGTAGCTGATGGGGAGAGTGTAGGTTCCTGAACAGGGCTTGGAGTGTAGCTTAATCCTCAACAGACTGCCATCAGAGTGTAGCTTAAGCTAACAAAAATAACGTGTTTATGTCATGCCATCCATGCTGAATATTTAAAGCACACAAATTTCTTTTCAGTCTGTTCTTGGTGCAACAGCTGTTGTGAACCTGATGGTACCATTTCTCTCTCAGCCTCTCTAAGAGCTTCCCACTTTGCTCAGAGATCAAGACCAGGTCCTTGCCATGGCATAGGGAGCCCCAGATGGCCTGGCTCTCTGTCAGCCTCTGTCTTTAGCTCCTGCCTCTCTCCCTCAACCACCTGCTGCAGCCACACTGGTCTCTTCCCTGTTCCTCTCATACCTGGTTCTTTGCCATCTCTGTTCCTTTTACCTGGAAAGACTTTCCCCCACAATTCTACCCGACTCCCTCCTCCACCTCCTTTTGCCTTGGTACTTCTTCAAATAATAGATCGCATAACTATATAGTTGTTTATCTTGTTTCCTCCTCCCACCACACTGGCTTATAAACTGTAAGGACAGGTACTTTGATCTTATCTGCCTTGTGTACTATCTCAGTGCCCAGATCGGTGTCTGCCATGATGGGCCTTCAGTACAGACTTTCCAAATAGCTGAACATTGGCCACTGCAAGGCTTAAGATTATTCTGAAAACCACCTCGTCTTTATTAGAAATCAATATTCATCCTTTTTTTTAGAACTTTGATCAGATTTCTTATGACCTTTATTATGCAGGGAGTACATCCTGTCCCCAAATTAAATGACAAAGCATTTTATATTAGCCGATGGTGGCGGATACAGTGACCAGATCCCCTCTTTATAATAACTAGATTCTGCCTTTGACCGGTGTAGGAGCCAAAGGCAGGCTGCTGAAAATGTGCTACTTGGGTACATCGATTATTTTAAATAAAAACTACTGAAGAAACAACGTATGTAGGGACATTAATACTCTCCTCTGTACACCTAAAAGTGTTACTGAACCCACGATCGATCTGCTTACCTCACGGCTGTCCAGTAAGTTGAGTGACAAGCTGTTGAAGCAGGCATAAAATCTATTTGAGAAAGCCCACTGTCCGGATGGCAGCCTAATGTCCCAGATAAAGGTCTTGCCACGGGCAGTTGCTTTTCCAATGTGATCAGACACAAAAGGATGGGTGTCTGAAAAGTCTGCCAGTTTGCTACAAAAATCCTCACCTTCTGAAGGGATTTAATCAGTCTTGGACCTTGGCAGACCTCTGGCTCTGCTGGTTCTCAGTTCTGGGTGTGTCCTCAGCCTGTGCTGGTTTTCGGTGATGTCTGGTCTTAGAGAGGCAACACCCCTGGCTGCTTACATCCCTGCTTGAAATGATGACTCCATCTTGTTCTCTATATCCAGTCCCCACCCCCACCAGGTCAATTTCTATTTGTTGGCCAGCCCCCAAACCCAAACTATTTCTTGTTTCAGTTTCCAGTTTCGGTTTCCAATTCCCAGTAAAAATAAAACCTATCCCATTGGTTGTGCTCAAAGGGGGAGCCAAAGAGGAAGTTGCCATAAAAGCCGGGAGTCTGATCTGGAAAACACAGCCAAGCTCAGACCTCAGGTCGGTTACCAGAGGATCTGCTTCTGGGTAAGACAGGGGGTTGGGCAGAGGGGGTTCCTTCCTGAGACCTCCAGCTCTAGTGGGTGGTAGGCTCAGTGCAGGCAAGGGAAGGCCACGGGAATCCACTCCCAGAAAGCTCTTTTGTTCCTCATCAGGTCAGTCGGGAGGAAGGGTAAGTCCCTGCCATTTGACCTTGGGACTCTGGGACAATGAGCGTTGTTCAAGCCTGGGTGGCAGCGGGTGAGGCCAGGGGAGAAGACACATGTCAGGAGGATCAAACTGGAATCATTCCAAGCCCAGGCTTTAGAAGCAGCTGGACTTGGGATGTGTCACTTACCCTCTCTGTGCCAGAGGGGTTTCCTCATCTATAAAATGGGGATAGTCAGGGTGCCTGGGTGGCTCACTGGGTTAAGCCTCTGCCTTCGGCTTGGGTCATGATCTCAGGGTCCTGAGATTGAGCCCCACATCGGGCTCTGTGCTCAGCGAGGAGCCTGCTTCCCCCCCACCCCCGCCTGCCTCTCTGCCTACTAGTGATTTCTCTCTCTGTCAGATAAATAAATAAAATCTTTAAAATGGGGGTAGTCATCTCTTTGTTCTCACTATCTTAAGTGGGGATAGTGCGGGATCATTGAGCCCAACAGTCAAGAAAGAATTCTTGAAACATTTGATGGTGCTAAAAGGTATTTTTCTTACAGCACAGGGACAGGACCCATAAGCAGAAAGAGCTGCACTGGGATTGTGAGGAGCGACTGGTTCTTATATATATTGTAATTAGTGAGGATTAAGGATAGTGTCTCTAAGGAATTTAGAAGCAAGGCTTTCAGAATTTTGAGGGGCCAACTGCTGTTAAGATCGGGTTACTATTAGTCCTTAATAAGACGTACACAAATTTCGGGGTGCCTGGGTGGCTCAGTGAGTTAAAGCCTCTGCCTTGGGCTCAGGTCATGATCTCAGGGTGCTGGGATTGATCCTCGGCATCGGGCTCTCTGCTCAGAGGGAGTCTGCTTCCTCCTCCCTCTCTCTCTCTCTGTCTCTCTGCCTGCTTGTGATCTCTGTCAAATAAATAGATAAAATCTTTTTTTTTTTTTTTAAGTACACACATTTCTTGAGGATTGTCATGTTGTACACATTTCAGGTATCTGTCAGTGAGCTCCAAGCTAAGGAGATTGAAGTTACATTTCTCTTGCTTTTGTTTCCCTCATCAAGGGGATGGCATGAGAACAGGAACCCAGAGCAACTGGACGACAGTATATACCTTAAAACGTAACTGGTTCTTATTTCCTAACTCTGGTGCTTTTTAAACTGCTCTGTGGGATTTCCAGGATGCAGTGCTGCGTCAGGCTTCCCTGCTTAACAGGGAGCCTGCTTCTCCCTCTGACCACCAGCCCCCCTCGAGCTCTCTCTCTGCCTCTCTCCCTCCCTCTCCCTCTTGCTCTCTTGCTCACTCTCTCTCAAATAAATAAATAAAATGCTCTGTGGAAATTTAAGAGATTCCCAGAAATAGCTAGGAAGTTGGCGCTGGGCTTTTTGGGAGGAAGGAAGCAGCCAGCTTGGAGAAATAAGTCCACTCCCCACCCTTCCTTCACCGTTTCCAGGACCCTTTGCGGACATCCAGCCCTGGCAAGTTCAGAGAGGTCTCTCTGTCCCTACTGGACAGAGTTTTTCAAAGTTGTGGGCATGATCCCCTTCCTTTCTGGGGTCCCCTCCCTGCACCAAAGCTCCATCCTGCTCAAAAAGAAGGAAGCCCACATTGGAGTCATCTGCCCCCAACCGCAGCACACCAAGACTTCAGAACAACGTCAACCTGTCCCAGGAAGGTGACCTTTGGGAAGTCCACCCCATCTGTCCTGCTCAGCACTAGTGAGGTCATTTGCCATCGGCCTGATACAAACCCTGTTTCCCCCTGATGTCCGGGCCTGAAACAATCCTTTCTTTTCTTTTACTGATGACTCCTCACCTTCCGTTTTGCTGCTTAGGAAATCCTTCATTTTTGCGCAGCTTCTCCAAGCATCTCTCTACTTGCTCGATGGGCTGCTGTCCTGTAACCAGGAGTCAGGGCACAGGGCTAACTGCTGACAAAATTCAAAGGCAGAGAGAGAGAAAGAAAGAGAGAGTGCGCACACACGTGCAGGGGTGCCACAAGAAAGGGATTTATTTCAGTTGAGGCCAACATGGGGAAGACAGTGGGCTAGTGTCCCCAAAGCTGTCTCCAAAGTGCTGAAAACATGGCCAGGTTTATATAAGGAAACTGTGGGACAGTCACTGAGTACTGCAGACAGGCAGTGAAGGTCATGGCCTCGGGGTCAGTCGTGGGGGTTTTGTTTGTTCGTTTGTTTTAGATTTTTATTTATTTGACAGAGAGAGAGATCACAAGTAGGCAGAGAGGCAGGCAGAGAGAGAGCGGGGGATGCAGGCTCCCTGCTGAGCACCTGAGCTGAAGGCAGAGGCTTAACCCACTGAGCCACCCAGGAGCCCCAGTCGTAGGGCCTTTATTGCTGGGGATTTGGGGGTAGTTTGGTTTCCACTGCGGGAGGCTTTGCCCCCCCAGGCTTCTGCCCGAGTTAAAGATAAGCTGTAAGACGAAGCGAATCAATTAGAAAGGAAAAGTGAGACAAAATGGAGGTGTTGGGCTTCTTTCAGCCTGACACACGCATGTCAATTTCTGTGCCATGCAATTCGTCCAGGTGGCCACCTTGTCCTCTTCCCTGGTCTCTAAGCTAATGGGATCCAGAGTAATGACACGAGCATGGCCAAAGCCACCGAGGTGGTTTCCGGGGGTGAGCCCTCCTAGAGGGGCTGGTGGGGAGGGCGGCGAGGAGGGCGATGGGGAGGGGCGGAGTCTATTTCTAGCTTCACCTCCTTGGTTCTCACTGACATGTCCTGATGTTAACAAAATTCTTCATTCCGGGCCCGTTTTCTTCATTAGTTTGTGTGAGCTCCCTCTCCAGTCTTAGCTGTTCGTTCTTGCTGTTTATCTTCCCCCTTTTCCTCCGTTGTAATAGAAGAATCCAACCAAGGACATTTTAAAGATCTAATTGACTTTATTGGTAGTCAACTCATGCATTGGCCAGCTTCCCAATGAGCAAGGAGAGGGGAGCTCCCGAGGGTTACAGAGGATCCAAGTTTTTAAAAGGTAGAGAGAGCAGAAAACAAGAAATTATTAGGAGAGAAACCATTGTTGTAGGCAAGGTCACCCTCCTAAGGGGAACGGAGGGGGCCCATCAGGAAATTTCCTAGTGCTCCCTGGGAAATCCCACATTGACTGGTTAAGGGATATATTCCTGGGGGACTGAAAGTGCAGTCAGGTTAGGTATTAAGTCTCAGTTTACACTTGGGGCCTTAACTGAAGGGACACCATTGTGGGACCTGTGGTTTTCTTTTTAACCACACGCCCCCAACTACCCCTGCAATACCTCCCTTCCTCAGAGTCAGCCTTTCCAATATGCTTAATGTGTATCTGTTTTTCATATGTATTTTTGCAAAATGGGTGTTGGCTTTTTGTTTGCATGTGTTTTAATGTCTGTATAGAATAGTGTGCTGTTGAACTCATTGTATTGCTTTTTCCACCCTGAGATTGTCAGGGTCACTAGGTGAGTGTCTAATACTGGCTTCCAATTGTTGCAAACATGCCACTTCCCTTTTGCTCTCCTGGTGTCCACCCCGGGGTCCTTCTTCCTTCCCCAGCACCAACAGCAGCAGAGTATGGAAGGGGAGGGCGGGGCCTCTGACCACTGCTGACCTCTGACCCCGCGCACTCATCCTCTGTTCTTTCTCTGGACTCACCCTGTCATCCACAGTTGCCCTGAGCCAGGCTACAGCTTCCGTGGGATCCCTGCTGAGGACACTGAAAGCCTCCAGCATGGCAGCATTGACTCTTTCCAGAGCCGGAGGTAACTGGCCCAGGGTGACAGAGTTCTGCTTCTCGGGCCCCCACCCAATACTTAGACCGGTGACAAGTCTCCAGCCAGCAGTCCTTCCTGTTTACCAGTAACACAAAGGACTCCTAAGCTTATGATAAGCAATCCTTAAAATAGTAAGGACAGATAGATTTTATCTAATGCTCTGCCGTCCTAGTCACTCTGCCAAACACTTAACATTTATCAATTGTTTTAATCGCCATAGCAACCCCAGAAGGTAACCTTTGTCCCCTATCTACAAATGAGGGAATTGTTTTTGGCCCTGGGCCTTTGGGCAGGGAGGTGGGGTTACTACCAAACCGAGGACAGGAAGTAGAACCAAAAGGCAGAGAATCTGGTGTAGGGATAGGGAGGCTCCAGGACAGAGTAGGTTCTGAATAGCCTCGAGAGACCAGGCCACCCTCCCACGGATGACCGTTGGGGGTGCCCCGCAGCAGGTTAGCAGAGGAACAGCACCTCTTTCCCATGGGCCTTCTGTGCACATCGTGACCCAGATAGGCCAAGCTGCCGGCCAGCCCGGCATCACCCTTCCAGCCAAACCATAATGTCCAGCTGCAAGGGTTTGACTCTCACCTTTTAACTTCCCTTCCTATCCCCGGAAGGCTCTCTTCCTGGGGAGCTGGCTGAATTCATTCCTGCACACTTTTGCAGGCCTGACCTTTATGGGGGCAGCTGACCAGGACCTCTGCCCGCCCTCTAGGGACCCACATGTTGGAGAGACAGGCCAGTGCAAGCCGAAAGGGTCTTAGTGCTCTGAGAGGCTGTGGTCACAGGGGGGCAATGCTGAGTCCAGATTGGCTGCCTTTGGGGGCTTCTCAGACAAGTGGGCAACAGGTCCGGCCTTAACTCATCTCAAGTAGAGTTCAAGTGCTCAGCAGTGCTTGCCCTGACTTGCTGGGCAGTGCAAAATGAAGCACATCTTTCTCTGTGAGGATTTATTGCTGCCTGGAAAGATCTGTGGGGCAACAGGAGAAAGTTAAATAATCTCCCCCTAAAAAAACACTGACCCTGAACTAACATCTTTGTTCAGAGAGCAAGGCATCCGGTTCCTTCGCCTCGACCAACACCACCAAGCCCTAAACCACTCTGCCAAGTATCCCTTGTCCACCCGAGAAGGGATGCAGGGCAGCCTTCTGTAGGGGTGTGTTTGTCTTTGTTTTGTTTTGTTTGTTTTAAACAAATCAGGCTTGGACGGCAGAGAGAAAGAGAAAGATCGTTTTTGCTCTCCCCGCAAACAGGCCCCCACTGACCAATCTGCAGACAGATTGAGAAAACAAAGCAGACTCTATGTGATCATTGGGTTTTCTGGAATGAGGACCTCAAACTCTGTCTCCAGATAATTTGAGGTCAAAGCATGCAAATCCATCTGGGACAAGTCATTTGAGTCTGGAATCTGACTCCCCAGCAATCCTTGCCAAGCTCAGAAGAGGGGCCCCCTTTCCCAGAAATCCCCCTGTCTGAATGCAGTAGGCAGGTGTCAGATGAGGTCATTCCTTCCCATCTCCCAACATGGACAATGCCCTCCCTGTGGGTGGGCTGTAGGCTCAGGGAGCCAAGGGGAGGCTCAGGGAGCCAAGAACTTACAGAACATTCTTTTGGTTTCTAGTCAAGACTGTGGCAGCTGTGATAGGAGGAGGTGAGTCTTTGTAGGGAAGGGGTTCAAGTCCTTATCTGTTCCCCCGAGTCTGGGTCTTGGGAAGCAACCATCTTGTCCAGGCCCAGGTCTGTCCTGCACTTTTGCGGATGGTGGGGAGGAAGTGGACTGGTGGAAATGGGGAGGAAGCCAGGAACTGGAAACAAGAAACAAGGAGCTTGGACCAGCTGGTGTCATGGAAACTCCACAGTGGAGGCGATCCCAGCAGGGACCCCATCTCCTCTTTGCAGGCATTTACCCTGTGACATTGGGGGTGTCTGACTTTTCTGAGCTCCTGTTTCCTTTCTGAAAAATGGGCCATGCCCATAGTCTCTCCAGAGCTCAGAGTTCACCCCCTTGCCTGCGCCTCCCAAAGCCCCCTGAGCCTGATTGAGTGTGTGCACTCCTTAACCCATCCCAACCCAACCCAACCCAACCCAACCCGACAGTCGTGTCCGTGGCGTCTGTGCCCACCGTGCTGGGCGCCGTGGGCTTCACTGGGGCCGGAATCACTGCCTCCTCGCTAGCAGCCAAGATGATGTCCTCTGCTGCCATCGCCAACGGGGGTGGCATCGCCGCTGGCAGCCTGGTGGCGACACTGCAGTCGGTGGGTAAGTGTCCCTGGGGACTTGCTGTGAGGGGCGAGGAGAACCAGCGCCTTGGTACCCGGCCCGGATCTTAGCCTCCCCCACCCTCCTCGTCTGCTCCTAAGCGTCACCCTCCAGGTTCTCCCCGGGAGGTGCAGGAGGGAGGCCCCGGGCATGGGGCATGCCGGCTTCAGGCTGCGGTTGCTGGGTGCCTCGGGGATCTCCGCCCTGCCTGGGCTCAGCCTTCTTCCCTGGAGAG
The DNA here is from genome assembly GCF_022355385.1 of Mustela nigripes. Taxonomy (NCBI): domain Eukaryota; kingdom Metazoa; phylum Chordata; class Mammalia; order Carnivora; family Mustelidae; genus Mustela; species Mustela nigripes. The sequence continues at coordinate 135,209,957 of NC_081569.1, forward strand.
GGACAGCTCCCAGCTCCGGGCTTCTCCATGGCAGTGCTGGCCAGCGGGCTGCGGGCAGTTGCTTCCCATAGCAGAGATCTGGAGGGCTTTGGGAAACGGGAGGGTGCTGACTGGGGCCCTGGAGTCTTTGACCTCTCGGTTTTGTCCCACGGAGCTGCCCCAGGTCTGCTCCTTACCACTCTACCCACCCTCTCCTTCTCCCCCAGGAGCAGCAGGACTCTCGCTGTCAACCAAGATCATCCTGGGCTCCCTGGGCTCTGTGCTCACGTTCCTGAGCTTCTAAGAGTTTCCCTGCTCTCTGCCTGCAAAGAAGAGAACGGCCCTCCCCCACCCCTCCCCACGCCCCACCCCCACCCCTCCCCACGCCCCACCCCCCCATGCAGGGAGGGACCAGTCCCTGGCTGAGAGTGTGCCCTGAGGAAAATAAGCAATAAAAATTGTAGTTGCAGCCCATCCTGAATTCCCTCCTCCTTGCTCGAAGTTGGGGGCGGGGGAGGGTGGGTCACACCTCTTTCCCAGTCCTGTGGTCCGGAGCAACGTGGTGTTGGAGTGCAGGGTGCGCTCGGCTGGGATGTGCCAAAACGTGGGGGCGAGTGGCTGCCCCCACCCTGCTTGTGACTCTGTGTGACTCGGGGCAGGCCACCTCCTCTCTGGCCCTCATTTGTCCCTCTGGGCATGGGGAGTTGGTCTAAATGACCTCAAAGGTCTCAGCCATGGGTGGGTGTTTGGCTCAGTTCCTGGGCAGTCTGGAACGGGATTGGGGGAGGCGGGGGACCGGCGGGGAAGGACATCCTCTTCGGAGCCACCACCTCCCAGCTGCAGGTCTAATGGCTCTGTCCTAAGCCGCCCGGCTCTGAAGGCCCAGGCCCATATGAGTCATTGCTCCAGACTCAAGTCAAAGGCCACCATCCAGCCTTTGCCTTTCTCCTCAGCAGCAAGAAGGGAGATGGAGTTTGCTGGAGGCTCTGACCTTTCTAACTTCAGGGCCGTGACTCACCCTTAAATGTCCTTCTCCCAGAACAAGATCTTCTAGAAACTTCTCTTTGCTAGGATGACTTCCAACTCGGAGCATCAGAAAATTAGCTGACGTGCTGATCTGTTCCTCTTTTCCACAACTCTCTGAGCACACACTGTGGGTCGGGCACTGGCTGGGGGCTACAAACTTGGACTTCCTGTGGGGAGTCGGGGAGGACTGACTGACGGGTAGACAGCCATCGACAATGTGCTCTGGGAAGTGCCATGCCAGAGGCCAGCCCAGGGATCCCAGGCCCAGCAGAAGACACAGAAAGTCTTAGTCTGCTCTAACAAAAATCCCATAAACTGGGTCATTTATAAATAACAGAAATGTATTTCTCACAGTTCTAGAAGGTGAAAAGTCAGAGAGCAAGGCGCTGGTAACCCTAGGTTGCTGATGAGAAGCTGGTGAGAAGGTGTCCCTAGATGGCCCCCTTCTTGCTGTGCCCTCACATCACGGAAGGGCACGAGCTCCCTCTGGCCTCCTTCGTAAAGATACTAATCCCACCCAGGAAGTCTCCATCCTCAGGATCTCAGCACCTCCCAAAGGTACCACCTCCTGATACCACCATCTTTGTGGGGTAGGACTGCAACCTGAATTTTGGGATACACAAACATTCAGACCACAGCAAGCGTGTCGGGGAAGAGAAATTTGGGTTCTATCCTGAGGGTCATGAGAGACAAGTGTTTCCAATGTGACATTGACCTGATCGCAGACCTATACCCCTGCACGCTCTGTCTCAGGTGCTGTGAGCAGGTTGACAAGATCTTGGTTTCCAGCAAGAACCAAACTTAGGAGTGTAGTGCTCTGGACCTTGAAGGAAGTTAAGCGACTCGGCCATGTCTTCCAGTGGTGCCTCGTGGGGCCACTGAAGCATGCTTGCTACTTAGCCAAAGAATACTCCCTTAGGGTATTAATTCAATACTTGGTTCTTTTTCTTTCTTTTCTTTCCTTGATGCCTCAGAAAATCTGATAAAGGCTGTGAATCCTCTCCCCCTAGAATCACAGGTTCCCAAAATAATGCCTCCAACTTCAAAGCCTTCTTTAAGACTTCTGAAGACCCTCCTTGCGGCTAAAGGTAAATGTCCCTGCTTTCACTGGAGGTCCAGGCCTCCACCCGGGCACATGGGTCTGCCTTGGATCTGGAAGGTTGGCCAGGCCAGCCTCCCTCCCTGCCGAGGCCCAGCAGACCATTCGCAAGACCACCCCTTGTTCTGGACACTGTGCTCTGACCTCCTTCGTCCCACTCAAGTTCCCAGGGAGCCTGTTGCTAATGCTGACCTGCACCTTCCCCTTTTGCTACCAGGTTTGGCCTCTGGAGTAGGTAGATTTCTAAACCTGGTGCCCAGTGACCCTGACCCTCATACACTGTCCTGCCCTTGGAGTGTGGGGGGTCCTGTGGTGAGATGCCACTTCCGTAATTATGTTCAGTTATACACAGAGGGAGACTCTGCAGGTGAGTCTACATTCATCGTAGGAGCCCTTCAGAAGCAGAGAATGTTCTCCGCTCATCACAGAGGAGGAACCAGAGATTTGAAGCAGAAGGGGGATTTATTTCTTCCCCCTGGCCCCAAAGGAGAGCCCCATCTCGCTGAACACTTGATTTTGGCCTTGTAAAACCCTGAGCAAACAACTCAGGGAAGCCTGCCTGGACGTCGGCCTTACACTGTAACATAACAAATGGGTGTTCTTTGACGCTGCTGACTTTGGGGTCATTTGCTCTGCCACTGTAACATAACAAATGGGTGTTCTTTGACGCTGCTGGCTTTGGGGTCATTTGCTCTGCCGGACTAGAAAATGAATAGGAGACTTGATACCTCTTCTCGCTTAACCAGCCTGCAGGGCCTTTGGAGGGAACTGAATGAAAATACTCCTGGCGAGACCCCAGGATTCCTGAAATTCCTGGTTTCAGTTGGTCTCCCAACTCCCGGGTCCTGCCTCTGTGGGATTCCAGGGGCCCCTGGTTGTCCGAAGGAGCTCCCCGCGCCGGGAAGTCAAGCACACTCCCTGCTCCCCATGTTCTGGTGCATGGTGGCTAACACGCTGCCTGCCAGGGAGAGCGTTGGAAAACACAGTCTTACTATGGGGATCGGGGACGGCTTTTTGTCGGGTCGGGCATGTTGCGGCCGCCGTGACAAATCGACCAGGAATGTGAGGGTAGGAGGATGGTGAAAAGAAATTAAGAGACAAAGAGACGGGGGCTGGAGGGACACGGAGGAGGATGTCCAACAGCGCCGATTTTATTCCGCATCTTACAAGCATTTACAAGGCAGACCACAATAGAAGGAGTAATACATCAGTATCTAGTCAGATAACCGCAAGTTCCTATAACAAGTCTTACATTAACTACAAACAAATCTCGTGATGCCAGGTAATCACGGCTAATGCCATTACCTACTATTGATACAAGAAGTTACAGTCAACCAGGGACTGGATCATGGGAAGTACAGGAACAACAAGGACCAACTAAGAATTCATGACCCTGGGCGCCTGGGTGGCTCAGTGGGTTAAGCCGCTGCCTTCGGCTCAGGTCATGATCTCGGGGTCCTGGGATCGAGTCCTACATCAAGCTCTCTGCTCCGTGGGGGGCCTGCTTCCCTTCCTCTCTCTCTGCCTGCCTCTTTGCCTACTTGTGATCTCTCTCTGTCAAATAAATAAATAAAATCTAAAAAAAAAAAAAAAAAAAAAAAAGAGTACTGCAGAATGTTAAAAAAAAAAAAAAAAGAATTCATGACCCTGACCACATTGTTCCCTTCTGTAGGAAGAACCTGTGGGAAGTCACCTAGGCGAGCGCACGACACACAGCGCAGACCCTTTCTCAGTGTTCCTCGACTTTCCTGTCCTTAACCCCTTATCAAGGCGTCTGGGCTTTAAAGGAGACACAAGTCGTGGTTTGATCCACGACTCCAACCGTGCCGTGGCCTCCAACATGGGCATCTTCCTCAACAGGGTAGAGGCTGCTAGGAGCAGCTCAATGTCCACTCCTTCCTTCTGGCTCCCATGAACAGAGCCCTGATTTTTGGCTAGGTGATGCTCCCAGCGGAAGGACTGCGTTTCCAGTATAACCTGCAGGTAGGTGCGCTCACTGGACGGGGTTCTGGCCAGTGAAAGATGAACAGAAGGAAGGTTGCCATTCTCTGGGCACGCAGGGACAGGGGACAGGTGGGCCCACCCTAGCCCCTGGCCTCCTTCCCATGAGCTCTGCTGCAGGCAGGGGAGTGACCCGTCTTGAACCTGCTGATGTGAGCAGCCCGTCAAGGAAAGCAGAACAAAGGGGCCCCTGGGTGCCTCAGATGGTTAACCATCTGCCTTTGGCTCAGGTCATGATCCCAGGGTCCTGGGATCAAGTCCGACATCAGGCCCCCTGCTCAGGAAGGAAGAACAAGACCGGGGTCTCCAGGAGCAGAGCCATCCCTCCACCACTCTCTCACCCCCAGCGGAGACTCAGCTGATGGAGCAACAGGAAAAAAACTTCTCTTGCTTAAACCAAGAGGGTCTCTTTCACAGCGAGCAGCCACCTACGACGTATTCTAATGAACACAGTAGGGAATTCCTCTATTGCTTGATGACGAGCAACAGAGGAAGCAGTCCAATGGAGTGGACTTTAGCCATCCTTCTCCATACACCACTACGATAACAGTAATGGACTAAAGAGGCTTAGCATCACGTGAGCAAAGAGAAGGAAAGAGAAGATGACAAGAACATAACTTTGGGAGCCAGAGGTCACACGGACCCATGGTTCCACTGAGCAGTCCCAAGAAAGCTGAATCTTAAGTTGTTTTTGGAGAAGGAGAGAAAGAGGCCGCTCTCCCCTCTGGAGAGAAGGGGAGAAAGAGGCAGACCCCCAAGGGCTCCGCTCCTGGAAGGCGGCATGGGGTGTCCCAGCACAAGCCTGTTGGATGTCTCTTTAAGAACCAGGCAGATTGGGCGCCTGGGTGGCTCAGTGGGTTAAGCCGCTGCCTCAGCAGGGAGCCTGCTTCCTCCTCTCTCTCTCTCTGCCTGCCTCTCTGCCTACTTGTGATCTCTCTCTGTCAAAAAAAAAAAAAAAAAAAAAAAAAAAATCTTTAAAAAAGAACCAGGCAGATCCCTGTGGCTCCCCTCCAGCCTGCACTTTATTTTTGGAAGCTTTGGGTCTCTGGGACAAAGTGCAGCGTCTTCCTATGAGAAATGCAATGCTGAATTCCCATACAAGGGTGCAGACCCTCGATCTTCATGGATATCCGGAGCACCGGTGGCCAAGTGGCAACAGCCAGAACAAAAGGGGGAGGATTCTTCTTCTTAAGAATTTTACCTGCCCCCAAAAAGAAATGTTCGCATTCTGACACATGGGGGAGGGGTGCTCACTGAAAGAAGGAGCCTGGTCTGAGAGTGTGGAAAACAGTGGGTACAGAAAGGGGTCCTCAGGCGGGGGAGGGGCGGGGGGGAGGCTGTGCCTGGCCCAGGAAGGATGCTCTGTTCCATGAGTTCTGTTAGCACCCTGTCTGGGCGAGAGTGCCGCTGCCCCTTGGAACAATGTGTTACTTAAACTATGGAGGATTTGACTAGTTACCAAGCACATTTAGGTGTGGCCTTAAGAAAAACATAGACTGGCAACAGGTCTTTGGGGAGAAGCTGGGCCGCTGGGAACGCCTGGTCAGCTCAGGGTAGAACGAAATCCCACCTGCTTCCCTTTTCCTGTTGTCGCTCCTTTCCCTTCGCAGAAGAGCCCACCGTTAGAGGAGTCCTTTGAACGTGCTCGGTTAACTATAAACTTTAACCTCCTCTGCGTTTGTCCACAAGACATAGGACTAAAGTTTGACCTTCATCAGTTCCTCTGTTGGCTATTGTTTCTATCTAATAAAAGTGAGACTGTGGAGTTGCTCGGGGCAGCAGGTCTTTTTGACTGTGGTCCCCTGCTCCCAATCTCTGGCCGCTGACTTGTTTGTGCCTCATTCTTCCCCTGTTCGCCACTGGCAGCGGCATGAGAGGAGAAACGGAGGTCTGCCACCGTCCTCCTGCACCCCCACAGCGACTTCGGAGATGCCACAGCGGCACCCTGAATACGCACAGAGTGAGAACAGAGGGATCCAAGCAAGCAACGTTGAAACTGCACCTACTATGGTCAAGACATTACCTCATCCCATAGAATCTGCCCAGCATTCCAAGAAAGGCCATGGCTGCTGCCCCGGTTTTATAGATCTTGTTACGAGAACCTAGTAAGAGGCACCTGGGGGGCTCAGTCAGTGAAGGGTCTGCCTCTGGCTCAGGTCCTCGAAGGCCAATCTGCCTTTCCCTCTGCCCCTCCCCCCCGACCCATGCCCTTGCTCGCTCTCTTTCCCGAATAAATAAATAAAATCTTTTAAAAAAGAAGAAAGAACCTGTTAAGAAATGATCCGAATTCTTCAGATCAATTCAGTTCCTAATTCCTGCTGCTGTTGAAGGGCGCCTCCTCTCAGAACGAGAATGGCCGGCTTTGTGGGTTGTTTCCAGATTTGGAGCCTTGACCTGGCTCCCTGCCCACCAGCTCCCTCCGAGCTCCCTCTGTGAACAGCCAGCCTGTATTCAGGGAGATAAAATGATTTTCATAATGAACCAGCTGGTGAAGAGGTTCAGGGTAGGGGACCAGGAGATGGAAGGGTTCAACGGGTTCAGCGACCTTTGGGTGGCCTCATCCAGACTCTCCCGAGAATCTTTCGTAATGGAGAGTTTTCGAGAGGAAAAGGACATTGAGAAGGAACATTTTCCAAACAGACATGGTGCCAGACTTTTTCCTGAGGATTGCAAAGACCTAGGGACTGGTTTGAGGGATTTGCCCTAAAGTCCTTAACCAGCCTCAAAGCTGAGCTGTGGTTTCTGCTGGAACGCCCACCACAGGTCTGGACCTGGCTGGGGTCTGGACCAGGGGGTGTTCCTGCAAGACAGACCTTAGAGCCTCTTGTCTGAGCCTCCCTCTTCTCTTAGAAGGATAAGGCCTGGACACAGCCAAGTTTCAGAAACAATCCAATATGGCGCTTGTTGTAGTTGTCATGGGCTCAGCCCTGTGGGCTCCTGAGTGGGCCTGAGGAGAGGGCAGGAAGTTGTCTTGGACTGACGCTCCAACATGAAGACTTGAGTGAATGTGTTGGTTTGGGAGGTGACCCCAGGGGGCACCAGAGGAAATGAAAGATGAGGTGGGGAGAGACACAGCCAAGAAAGGGTACGTTCAGGAGTGAGTTGGCACTGTGAGCGACTGAGGCTTGATCCTCCAGAGATCTCTGGGAATCTGGGGCATGTCTGAGTCATTCCACCTGACGGGTGTTTACACAGTTAAAATCCTGGCTAAGGTTAAAATCCTGGCTAAGGTCTCTTCTGGGGGGTGGGGACTGACACCTGAACACTTCTGGCCTGTCCTGTTGGCTGTGGGGGGGGGGGCACAGGTGCTGGCCTTAAAGGCAGCAGGTGTTGGAGGGTGAGTGCTGGGGGTGGGGCGGGGGAGGAGGAGGATGGGCAAGGCAAGCCTCCACTGGTCTGCTGCACAAGCCCCATGGAGACAAGGAAGTGAAGAGTATTTATGTCAAGAAACAGGTCTGTACCTGGGAACTCAATCTTACTGGGAACTGAGCTGGGGTTGGACTTGGGGTTGCTATGGTTCCCATCAGTGATCCATCAGCTTCCAACTAACCTTACCTTGTGCTTTCGGTGGAAACTGGTCTCTCTGTCTGTGCTCTAACCTTAGCTTTAGGCTTCAGTCTGGTGAATGCATCTTGGGGAAGGTCTCCGCATACCTGCTCCCCCTACAGTGTAGATGGCTGTTGCTTATTCCTAGCCTGGTGGTGGTGGGAGGGCAGCAGTGGAGTTCTCTGTGGTCCCATCCAGCCTCAGTCTGGGCAGGCAGCATGGGTCCAGGCTGGGGAATGGGGTTTTCTCAATAGCCCTGTCTCTCCCCGAGGGGTGGGTGGGTTCTCCCTGGGCCCAGGAAGGTTTAGCACCCCAACCTTAGGCGGAGAGGTTTTTCCTTTCTTTCCCCCAACTACAGTGATCTTCATCTGCGCTCTGGGATGCTTCAAGGTTTACTGCCCTTCCCCCAGCAGTGTGAGGCCTCTGTTCCCTAAGGGAGAAGGAAGGTGCAGCTGTAGCTCGCCTCCCTATCTCCTCCCAGCAAGGGAAGTTTTCTCCAGGTTTCCACCTGCCTCAGTCTTTCTCAGTGGAGAACCTCCTTTTCAGCTCTTACGGGTTCATGAAAGGTTATTTATTTTTATTTTATATTCATTTTTAAAATTACTTTTTGTGGGTTGTCTGGATTTTTCTTGTAACCGGTTGGGGGTGATGCTCTTTCTGCATCCATAGGGGTCTACAAAATGCAGAGGGTGCTCCCAGAGACCTCCAGGCTATCTGCTGGGGTGTAAGCAGGATGATAACTCATCCTTAAAAACCAAAACCAAACAACAAACAGAACAACTCCAGAGAATGAGACCTCTCTGGCAGGAAATAAGCCCTCAACTTGGACATGAGCAGAGACAAGTGACGCCGAGAGCACTTATCACCATGGTAGGAACTGGAGGGTTTTTCCAGACACAGTGGAGTGACCAACCCTGACTCAGTTTCCTTGACCAAAAGTGCCCAGAGCTTCACTGTGACATTCATGATACTATGTTGTCCTGCTGGTTTGCTTGTTGGCCTCCCCACCCACCAGACTTGAGGTCAGGCAGGGAAGGGACAGCATCTGATTCATCTCAGGACATCTAGTGTCCATGCACCAGGAAGAGCAAAATGGTCAGTGGTTCCATATGTACCCTAGCTACCCTTTACCCTGGGTGCCCAACGGGAACCTTTGTCGACCCCATAGCTGAATGAGGGAATAAACTGAGGCCCAGCAAGGCTCAGGAAAGGCCCTGGGTGTATACAGCCCCTCCTTCGTCAGACTAGGACCAACCAAAGCCTCCTGCCAACTGATTCTGTGCTCAGCCAGCCTGCCCCCGAGCCCGGCCCCCACCACAAGGCAGGTTGGGAGGACTGGGGATTTAGAAAACTCCAGCCTCCCCCTGCCCCCCACCGCCTCCACCAGAGCTGCAAGGAGCAAAGACAGGGAGGTGTGTCTGCATATGATCTTTATTTCTCCTGCTTCTCTGACCCGATGGGGGGGTTGGGAAGTTCAGCTTGGGATTCATTTTCTTTTGGCTCTTTCTCTTCAGCCTCTTTCTCTTCTTCTGCTGGGGGAGAGGAAGAAGGTCCCTTTTTTGAACCTGCAAGCCAGGCTCCAAAAGCTGACCCAACAGAGCCCAGGAGGATGTTGGATGACGTGGAGAGTCCAGCTGCCCCTGAGGAATGGACAGAGGGTGAGCACAGGAACATTCAGTGGCCAGAGGCCCCGAACCGCACCCCCCCTTCCAGATCTGAAGCCCAGGAACCTGGATCCCTGCTCTAGGTTCTGAAACCCCCAGGGCTCCACTTTGGACAGAGGATGCTGGAGGAGGCTGAGAAGTGAGGAAGTGAGAGGCAGAGGGCTGTCAGCCACATACCTGGACAGTGACATGTCCCCTCACCTTACCCAGGAGGCCACTGAGGCCTAGAGGGGAAGGGACCCTCCTAAGCCCCCTAAGTGTCAGATCTGGGCAGGGCTCCAGGAACCCTGGGCTCCTTCCCTTCTTCTCCCTCCCAGAGCTCCCTTAGCCCTCCACTCCTACGAAACCCCGCGCAGGAGGTGCCAGAAAGAGGTCAGGGAGAGTCAAAGGACCAGGAACACTGAGGATCGCATCACTGGAGGGAGAGGGCAGGCTCCTCAGGCTTAGTCTCCGGGCTGAATCCCCTCCTGGCTATGCTCCCCGCCCCTCCTCTCCAGCCCCTCCCCCCACCTGTCCCCCAACAAACCCACGGACTGCAGCGTCGCCACCAGGCTGCCTGCGGCCACACCACCCCCGTTGGCGACGGCGGCGGCGGACATCATCTTGGCCGCTAGCGAGGAAGCGGCGATTCCGGCCCCAGTGAAGCCCACGGCGCCCAGCACGGCGGGTACGGCCGCCACTGTCACAACTGCGAGGAAGAGGGGCTGGGTCGGGGCGTGGGCCGGGGGAAGGGGCCCCTCCGGAACCTCCTGGAGGTGTCGGGGGCCTGTCTGCGCTGAGCATCCAGGAGGCCGCTCGGAGAGGGTCCGAAGGCAAAGCGAAAGTGGGGGACATGGAGCCAGGTGGGTGCGCAGGTGTCACACGAGCCCCAGACAGGCCCCGTTTGGGTCTCTAACTTGCTGTGCGACACCGGGGACGTCACTGCCCCTCACTGGGCCTCTTGCGCGCGCGCGTGTGTGTAAATGTGCGAGGGTGAGACACAGCATTGCGGTTTCCAGCCGTCACCCCCCGGCCCGGTCAAAGGCAATCTCTGCATGCTCGCTGGACAGAAGGACCAGGGCAGCAGCCAGGTCCCGGATCAGGTGTCCCCTTAACGGCGGGTACTGCGAGCGGGGCTCTCCGCCCCCGAGATTCACCCGGGCGGTCCCGGGAGCCGAGGGGCGGCCCCTCCCAGCCGGTGCAGCGCCACATCTCCCAAGTCCCCTCCCTGGGGACCCAGAGGATCCGGGCAACTCACCTCCTCCCACGACAGCGCCAGCCACCCGTTCTTGGGGTCCGGAAAGGGAAGGGGTTGGGAGGGGGAGAGAGAGAGAGAGAATTAATGTATGAGTCAGCTAGTTAGTAGTAGGTGGAGGGAGTGAGGAATAGAAGCGACCCCTCTGGCCCAGCCCGGGTTGGGGACAGGGAGGGCTGCCACCCCCCATCCCCACCCCCACCCCCGCGGAGGCAGACTCACGCATCCCTGAAACTTCTTCCGCCCCGCTGCGCAGCTCAGAACCGTGTAAGTTCCACCGGGTCTTATTTCCCTGGGCGAGCCAATGGGGACACCGCCCAGCCCTCTGGGGGCGGGCCCTTCCCTGCCAGTCAGCCCAGGCAGAAGCCGGGACGGTCCCGCCCACCGCCCCTACCCTTCCACTCCCTGCTCCGGGTCTCAGCAAGTGCGGCCCCGCAGCTCCTGACCCCACCCCTCCGCCGGCTCTTCGACCTTGTGCTGGTTTCCGTCCTGCCGGAAGACTCCATCCGAGAAAGGCGCCCTGGAGCATCCGAACAGAATTGTTTCCAGCAAAAAACAAAATGTGAAGAAAAAAAAAAAAAAAGAATACAGATGGCTGCTGAAAAACATGGGTTTGAACTCCGTGGGTCCACTTACATGCGGATTTTTTTTAATAGTACAGCACTGTAAATATATTTTAAGATTTTTTAAACAATACTTCTTTTCCCCAGCTTACTTTGTTGTAAGAATACAGTGTATATAATACATATAACACAAAATATGTGTGAATCGACTCTTTATGGGATCAGTAAGGTTTCTGGTTAAAAGGAGGCTAGTTTTATTTATTTATTTATTTGACAGACAGAGATCACAAGTAGACAGAGAGGCAGGCAGAGAGAAAGGAAGGGAAGTAGGCTCCCCGCCGAGCAGAGAGCCCCGTGGGGGACTCCATCCCAGGACCCTGAGACCATGACCCCAGCCAAAGGCAGAGGCTTTAACCCACTGAGCCACTCAGGCACCCCAAAGGAGGCTAGTTTTGGGGGAGTCGAATTGAATTTTTGTTCGCATAAGTTATCCTGGCGTGAAGAGCTTAGGTCACCATACACAAATATTTTCTGATAATATGTTCCTAGAGGTGAAGTTGTTGGATCAGAAAATACGCATTTCTTATGGTACTGATATTTATTGTTAGGGTACTTTCCAAAAATACTGTTATCAGTCTATACTTCCGTCAAAAGTGTGTGAGAAGATCTATTTTTTTCTACTACTCATCAACGGTTAACTTTGTCATAGAAAAAGAAAAGAAATCTTTGCTAAAGAAAGGTGAAAAATAATGACATTTTAATATATATATATATATATATATATATATATATATATATATATATATATGACCACTAATGAAGTGTATAAATAAAAGGAAACCTCACTGAAATGGAGTGGGGAGGCCAGGAGGGGGTGCACTCACACTCTACCACTCCTCATCAACTGCAAACCTCCAAGAAGAGACCTACTTTCCAAGTGGACACTGTTTTAGCTACTACTTTACTACTCCTGGAGAAAAAAGATTCCCCCCCCCCCCCCACCCCCACCCCTGCTCCTCTGGCAATAGACCAGCCAATGAGAGATTGTCACAACTCCAGCCACGGTGAATTTCCAGTTTACTCCAAAGGACTTTTTGTTTTTATGACAGCCCTCCCAGTCACCCTCTTGCCTCTGTAAGAGAGCTTACTTCTCCTTTTTCTCCAGATTTGCCTGTGTGCTCTCCAAAGTTCTGTATTGTAGATTGTAATTTTCTGCTATTCCTGGATAAAGCAATTTTTGCTGGTAAAAATATCTGGCAATTTATTTTTGAAGTTAACAGAGGCTAATTATTTTGGGGTCTATTAGGCTTATGCAATCCTCATGTTGTGAATTATCTTCCCACATTCTGGATTTTTTTTTTCCATCGAGGTGTCATTTTTTCCCCCTTACAGATGTATAGGAATTATATATTAATTCTCTTAATCCATTCTCACAGATGTTGCAGAATTTTGTTTCCAGTTCATCTCTTTCTTAAAATTTTTAAAAAAGATTTTATTTATTTATTTGACAGAGAGAAATCACAAGTAGACGGAGAGGCAGACAGAGAGAGAGAGAGGGAAGCAGGCTCCCTCCTGAGCAGAGAGCCTGATGCGGAACTTGATCCCAGGACCCTGAGATCATGACCTGAGCGGAAGGCAGCGGCTTAACCCACTGAGCCACCCAGGAGCCCAAGTTCATCTCTTTTTTTACACAAAAACTTTTTAATGCTTACATAAATTTGCCAATATTTTACTTTATTTCTTTTGTCTTTGTGTCCCCAAAGAGGCTGTTCCCGTCAGCTATCAGATACATCATCACCTGCATTTTCTTTAGGTTTTTCTGGGGTTTCACTTTTTAAAATTAACTTTTTAGGAGTGCTTGGGTGGCTCACCCAGTTAAAGTGACCGACTCTTCGTTCCAGTTCTGGTTGTGATCTCAGAGCCATGAGATCGAGCCCCCTGTCAGACTGTGCTTACAGCAAAGTCTGCTTGTGAGTCTCTCTCTCTGACTTGCAAGATAATTGCAATTTCTGGAAAATTCCAACTATGTTAAAACGATGCTTATAAAAAATGCTTATAAAAAATACTTACCTGTAAAATTTAGTGACATTCTAGGTGCAGATACTTGTGAGTTTTTTGCTTACACGAAGGGACTTCTGAAATTTCTACAGGATAACTTCCAAGTGTGTGAGATGGTCCTGCATATTTCAGGATGTCAGGCATCTCTGGCGCTTATGTACTAAATATTGGTAACATACCACTGTCATTGGGACCACTTTTAAAAAAATCAAATTTCTGAAATGTCCCGTAGGGGGCAGTACCACCCTGTTTAAAAACTCTCCTTTTGGACAGTAACAAAAAACCTAGGGATTTCGGGATGTTTATAATTATTTAAAGAAAGAAATAAAATAAAGCAAACCAAAATCTAATTTTGGGCATTCGTTTCAAGACTAATCTGTGCAAGTTGAGTATTTAACTTATGCATAAGAACTTGGTATATGTAGCGCTAGAATTATGATTATAATTTTAATGGCATACTTCAATAAGAATTTAATCTTATGATTATAAAGTTGAAAAAGATTATATTTTCAACCAGTTTTGAAAATAAGTATTGTTTAAAAATACTGGAAGTTAAAAACTGTATAAGCTTATTTTATTAGATTTATATGATTCACCAGTGTTCACTCTGGAGGTTTTGCTTGTTAGAAACAAAGTTTCTTTAAAAAGGAAATTGACTATATATGCTAAAAAAACAAGACAACAGGCCCCAAATGGAGTCACTTATGCTAAACCCTGCAACACCCAACTGAGATTTAACTTAATTAAATTTTTGTTCTCCCAGAAATGGACTCTTAAACCAGTCAGGAAGTGCCTGTTAACTCTAGCTGAGTCATCTGCTTGATAGACCCATGGCATTTCCTAAAGCAAAGTAACTTTGTGGGAACCAATCTGCTTCTTTGCCTGGTATAACTTCCTTGTTCCCTTATCCTCTGCCTATACAAGTCTCTCATTTTTAAAAAAGATTTTATTTATTTATTTGAGAGTTGGAGAGAGAACACAAGTAGGCAGAGCAACAGGCTGAGGAGCAGGCAGTGGGAGAGGGAGAAGCAGGCTTGCGGCCAAGCAGGGAGCTCAATGCGGGCCTTGATCCCAGGACCCTGGGATCATGGCCTGAGCCGAAGGCAGAGGTTTAACCCACTGAGCCACTCAGTCACCTCCAAAAGTCTCTCATTTTATACAGCTCCCCAGATCCCCTTTCTATCTCCTAGATTGGGTGCTACCCAGTTTGAATCAATTCTTGCTCAAATAAACACTTGTAATTTTTAATATGCCTCAGTTTATCTTTATACACAGATACACACAAACTGAGAAATAAAATTGGCTATATTAAAATATACACAGCCTAAGAGTATTTAGGGGAATTTGATTAAGTTGCGAAGTCCTGTTAGATTGATAAGTAGAAATTCAGTTTTTAATTAAACCTAAATACTTAAGGAATGCTAGCTTTTAATTTGTTTTCCAATAAATTGAATATTAACTAAAAACTCCAGCCACAAAGAGCCTTTATTATTCTTTGAAGTTGCTTCCCAAGAAAACCTAAAACTGACATGTCTAGCAGCTACCTTCTCTGTCTTCCCTGAGCCTTTACCGATTTCCTCCATATTGCAGATAAAGACTGTAAGCTTAAAGCAAATACAAGCAAGCATTTAACCATTAAGGGAAAAGATGACTAATTTGAATACCTTTTTTTTTTTTTAAGAGAGAGATGGCGCACATATGGGTGGGGAGAGACGAAGGAGAGGGAGAGAGAAAAACCCAAGGATGCTCCATGCTCAGCGCGGAGCCTGAGGCGGGGCTCGATCTCATGACCCTGAGATCATGACCTGAGCTGAAATCAAGAGTCAGACACTCCACTGAGCCACCCAGGCACCTATGAATGTGAATACATTAAAATTAAGAAGCTCTATTCAACAAAAGTCACTGAGAAAAGAAAGAAAGAAAACCCAAGCCATGCAGTGGGAGAAAAATATTTGCCATACATATAAGTAACAAACAATTGATAACCGGAATATATAAATTATTCCTACAAAAGAATAGAAAGACTTTAATGAAAAATTCTAAGTAATTTAGGAATGAAAAGTAACTTCTACAATCTGACAAAAGTTTTTCATGAAGAATACCATCAACAAATATAATTTTTCATGCTTATATTTTGAATTCCCCTTTTGACTGGGAAGAGGCAAGGATGTGGATTTCCCCCACTTTGCAGTATTGTGCTGGAGGTCCTACCCTGTGCAAGGAAGAATGTGGGGGTGTGTGAGGAGAAAGGCACGAAGACTGGAAAGGAATCAGTAAAATTTTCTTCATGTACAGCATTATTGTATATGTAGAAAGTCCTAAGGAATCCACAAAAAAACCCCGCTAAAACTAACATGTGAACTCAACAATATTGCCAGATCAGTTGTATTTATAAATGTTAGCACAAAACGTCAAAATGACGCTTTGTAACATCAAAGGGGTTTCAAATGACATGATGGCATTGAAACCAGAAAACACTTAGGGAGACATATTATCAAAGGATGCTCAAGACACGTACATCGAAACCAGAAAATATTGCACAGAGAAATTTTAGGGGACCTCCCCTCCCCCCAAATGGAGAGATTAACCATACTCATGGGTCAGAAGATTGAATTTTAAGTTGCCAATATATTACACACTGACCTATAGATTCCAAGCATTCCATCAACTCCACTCCTAGGTGTTTACTCAAGAGAAATGTAGACATCTGTCCCCACTTACGGACTTGCACACGAAGTCCAAAACAGCGGAATTCCGAATAGCACACCCCTCCCCCGCCCCGCAAAGAACCCATAATGTACATTAAACAAGTGAATCGTGCAAGCAATACGTGGTCGTTAGAATACTGAGACGTTCTAGATAAGCAAAGTGGGGGGAAAAATCAAAGCCCTTAGTGGTTTCCTACCACTACCCCTGTTCTTGTCTGATGCAGAGCTCTCTCCCCGTTTTTCCTGCCTGCAATGTAGACCTTAGAATGGCCTCTGGCTATGGCCTCCTGCCTGAGCTCTTCTGGAAATTACATTGGGTCGTGAGGCAATCATCCAACCCATAACCAAGTGAGTGAATTTGCCCGGGAGGTGTCATTCTTCAAGAGATGTGGCAGCGCTGGGCTGAGGTGAGGTGGAGGATTGCTGAGACCCTGGGTCCTCCCCTGGCTCCCCTACCTGCAGCCACCCCAGGCGGGCCCGCGGAGGTCACTGCGGAGAAGAGGGTTGGGGAGAGCCATCACTTCAGAGGCCTTGGTTTGGAGCGCCCTCTTGTGGCAGCGCGTCGAACTGAAGCCCGGCGACAGGTGGGCCGGGATGCACACCTTCGGATGGAGATTTGTTCTGAGCGCCGGAGCAGGTTTGTCACGAGTCTCCAACTGACTGGGCTGCAAAGGCAGCTCCCTTCATTGGAGCAAACATTGGAGCACTGGAAATCTCCCAGTGACAGAGGTTTTCCAGTACCTTCTTTTTAGGATGTCTCCTCAACTCCCATCCAGGCCACGAAATGCTATTTCTTCCTCATTCACCTGGTGGGCTCCTGGGATCCCTGTTCGTGAACATGACATCACTTCCTGGACCACAGCCAGAGGACCTGGGTGGGCATCTGGCAGATCTGGACCACGTGGGGTTGTTTCCTTGGAAACTTGGAAGGAGAGCAAGACAGAGACACTAACTGGATTGGGTCTATAATAACGTGGGGAATGTGGGGCAGCGGTTTATTTAGTTCTACTTTGATACCTCCACGTGGATTGAGTAAGAGAGAGAGCTGGGGAAACAGAGCAAATGTGCAGAAAGAGGACAGTGTGTGTGTGTGTGAGAGAGAGAGAGAGAGAGCAAGAGAGCACTCTCCCTGTGTTCTCCTTTCTAGAAGCCCCTGAGGTCTGGCCGCATCCAGCTTTTGGGCTCTGAGATGCTCCTAGAACTTAGTGGGTATGCTTCCTTATGTCTTAATGCTACGCATTCAATCACTCCTTCATGTCTTCATTCAGCAAGTCACTATTGACCTTGTCTACATATCAAATGATACTGCTATAGAAACTAGGGAAAGAGCAGTAAACAAAAAAAAATTTTTTTTTTTACTGTCATGTAGAGGTGATGAATATAAAACACCAAACCCATAAGTATACAACATGTCAGACAGTGTTAAAGCTATGAAGAAAAGGGAAGGAGAGTAAGGGGAACAGTGAATGTCAACAGAGCAGTCAATAAAGGCTTCTCTGATTAGGTGGGACTTGAACAAAGATGTAAAGGAATTGAAGAAGCAGAAGGAGTCATGTAGCACCTTAGGGAAAAGCGCTGGGCAGAGAGAGCAGTAAGTGCAAAGGTCCTGGGGCAGGAGGTATTTGAAGAACACCGAGGAAGTGACTTTGACTAATGGAGCGAATGAGGGCTGGACATGAGGTCAGAGGGGGTGGAGGAAGCTTGAGGGGGTAGGCTGTGTGGGTGTCGCAGGGTGGTGACTTGGGGCCTTGTGGGCATTTGCTCTCAGGGGACAATTAGAAGGTTTTCTGTACATGTTACGATCCTGCTACATTTTTAAAGTTAATAATCAGACATTAGTGTTTATTTTGGGGAGATCCATTCAAGATTCTGGAAATGCAAAATCATCTATAGGCTTGGTGGGTAACACCCCCTGATAGATGCAGGTCTGGGTCCTTGGCAGCAAATTGGCATGTATTTATAGGAAGAATGAGGGCTTACCCCAAAATGGGCTGGATTTGGGTCCTGGCCATGGGATAGCTCTAGGCTTTTGCCCGTTTGACTTGTTTTTTGTTTGTTTGTTTGTGTTTTCGGGGCTTCCGTCTTTCTTCTCCCATGAGACAGAGCTGAGGGATGGACCAAGTGTGATCTCCTCTTGATTGGGAGGAGGGACCCTCTTCCCCTCCCCAGCCCTCCTTCAGTGGCCAAGTGGGATTACGGAGTTATGGGAAGGGAAGCCTGTGCCAAAATGGAGTTCATTTATTTACTCAGCAACTCTTCATTTACTTATTCTACGTGTCAAACCCTGTGCCCAAAGTGGCGTTCATGGAGCCTTGACCAAGAGCCTTTCCCTGAACTGTGGGGCAAAAATACCATACATGCCGGATGAAAGGGGACGCTGAGGCCCCCAATCTTCACTGATGCCCCCTCTCCCCCGCTTCTACTCTATGAAAGATGCTGTCGCGGGAAGGCGAATGCCAAGACCACGAGTCCTCGTTTGCACAATGTCAGAACGGTCCCTTCGGAAGCATCTGTAATCTCACTAGATAGCCACTCACCTGCGCGCTTCAAAGAAGTCTTTCAAAGTTTTGTTACCTGATACCCCAGACTTGCCCAGTAAGACCGCGCCTCTTCAAAAAAATCTGAAACCTTTTTTAACAATCCTGCCAGGTCACCCTTACCTGAAACCAGGCACCTGAAACTAGTTTTGACTTGGGGGGGGGGAGTCCCCCAGTGCTCTGCTGTACACGAGAAGCAAGGCCCCCCCTTGGGATGAGCTGTTTTTCACATACTCAAGCACCCAGGGTGCCCTCAGTGCCGATCTTGTGCTGTGTGATTTAGGGGAGAATAATTGATTTAACTACTTTGGGCTGCCTTGACAAGTGGCTACAATCTGCCCGGCTTTAAAAAGAAATCTATTTTCTGATTGACTTATTTCACTCAGCATAATAGTTCCATCTAGTTCCATCCATGGGGTTGCAAATGGCAAGATTTCATTTTTCTGATGGCTGAGTAATATTCCATTGTCTATATCCACCACATCTTCTTTATCCATTCATCTGTTGATGGACATCGGGGTTCTTTCCATAGGTTGGCTATCGTGGACATGGCTGCTGTAATCATTGGGGTGCAGGTCCCCCTTGGGATCACTATGCTTGCGTCCTTTGAGTAAATACCTACCAGTGCAATTGCTGGGCCATAGGGTCACTCTCTTTATGACTTTACTCCTAGGTGGAGGTTAAGAAACAAAACAGAGAATCATAGGGGAAGGGAGGACAATGAAATAAGATGAAATCAGAGAGGGAGATAAACCCGAAGAGACTCTTAACCATAGGAAACAGACTGAGGGTTGCTGGAGGGGAGGGGAGTGGGGAGTTGGGGTAATTGGGTGACGGGCATGAAGGAGAGCATGTGATAAAATGAGCACGGCGTGTTATAAGCAACTGATGACTCCCTGACCGCTACCTCTGAAACTAATAATGCATTATATGGTTTGATTGAATTTAAATTGAAAAAAGAAGAAATCTATTTTCTTATAGTCCCAGGAGCTAAAGGCCTGAAATCGTGGTGTTGGCAGGGCTACACTCGCTCTAAAGGCTCCAGGGAAGGACCATACTTCTTCTTCCAGCTTCTGGGGCCTCCAGGTGTTCCTGGCTGGCGGCTGCATCACTGCTGTCCGCGTTCATTTCCCCGTGTGTTTATTTGCTTTGCTCTGTCTTCTACAAGGACACTCACTGTTGCATGTAGGACTGCCAGGATTGTCCAGGAGGATCTCATTGAGATCCTTAACTCAACTACTGGGGAGGTGGTTTTGTGTTTTTTTGTTTTTACCAAATGAGGTTATAGTCACAGATTCCGTGGTTAAATATCCCAAGCCCTAAGGTTCCCTAATGCAACCCCTGGGGGTTATTGTGCGATGCCCAAGGTTATGTATCAACTTGACTGTTCTAAGGGATGCCCAGGGAGCTGGTAAAGCACTCTTTATGGGTGTGTCTGTGAAGGCATCTCTGGGAGAGATTGGCTTTGAAGCTGGTAGAAAGAGAAGAGAAGGGGGCTCTCGCCTGTGTGGGTGGCATCACACAGTCTGCTGAGGGCTTGAATAGATCAAAGCTGAGACCTTCACCTTCTTATGCCCCTGGATGTCGGTGGTCCCGGGTCTCAGGACTTTGGAATCAGACTAAATCATACCACGTCCTGGGTCTCCAGCTTGTAGATTATAGATCTGGGGACTTTCTGGTTTCCATGACTATGGAAATGACTATAGCCATTTCCTATCATATATTTCCTCCTCTATCTATTTACGGATGTCTCCTGTGTGTTCTGTCTCCCTGGAAAAGCCTGGTGAATCCACTCTCTTTGACTTCTTCCTGCTCTCTCAAAGTCTTGCCTCCTAAAAGCTGGTACCTGTCTTGTTTCTGCCATAGGAGATGGCTTCAGGTCTCATTCTCCCTTGCTGCTTTGGCCTTGATCTGCTTTGGCCCTGTCCAGCCTTCCAAAGCTGAGCCGGTGTCTCTGTATGGTGTAACTTCGGATCCCTGATCTTCTGCCCCCTCCGGCACAGTTCAGGTCCTGCCGGATCCCTGTGGTCCTGCGTGCTCCCAGCTCTGTGGCTGCTTTCCTGCATCCCTGAGACTCCACTCCTTCTGGGCTCCGTCTGACCTTTTCTCAGTATTCTGAGCAGCTGTTCCAACTGGGCTGCACGGCCCCAAAGTACGTTCTCACTACAGGCACCTGTAGCTGCGCACAGCCCACGGGCCACACCAGTCTTTAGCTGCAAAGAGTGAACACGGTGGAAGGATTTCTTCTCTCAGTCCTGGTCTCCTTTCTCCCTCCCTATTTCTTTTCCTCCGATTCTAGTTTATTGATTCTCTCACATGCTGGATTGCTTTGCTGTAACCTCCAGAATGCTGCAGAATAAGCTCTCCCTGACTATGGGGGCTTAAAACAGCAATCTTTCTTCCCTCCTTGTGGCTCTGTAGGCAGGCCAGGGCACTTCTGTGAATTCAGGCTTGGCTGGGCTGGGTGACCACTTCAAGTGGTCATGGCTCCCGGGCTAGCAGGGGCAGCTCTGGTCTACGTGTGTCCCTTCTGTAGTCCATTCTGATGGGGCAGCAGCTGCCCAGAGGAAGTTCTTTATAGGGGAAGGGCAGAAACACAGGCCCCAGGAGACCTGTGCTTGCATCTAGCTTGCTGGTAGTTCTGTGCCTTCCAGTGGTCAGTCGGAGCAAGTCACGTGGTCAAGGCCCAAATCAAGGAGTATGGAATTACCCAGCCCAAAAAGAGGCCACTGCGAGGGTGTGAATACAGGGCAGGGGGTAAGAATCAGGGCCAGTAATTCAATCCACACCTGGTCAGTGCTCAGTACGAGCCGTTCATCCTGTGTGTCACCATGTAAGTTCCCTGGGTTTTGAATGTGCCCCCAGGAGAATTTAAAACTGTGTGTCTGCAAGGGCTTGAATTTGATTTCCTCAAGGGACTGCTGTTGGCCGCTGGGAGCATAGGGGGCCGATCTGTTTGTGGTGCTTGAGAAGACAGAAGAGCTCTTTCTGAAAAATAATAAAAACTGAAAAACCTTCCCCAGCATGACGTGGGGGTTTTAAGATCCAGGTCTGGGGCTCCATCCTTGTGGACCCGAAACTTCCATTAGTAGAGCCATTAGCGTGCAGCGGCCAAGGCTGAGGTCAAGGAAGAGGCCTCTGGGCCTCAGTGAAGCTTTTGATTCCTCTACAAGACTGCCAGGGAAAGACTCATAGGAGCCTGTGCCAAGAGCGGACCACACATTATCTCATTTAATGCTGGCCGCAGCCCTGGAAAGTGGTGTTTTGAAACCCACGAAATGGAGCACTTATATTTGGGCGATTATAATACCTCTCCCTGGGTTATTGCTTGAATGGAAATTTGTTGTGTGTGATTGCTGTCCATTTCCCAGCATTGCTGGAAAATTTTGAAACATAGGTCAAGTACCGTCACCTTCAAGTTATATCAGGAAGCTTGCTTAATAGAAAAGCTAGTGTCATAAGACTATCTCCAATAAGTGATCCGGCCATGCCTCAGAGACAGCCAGCAAGACCTCATCTGTCCTCTTTGCAACTTGGAGGATGGGCCTGCTTTGTGCTTCTCCCATCATTGGCTGACGCCTGTCTTGTCTCTAGGACCCATGCGTGGGGTGCTCTGTGGTCTGGAAGCAGGCTGAACCCCCCCCCCCAACCCTCCTGGAGGAACGGCCCCGAGCCTTGGAACATCGCTTTCCATTGGTATAGGTTGTCCCCTTTGGTTATCTGCAAGTCAAGCGAGGGCTACCCACTCCTCAGCTGCCTTTGGTCAACAGCTCGCTGGGGAATCAGTCAAGAGGCTTTGGTGGCTGGGGAGAAGACAGTGGAAGTGACAGGGGGCAGGCAGAAGGGCGCACCCAGCTCTTTCCTGTTTTTCTCCATCTTTTATCTTCTTCTCCAATTCTCCTCCAAATCCCTCCCTGGCTCCTTTCTTTCCTGTCACCACATCTGCAAAGTTCTCCCCGCCCTCCCGCCCTCTGCGTGCTCCCCTCTTAGCTCCACATTTTCCTACGGCAGCAGGGTGGTGCTCCTGCCCGCGTGAGGAGATCAGATTCAGGTCTGGAGAGGGGCATGGGTTTCTATCGAGGTTCCGGATGGTGCTGGTCCTCGGACCGCACTTTGTGGAGCCAGAGCACCGTATTCTACAAAGGTCTCCTGCATGTATGACTCCTCTTGTTCCTTGCCGCCACCCAGAAGGGCGGGCAAGGCAGCCCTAGTGCTAGAGGCTAAGGATCGGGGAGCGGGCAGGACTGCATTGGGAGCCGCCTGGGTAACATCTAGGAATCGGAACCCAGTTTTCATTTCATTCTTTCTTTCTTTTTTTTAAAGGTTTTATTTATTTATTTGAGAGAGATCATAAATATGCAGAGAGGCAGGCGGAGGGTGGGGGGGGGAAGCAGGCTCCCTGCTGAGCAGAGAGCCCGAAGGACCCTGGGATCATGACCTGAGCTGAAGGCAGAGGCTTTAACCCACTGAGCCACTCAGGTGTCCAGGAACCCAGTTTTCTGATCAGCAAGTCGATGCCTGGTTTACGCTGCTAGACTAGGAGGACAGGCTGGCCTGAAGCCATGGGCTCTCGCCTGCCAGGCACACAGCTCTGTAGCTACTTTAAACCACCGATGTGTTTGATGTCACCCACACCCCTGCCTCTGAGAGCAGCCTTGAAATGGAGGGGACTGTCCTATTATTCTGAGGTCGCATTGTTCCTGGCCTACTGAGGTGCCCCAGTAAAATGAAAGCTTTCAGAGGAGAGGTGAGTGGCCGTCGGCGGAGAGCACGTGCATCTCAGAGGGCAAGCTCCCGGTTTCCCTGTGTGAGATCGGGTGTGCTTTGTGGGCTGTCCTTGGCCACGGAAGTGGGCCGTATAAATTATACACGGAAATAATATACATTCTGCTGCAGTCTGCCAGACGCTCTAGCGATGGCAGAGATGACGGATTGCCTTGCTGGGGAGTGGCGGGCGGGCTGGGGGTGGGGTGATTGCTGAGAGAGAACTCGAGAACAGAGCGGAGGTTGAAGCCAGGTGTCCAACTTCTGCATTTCCTGTCAGCAGACCCTTGTACTTTCCTCTTCGGCCAAAGCTTGCCGGCCTTTGGCAAAGGACCTACATTCTCAGAGTTGCAGATCGTGGGCCAGAAGGTGGAAAAGGGTCCAATCTGTGAGTGATGATTTCGGGTCCATTGAATATGAGGATGTCGGGTAGGAGGCCAGAGAGGCTGAGAGCTCAGCCCAGCCACTGTGCAGCTGGGGAAACAGAGGGGCCCTAGACAGGGACATCCGCCTGAGGCCACCTGGCTTCTTGAGGGCAGCACTGGGGCCAGCGTGCTGGTTTCCTGACCATGACCTCCAGTTTCTCCTCTTGCTTCATCTCTGCATTTTCAAGGACCAGCTTTCGTCTGACTTTCTTAAGCAGGAGAAAGGGCTCCGGATTCAAATTGGGGCCGGGGGCGGGGGGGAGTGGGGAGCAGCCTGTGCGGTCTTCGAGAGAAGGGCTCATTCACAGGTGCACCTAGAGAAAGGCCAGATCTCTGGCATCAGGGAAAGACACTGGTTCAACCGGTTGTCACCCCCTTTAATCTCCTTTCTCGGGCCACTGTTCAGCTGCCATTTCAGCGTATCTCGAATTACAGTGTGTCATTTATTTGCCTGCCCCTCCGTAAACGCCATCGGTCCGAGGAGTGGATGAGCTGTGTGCTCAGGCCATTCCTCCCTGTCCTCTGTTTCTTCGCTGAGAAACCAGACATGACATCTCCTGTCCGCCAGCCAGTCCTGGGTGTGGTGCAGGCCACCCAGAGGTCAAGGCCATGCTCTCTGCCCTGGGTGACCGTTGTTGCGATGCTTCCGTATAAATAACATGCTTGGAACCTCATTCTAGAGTGATGCTCCTCAGAGCCCCTGTCTGCTTCCACAAAAGGAGCTTGCACCAGAGTGTAAGCCAACACGCCTGTCGTGCCACTGAGAAAGTCACTATGAGAAATAAAAGTCTGCAACAGCCCTGGGGCTTGTGCTGAGCAAAGTAGCTGATCTACCTTCTTGCACCAGGTTCTGTCTCTTCACGGACCCACAGGATCTGTGGACCACACACTGGGAGCCCTGTTCTAGCACTTTCTGTGCATCAAGCACACCACTAAACACTGTGTGTGTGTGTGTGTGTGTGTGTGCACCACACATATACATGGAGACAATTCCATTCCTTAAATTATGCTATAAAATTAACTTTTTCTCCTTTTTGGTATAGAGTTCTGTGACTTTTAACACTCATATAGGTTGGCATAACCCTCACCATAAGCAAGATACAGAACAGATCCGCCACTCCAATGAACTCGCTCCCTCCTCTCCCTTCCGTGCCCCATCCAGAACCCCCCACTACGCCCAGTAGGCAGACATAAGTGGGGAACCAACTCGGATGGTGCAGAGGAGGGCACCACCCTAGGGAAAGAAGGAGCATGGCCCCCGAGATGGCACAGAGCAGAACTCAGGGAGAGTCCTCCCCTGTGATTGTGTCCCTTTCCTTGAGGGCAGGACCTCAAAACTCTGCTCACATCTAACTGTGAGGGATCAGGGAACTAGGACCTTTGTTCTGGATGGCCCTTGTCTCCAGCCTCTCCTACAAAATAAGAGGGGTGATGGTTATAGTCACAGCCACAACCATGAAGTTCAAGAACTGTCTCATTTCTTTATTTTTTCTTGGAACAAATCAAGTGTGGGGCTCCCTCCAGCACACCCGAATCTGTTTTCCAGAGCTATGTGCAGAGTGACCCTTGGTGTGTGCTGGTATTCCCTTGGTGCTCAGGGCAGATGACCAGGGCGGCTCTCTGATCTCTGGGGGACTCTGTAGCTCTGAGGAGGGGACAGAAGGTACTCTTTCCTGAAGGCCCACCTGTGGGACTCTGCCCCTGTCGTGAAGGTCACAGCCTTCCTAGAATGGCCTGTTCAGCATCCCCCAGCACCCCTCATCTGGGGCATCACATGGCATTCTTGAGGAACCAAATCCCAGGGGTCCCTTGATCTAGTCTCAGGAGCCTCAAGATCAAATATTTAAAATTAGTATGAATTCTTGGGGCCACCTGGGTGGCTTCATCAGTTGAGCATCTGCCTTCGGCTCAGGTCATGATCTCAGGGTCCTGGGATCAGGCCCTGTGTGGGGCTCCCTACTCAGTGGGGAGACTGCCCCTCCCTCTCCCTCTGCCCCCCCCCCGCTTATGCGTGGGTGCATTTGCACTCTCTCTAATAAAATCTTAAAAAAATTTTTTTTAAATAGTATGAATTTTTAAGTTCACACTAATAATGATCTTAAAAATAGATATATATATATTTAAAATAGTCTTTTAAAAAATAAATTTAACAGAGCCTCAGGGACACTGACCTATGACACTGGACTGAACCATGCATAGTTATATGCAATACTTACAAAGGAGATGTCCCAGTCAGGAGCCTGGCAAGAAACAGAGTGAATTCGAGGGACACCTGGGTGGTTCAGTCGTTGGGTCACTGCCTTTGGCTCAGGTCCTGGTGTCAGGGTCCTAGGATCGAGCCCGCATGGTCTCCCTGCTCAGCGGGGAGCCTGCTTCTCCCTCTCCCACTCCCCCAGCTTGTGTTCCCTCTCTCACTGTCTCTCTCTCTCTCTCTGTGTGTCATTAAATCTTAAAAAGAAAAAAAAGAAAGAAAAGAAACAGTCAATTGGGGTGATTTCAGGAGACTTTAATAAAGGGACCCCGCTATATTTTGGAGCTAGTAACACGGGGGGAGTTGCTGAGAGGGTGAGGGGCGGGGCTAGGCTGAGCCCATAGAATTGTCCTGAGGGTTTTTCACAGGGTCATTGATTTAATCCTTGTTGCCCAAGCAAAGGGCTAGTAAAGCCTAAGCTAGGTGAAGATAAGGAGGCATTCTAAGCCACTTTTGATTAAAGCGTCAAGGGAGGAAGTGGACCTGAGCAGGTCCCTGCTACTTGGAGTTGCTTGAAGAGGACACGTGTGTGTGTGTGTGCAAACAACACTCCTGGATCAAAACCCACAATTTGTCTCAGGAACCAACAATGCGGTGTGGCATTTCCTGGGTGTGCAGGAGGGAGGGCCGGGGGGGCAGGGGAGGAGGGGTTTGCGTGTTCAGACAGGATTGGGATGAGGAAGACGCCTGCCTTCCTGCCTGCTGCAGCCAGCAAGTTGGTGCTCTCACACTCTCTCTCTTTTTTTGAAGATTTACTTATTTATTTTAGAGAGAGCGTGGGTGAGTGGTGGGGGGGCAGGGGCAGAGGGAGAGGGAGTCTTAAGTAGACTCCACGTGCAGGGCAGAGCCCGACAGGGGACTCAGTGTCACAACCCCTAGATCATGACCTGAGCCAAAGGCAAGAGTCCTATGCTCAACCCCAATGGGACGAACCAGGCGCCGGGGCCAACTGTCTTTAATCGGGTCCTTTAGGAAAGACCTGAAGAGGGAGGGTTTGGAGGTCGTTCATATCAATGGTGGCCACCATCCTTAAGGTCGCTGTTTGCCAGGTCCGTCAGTGCTCATTATCTCAAGTAATCGCCACAATCCTGCAAAGTAGACGTTGTTGTCCTTTTTTTAATAGAGAGGTGAAGTAACTTGCCCAAGGTCACACAGCTAATAGTGGCAGAGCCAAGGCTCAATTTCAAACCCTATATGCTTCGTATTACCCTATTTTGTCTTCCACACCTAACAGAGACACAAAGCACACGGAGCAGAAGCCTGGAACAGACCGTGTGCGTACACAATAGGGGGACCCAGACTGAGGCGGGGAGGAGCCTTAAGGCCATCTGAGATGGTTGCAGGAGGAAAGCAGGCATAAATTGAACTTGGAAGGGCAAGGTGAATTGCTATGAGTGGAGCGAGGGGAAAAGCATTCCAAGGGAACAGCATAACCAAGTACACGGATGCAGGGATGGGCAAGGTGTCTAGC
Source organism: Mustela nigripes (assembly GCF_022355385.1). Classification (NCBI taxonomy): domain Eukaryota; kingdom Metazoa; phylum Chordata; class Mammalia; order Carnivora; family Mustelidae; genus Mustela; species Mustela nigripes. The sequence goes on from NC_081569.1 coordinate 135,237,283, forward strand.
GCAAGCAGAGACAGCAGTCCTGGTGAGAGCAGGAGGCTCAGCTGGGAGTGGGGAGGGGCTTGCAGTAAAAGTTATGGTGGCAAGATGGTGGACTGGCCTCCAGCAGTCCGCCATCGGCACTGGCTCAACTTCTTAACAGAAATGCAAAGGGGGTGTGCCTGGATGGCTCAGTGGGTTAAAGCCTCTGCCTTCAGCTCAGGTCATGATCCCAGGGTCTTGGGATCGAGCCCCTCATCAGGCTCTCTGCTCAGTGGGGAGCCTGCTTCCTCCTCTCTCTCTGTGATCTCTGTCAAATAAATAAATAAATCTTTAAAAAAAAAAAAAGAAAGAAATGCAAAGGGATGGAAGCAGTGATTTAAGGAAGATTGAAATCCAGGTTACTCAGTTGACCCCCCACAGATGGGACTCTGAAGGGTGCAGGTGCTCTAGCTCTATAAATTGGGTGTTACTAGCAGGTGACTTCCAAACCCAGTCATCGTGTATTTTGCCTCTAGCCCCAGGTATAGCTTAAAAAGGGCTATACGTCATTCCAAATGTAGCTAACACATAAAGTAGATGTTTTCCCCTTTTTCTGACTTAATGAGTTTTAACTGACACTTATATTGCTCTTCTGGAAAACTACTCCCCTCCCCATAAAACCTACAAGTCTGTGTGTGCCCACAGAGCTGTGAGAGGAGCCCTGTGGCTTTGACAATAGACGTGGTGGGCACTGGTGGCCAGCACCCTGACCTCTGCCCCCTGACAAACCTGAACTCCCAGCAGGTGCGGAAAAGGAGGGTTTGGTCTGAGAATCTTTAGGGTATGATGCCATCCCAGGGTATGGGCCCAGGGTGCCAGGCTCTGCTTAGACCCACAGTGGAAGAGCTCCTCTTCCAAGATATGGTGAGAGCCTGGAAGTGGCTTTCTTTCTTTCTTTTTTTTTTTTTTTTATCAGATTGTTAAATCAAAGTTAAAGGAGCATAAACAAGCCTCCTGCAGGGCTCTGGAAGTGAGAAGGCTACAGAGGGGTGGAAGCAGGCATTGAGATGGTGAGGGGTCCTCTGAGATGCCTGAGTGGGTGGTGGTCCGAGGCCATGGTGATTCCATGTCCGCTGAGAATGAGGCTCTGTGCTGGGTGGGGTTGGATGGCCAGTGAGGCCAAATCTCCTCTGGGATGGGGAAGCCACAGTCTGAGTCATTTGTCATCACTTCTTCAAGGACCCCCTCTCTGCCACACACATACCTATCCCCTACAGGAATATGTTCCTTTTCTGGGACCCCACAACCCCATGTGTTATATTGGTCACATTGTTCCTTATACTGGATTGTCCCTTGCTATGTCCTTGTCTCCTATGATCTCACCAGGGCTGTGTGCCATTGCTTGGATCAATGTTTTAAAAAAAAAATTGGTGGACTGGTGAAATGGGGTAAGGGAATTTAAGCCCAATGGAGGGAGTGAATGAATGATGTTATCTTAAGACCATTTGCTTTCCTAAGAGAAGTGATTTAAGAACTACCCTCTAGAAAGCTCAGAAAGAAACCATCTCGTGTATTTTGGGGCTCCGGGTGATTGTGGAATTCTGGGAAACTGCAGCCTCTGACAGGTTAATGGAAACTCGGTCACGTAGGGCAGGCTGGACAGTGGGGCAGAGCTACTAGGAGAAAACACCAATCACCTTTGACCCTCTCACTGCGGGGGAGGAGAAATGCAGCCATGTACCCATCACGCTTCATTCTCCTATGAGCAGGAGAGGAGTGTGGCTTAGGGTGACATGACCGCAGTCATGGGAATGTGTCGCCTCACTCTTCTGCTCTCCTGACATAATGGTGTCCAGTGACACGTGTCCACGCTTGACCAACATGACAACCCGGTATTGGAAAGGGAAAGAACAATGACTTGCTGCCACCCGGTGGGTAGGCCTTTGTGGATCGGCATGTGAAGAATCTTTTGTACTTCCTCCACATGATCTCAATTCTTCCTTGACCTCTCTGTTCTCTCACTAGCTCTGGAAAAGATTTCTCAGGCCTTGGGACAATAGTAGACTCACTGTGTAGGTGATGAAAAGTCATTGCCACATTCCAATCACGTGGGCATAATGAGTTGACACAAGACGCAGAGTGGTCATACACCCATACCAGGCAGTCAGGGTTTCTTAGCAACAAACTAGAAACTGTTAAGTAGGTCTTGTTTGTGTCTGGGCTCCTGTGTATCGGTAGCTGTGTGGTCACTGCTGAATGTCGATGGACATTCTGTGCGTTTGTTGATATCTTCTCTCAACGCCATTGCAATGTAGTCACCTAACAAAGAGTTTGAAAGACTGTAGTATTTCTGAAATGGTTTCATGGGTCTGGAGCTAATTTTAAGAGAATCTAATCTTATTTGCTTATGTTTACCATTTAATGCGTGCTATGTTTTGAGTTTTAATTGCCTGGTGTAGCAGAGAATATGTATTCTGAAGACCTGCCTTAGTTTCTAAATCCATCAATCCACCCTACTTTCTGTTGCTTGAACGATCTTCACGGACATGGTTTACTTCCATTTTACCTCCTGCACTAGAGCCTGGGAGAGGATCAGTCCCATACCCCTTGGTCAGGACTAGGACTCAGACCCAGATCAGCCCACATGCCATGTCGGTGGGGAAGTTAGGAGGTTTCTGAAACTTGGACCCGTATATATAGTGTGACTCCTCAAACATGGTGGCCAGAATGTTTTTGGGTGTCTGTGACCATCAGATGATCATTGTTCTGGCAGACCCTACCTGTAGGCCAAGATGTGGGAGGGAATAAAGCCAGACTCCAGATTCCAGACACCATGGGCCACAGTGCCTGCCCCATCGCTGGTAATCTATTGGGGTTGCTGAATGAATGAATGATTGCATAAAGGAATGAATGAGTGAATGAGTCCAATTCCATTCTCAGCGAAGGTTCCCACTTGCCCCACACACTGAAGCAGCACATAATGGTTTCCATTACCCAAACTCGGGAGATTATTTTGCTGTAAACAATGGTACTTTTGCATGTTACTGGAGAATTATAAGTTGCCATTGTTCAAATTATTGTTCTCAATAATTATTGTGGTGACACAGGGAGAGAAACGGAGCTGCCCCCTCTTATGAAACAGTGAGCCAGCATGAGTCAGGAATGAGCATTAGTGAGTATTATTGCAAACAGGTGGCAACAGTCTGCCTCACTTTGTGTGCCAAGGCAAATGTGATCACGGCGCACAGCGTTGGAGATCCTCGCACGGTCTTACTGAGAAACTGTGTAGACGCATCTGATATCAGCTGGATCCATTTCATCTTGAATGTGAGCCGTTTCACCCAGGCTTCCTTCCAAGGTGCTTTGAGTCTTTAGGGCCACAGTGTCTGCTTATAGTGGGGTCTCCAAGTATAAATGAACCAAAGCTCGCTTCACCTCGCCATCCAACCCACAGCAGCTGGAAGCCCTTCCTTGTGCACTCTGGGTCTCCAGCTTGCACCCAGTTGGGAGATCCAGAGCACTGGTGGAACATTATTCCTGCTCTCATTTGTGTCCGTTCATTAAACGTGTCTATTTGTTCTCTCTTATAATAAATACTCATCAATTTTTTGCCAAGTGCCAGGCACACGGGGAGATGTGAAAGTGAATGTCATTCTTCATGGTGAAGAAGCCCCACTCGTGGGGCACCATGCCTTGGTCACTGGGGCAGATCTGATTTAAATTTATTGGCAGAGAAGGAGCCTTTACAACTCAGCAATGCCAACAACTCAACACTGAATGTTGGACATCACCGTCTTTAAAAGTCTTTCTACTCCCATGCCTTGTGTTTTGGCTGTCCCCACTCTTCCCTTTCTCTCAGCTGGGGGGACTTTCATTCCTGCCCCCTCCCACCCAGATAATTCAAGGACTACATTAGATGGCTGGAGATTGACTGACGCGATCTTCTAGAACCGCAAGTCCCTCCCTTGGGTCATATTCCCTCTCCTCCCTGTCTTTTTCAGGGGAAGGAGTGAGTAGGGTCAAGGTTTGATTTGCCCATAGATCTAAGTCACACCCCACACTCCCCAGTTTTGCTTGAGAAATAGCTCTTGCATAACTACGATCAGTTTGGGTTTTAAAGCACTGTCAGGGTCATTATGTGAACTTGTGCTTGTTAACAGTTTGCTCATCTTCTTCCTCCTCTTAAAGTTTTTGTTTATTTATTTGTGAGAGTGGGGCGCCTGGGTGGCTCAGTGGGTTGAGGCCTCTGCCTTCGGCTCAGGTCATGGTTCCAGGGTCCTGGGATCGAGCCCCACATCGGGCTCTCTGCTCGGCGGGGAGCCTGCTTCCTTCTCTCTCTCTGCCTACCTGTGACCTCTATCTGTCAAAAAAAAAAAAAAGAGTTATTTATTTGTGAGAAAGAGTGAGCCAGAGAGAGAGCATGAGTAGGGGTGGGGGAGGGGCAGAGAGGGAGGGAGAAGCAGGCTCCCTGCTGAGCAGGGTGCCTGATGATGAGGGGCTCCATTCCAGGCAGGACCCTGGAATCATGACCTGAGCCGGAGGCAGACACTCAGGCAACTGAGCCACCCAGGCAGCCCTCTTTCTCCTCTTAGATCATAAGCTCATACAGACAGAGGGTGCATTGCCTAGCGCCCTCTTTTTTTCTCTTGGCTCCAAACATGGTGCAAGAATTCATGTTCTTGTTCTATCAAACAAGTTTTTCATCTTGGGCTTGAATAAAGGAGTCGCTTCCCTTATACAGCAGAGCTGAGCATGCGGGACAGGAACCCTAGATAGCTTTCATGTCTGTGTTGAAGGAATCAACGAATAAATCCAAGGTAAAAATGTAGCCCAGTCACAAAGGTGTAAGGTGGCCAGGTATACACCAGCAGGGGACCCGTGAGGCTGGCCCATCTTCCTTTCATGGCTTTGAAATGCAAATGACAAAACAAAACAAAATATTGTGCTGGCCAACAAGCACAGAACCCCAGCCTCAGATGCCCATGAAACATTGCCTTCACACACATATTGGGCTAATCTGCTCTGCTCATGGGCGTGCCCTAGGGTCCCTTCGGACTGGGTTTACGAAGCATCAGTTCAAAGACAAAGCTGTTGGGATGCCTGAGTGGCTCAGTCGTTAAGTGTCTGCCTTCGGCTCAGGTCATGGTCCTGGGATCGAACCCCAAACTGGGCTCTCTGCTCAGCGGAGAGCCTGTTTCTCCCTCTCCCTCTGCCTGCCATTCTGCCTACTTGTGCTCTCTCTCTGTGTCAAAAAAATAAATAAAATCTTAAAAAAAAAAAAAAGGTAAAGTTGTTAAGGACTTCATGAAGCTGACAGGAGAGCACCCAGCCTTGAGGGGAGGGCCCTTCTGAGTGCCGGGCCCTCCCTGGGAGACTGTCCAGGCAGCTGCCCCATGAAGCTGGCCCTGCCTAGCCCATAGTAAGTACTCAATAAACATTTGGTGAATGAATGAATGAATGCCATCTTAAGCACAGGCATCTCATCAACCAAACCTCAATTATCAAAATTAGTCTGGGACCCAGTTACAACAGTTGGGGGGGGGGGGCGAGGAGCTTTCCCCCCACCTTCCAGCAGGCAACTCCCCACGATATCAGCTGTGGGAGGTCCTACAATTTAACTCGATTCTGAGGCAGCATCAGATCCTGCAGGTTAAGGGCTCAGGCCCACGAGACTGCCCCCTCACATCAGATGGCAAGTTCAGTCCAGGATGTCGCTGTGATTCTGATGGGTCAGCTACAAATCAGAGGTTCCCACAAGCCCCTCTTTGGTTTCGATTAATTTGCTAGAGAGATTCACGGAACTCAGGGAAATAGTTTACTTCTGTTTGTGGGTTTCTGGTAAAGGCATGGGATGGAGGATGCAGACGAACAGGCAGGTGGAAGACGTGTGGAGAGCAAGCTACATGGGCAGGGGCATGGAGCTTCCATGCTCAGTCCACCTGTGCTCTTCCCACACCTGCACCTGCTCACCAAGCTGGAAGCTCTCCGAACCCCCGTCGCTGGGATCTTAGGGAAGTTTCCTTACTTAGGCATGATCAATTATAAACTCCTTTTCTATCTTTCCCTCTCTGGAGAATGAGGGACCAGCTCCCCTCCAGGAGCTTCCCAGGAGCCCACCAGAGCTGCCTCCATAGGACCAAAGAGGCTCCTCATGCTCTTATCACTTAGGAATTTCCAAGGCTTTTAGGAGCTCTGTGCCAGGAGCTGGGGACAGAGAGACCAAGGCACATATTCTCTATTAGCTCACAATGGTCTATGAATGGCAGACGATGATTTTTAAAAAGAACTGAGCCAAGAGTTTTAATCTCTTTCTCTCCTATGAGTTTTGTTAATCAGCTGCAATACTGAGCAGATTTGTTTCATCAATTCTGTCCTTCGCTCGAGAGAACAGGGCCTCGAGAGAGGAGAGCAGAAACTGATGGGACATGAAAAATTCATGGTTGGGGGGAAGCAAGTCCCCGCTACAGAAAGATGAATTTTCGTGGTGTATATAATTTGATCTATTAATAACCACGCTGCTGTATATTACAGCTGATTCTCACACTCCTGGGAACAAATTTGTTGAGGCAATGCTACTGCCACACTTTGAGGGGCTGGAGAGTTCTACCTGCTATGTGTTCACATATTGATGGCACGGAGAGGGGCAGGAATGCAGTTTTCCCAAAGGGAATAGGTGGGAAGACCCCAAACAGCAGATGCCCGAAGTCCTCCTTTTATTTTGCTTCTCTCCTAAATGAAACTCATTGTTGGTAAAGAGATTTAAGAGAATCAGAAACATATCACGTTTACTTATTTATTCACTCAACCACTATTTGTTGAGTGCCTACTGTATGCCTGGCATTGTATTAGGTCCCGAGGCTTTGGAGTGAGATTTGGCCAAGTCCTCATCCCGGGAGAAGCCCTCAGTTTATCCTGAAAATGACAATGTGGTGGTCAGGATGGGGTGGGCTTGGGGGTTCTCCCATCTCCTGGCACCTTGCTGAAATGACCGTTCGCAGCCAGAGCCCCCAGATGCTGGAGGAAGCCATGGCACCCCACAGAGGCTGGTAAGCTGGTTGTCATGACAACAGATGAGCTGGAACTGGGTGTGGGCACCCCTGCTCTGAGCATACCCTCTCCTCCCTCTGCCTGGGTCCTCCCCCGAGGAGTCTTTGCTTAACATTGGATCGGTTTCCTGGATGTGGGATTTGGCTGGAGGTGAACAAGCCAATGGAGGGGGCTGCCAGGCAGGGGAGAGGGTCGTAGAGACCCTACAGATTGGGACAGAATGAGAAGCTGAAAAGCCGACCACTCACTGGCCCCTTACCGTGCGCCGTGCTACCATGCTATATGTGGTAGCCGCTTCTCAGCCCCTTCTCATAATACCCTGTGTCCTTTCCCCATCAAGGAGGCAAAGAAACAGGTTCAGAGGGGCCAAGCTAAGGTGGGAATCTGCGCCTGTCTGATTCCCACGCCTGGGGGAGAGACGCCCACGTTGAGAGGCAGGGATTCTGAATAGCAGGTGCAGAATTCCTGGGGGCGTGGCCACAATCCAGATTCCTGGGCACGCCCCCAGACCTGCTGCATCAAAATATCTGGAGGTGGGGTCGAGGAATCAGAGCACCAATGGATCTTGGAGGCCGCTTGGGCTGAGAGAGGCTTAGCGAGGAAGCCACCTGCCTTCTGTCCTGGGGCTGGTTAGGACCAGGGTCTGGGACCTCTGTGCCAGCTTAGAGTGTGGAGGGGGTGTGTTCCCAGGAAACCAGAAGAGGGGATGCAGGACCCAACCGCTGAAAGTTGCCCTTGACTTACGATGACGAGGCTCCATCTAACGGGTGCTCCAATCAAGAAAAAGAAAAAAGAAAGACAGAAGCCCTCACTGGGGCTTACTATATTTTCTTTCCAGCATTTCTGCCTGCCGGGCCAACCCACTTCCTCGCCCGGTCACCAGGGTAACCATCACTCCCACCTTGACAGTCAAGTGCGTACACAGCTTCTTGCACCCACATCCAGGGCTGCGGGACCCAGCCCTATAATCAGCATCCCGCTGCCTCTGTAGACAGCCCGCAGCATCAGCTCCCCGCTCTCTGGGCCCCTCACCCCGTCACAGTGCTGCAGACACCCCTCCCCACGCTCACACGCTGAGCTCTGCTTCCCCCGCCCACTGCCTCCCAGGAGACAAATGTGCAATCTGCTCCCAGCGTGTATCATCACCTCTGGAGGGAGGAATCTGCCCTCCAGTTGGGACACAGCCCAACACGCGCGGCCCACACAGGAGGAAAAACAGCCCCTGCGAGGAGGCAGAGAGCCGCGGCGGTGAATGCCGTCTCTCTCTCCAGAGACAGTGAGGGGGGCAGCTGGAGTCTGCGAATGGTTTGCCAAGTGATGATGGGGGGAGGGGCCCATGGCCAAGGAGGGCGTGGGGGGGCTGGGGGGTCACATACTGTTCCTAAAGAAGAGGCTCCCTGCCCAGAACATCGGAGCCCCTCTGCCGCCGCAGACACCAGGAGTCTGATCCTGCAGACGATGCAGTTGCGTTCCCTTCTTCAAAACGCCCCTCGGAACAGTTCCATGAGGCGGGGCTGTTGGGGCGCTGGGGTCCCTGTCAGGACGTTACAGGGACCAGCTGTTTCCTTCCCCACTTCTTCCTTCCCTCCTCCCTCCTGTCTCTCCCCAGTCTCAAAGGCCCTGAGCCACTTGCAGAGCCCTAGGGACCAAGGATTGCTGTCCTGATTACGCTCCTTTCCGCATTCCCTACAGCCTGAGGCCAGCCCCTTCAGACACCTGCCCCATTTCATGACTGGGAGGAAACCTCCCCCCCCCCCAACCCAGGACCTGGGCTCTGGCAACCCTAGGAGCTGCTTCAAAGGGCCCACTGAGAACTTTAAAGTGCAAGAGAGTTAGCCCTGCAATGAGCCAACGTTGACCTGGGGGAAGCAAAAGGCAGGAGGTAGATTTGTGCCTTCTTTCCACGGACAGGTCTCAATCCTGGGCTTCTTCAGAGCCTGTCTGGAGAGGTCCTATATGGGACCTGGCTGGGCTCCTCCCTGAACTGGGGGTCTGCCTGGTGGCAGGCTGCTGTCCATGTATTTGTTTCCCATCCTGCCCCCCCCCCCCATCACCTCACTGTCCCTCACTCTGGCTACCCTGGGATTATACCTCTTAAGGAAGTGTCAGCACTTATGCCTCCCCTCAGACTTTTCTAGGGAATCTGGGCTAAGTTAGCGCTGAGATCCAGATAGAGCAGCTGTCTCATTCCAGATCTAGTTCTCTCCTTTGTCAGAGGGAGTCGAGGCCCAGAGAAGTTAAGTGATTCCACCAAGGTTACTGCCAGTGAGTGGAGATTCATGATGCCATTATTCATTACTTTATGTCTACACATTACTTTAGCAAATAATTATTGAGCACCTACTATGTGCCAGGCATTATTCTAGGTACTGGGAATGTAGGGGTGAATAAAATAAACAAAATCTCTGCCTTTATGGAACATAACATTTGAATGGAAGATGGGAGAAGAAAAAGACTATAAATGAGATGAATAAGTAAAGTATTCAGAATGTTAGACTAATCAGCGCTGGTGGCGGGGGTCTGGTAGGTGTTACAGGGGTGAATGGTGTTCCCTTCCCCCAAAATTCATATGTTGAAGCCCTAACCCGCCCCCCATGTCCCAATGTGACCATATTTGGAGATAGGGCCATTAGAGGTGCTAAAGTCAGAATGAAGCATTAGAGCCAGCCCTAATCCAAGATGACTGGTGTCCTTACAAAAAGAGGAAATTCAGACACACAGAGTCCCCAGAGAGGTGAGCACAGGGGGAAGACCATTGAGGACAGAGCAGGAGGGCCACTAGGTGTAAGCCTCAGGAGAAACCAACCCTGCCTGCACCTTGATCTTGGAATTCCAGCCTCCAGAACCGTGAGACGATACATTTCTGTTGTTGTCTAAGTTGCTGGATTTGTGGTATTTGGTGATGGCTGCGCGAGCAGACTAACACGGTGAGATTTTGATTTCATACAAGGCATCCCGAGCTGGCCTCACTGAGTTGATGACGTTTGAGTAATAAACCCGAAGAATGTGATAGAGGGAGTTACCTGACAATCCTAAGGAAGAACATTCCAGGCAGATGGGAGGGCAGGCTCCGAGGCTCTGACGGGGATCAGACCTCCAGCGCTGGAGGAATAGCCAGGAGGCCAGAGGGCCCGGCAAGAGGAGAGTGGGAGGGCTGAAAACAGGAGGAGGTGGGAGAGGTGAGGGGGTGTGGGAGGGTGTGTGAGATGCGGAGTTACTGCTGAGTTGAGAGCAGTGGTTTTCAATGGCCAGCTGGGGGGGGGGGGGGGGGGGTCGGGGGGCAGGGGGGGGCGTCATTTTGCTCCCAGTGGGCATTTGGCAATGTCTGAAGACACTTCCATTTTCAACTGGGAGGGGGTAGGTGAGGAGAAGTCAGGACAGGATATGGGCATCTAGCGAGGAGAGGCCAGGGGTGCTGCTAAATAAGGCACAGGCCAGCATTTCTCTCCCCTCCCCCACAAAGAATCACCAGGGGCCACAGAGTAACAAGGTTGAAAAGGCTCATTTTAGAGCCTGAGGTAACTGAGTCTGACTTTCGTGGTAACAGGATCCCCCTCTGGCTGTGTTGGTAAGGCCTTTAAAAGCCAAAGGACAGAAACGGAGGCTCTGTTATCCAGGTGAGAAAGAAGGGTGGCTTGGACCCCAGTGGCTGATCTCCTCCTGTTCCAGCCTCCCTGCCTCCTGCCTCTTTCTGTTTCTCAATAAACACGAACAGAGCCCTTAGTGGGTGCTAACCATCCTGTCAGGCGCTGGGTAGATTCTGGCAGACGTGGTCCACTAGGAACCTCATCTAGCTCACCCAGAACCAAGCTGAAGAGGAGGAAGCTACAGGGTCCCTGACTGGGCCAGGGTATGGGGAGCAGGTGGCCCGTCCCCTTGGGGCAGTGGGTAGAGTTCTATTCTGTGCCTGTTGTCAGAAGTTGCTTTCTACTCAGACACTGCAGAAGGCACAGGGCGAGCACTGGGTGGGTAATGTCGCCATCCATCCAACAGCATAAGCCAAAAACGTGGAACTCATCCTTACTGCCTCTGCCTCTTTGACCTCCACCCCCCTCCCGCCCCCAGTATATATCATGGGTGGAGCAGTCCCTGAATATGTGCACCTGTTCACACCATTCCTAAAGGTCCTTCTCCATCAATATCCCACCACCTGTATTTTTTCCATAGCAGTTATCATAGCTTGTATCAGATATTTAATCCCAATAGATGAGTACCGGATCAATTTCCATTGTTCTTAGGATGTGTGCTCTGTGGTGGGAGGGCCTGTACCTGGCTTGCTTCATCTCTGTAGACCTAGCCTAGAACAATGCTTATAATGTAGCCAGAATTCTTTTTTTTTTTTTTAAGATTTTATTTATTTATTTGACAGAGAGAAATCATAAGTAGATGGAGAGGCAGGCAGAGAGAGAGAGAGGAGGAAGCAGGCTCCCTGCCAAGCAGAGAGCCCGATGCGGGACTCGATCCCAGGACCCTGAGATCATGACCCGAGCCGAAGGCAGCGGCTTAACCCACTGAGCCACCCAGGCGCCCCAGAATTCTTGAAATACATTTTGAATGAATGGATGGAAGGCAATGCTAAATTAGAACTGGAAACCACATAATCTTCCTGATGTCAAGAATTCTAAAGTATTTCATGCATAAAACATTTTACGGACTGCATATGTATATTTGAAGCATAACAATAAAACAAATATGTATACTATCCAGTTCAGAAAAGAACACATCACCTATGACTTCTCTGCCCCTCCCTGATCCCATCTTGGTCCTAGAGATTAATAATATTCTGTTTTGTTTTGTTTTTAGAGATTTTATTAATTTATTTGAGAGAGAGAGAGAGCATGTGCGCAAGCGTGAGTGGGAGGGGCAGAGCGAGAGGGAGAGAGAGAAATCTCAAGCAGGTGCCACGCAGAGCACAGAGCCTGACACGGGGCATATCTCATGACCCCTGAGATCATGACCCGAGCTGAAATCAAGAGTTGGAGGCTAAACTCACTGAGCCACCTAGCATCCCCAACAATACGCTATGTTTTTGTGTAAATCATCTCCTTTTCTTTTCTTGGCCATTTTAACCACATAGGGATATTATATACATATTACTGCTTTTGAACATTATGTAAGAGTTTCATACTGCAGATAATCTTGAGCAATTTGCATTTATTGCTCAATATGCTCATGAGATTTATCTTTGTTGGATTATGTACTTGTGGTTCATTTTCACCATCAGTTTTCCATTGATTTGAGTATGCAACAACTAACGTATCTATTCTCCTGTAAGAGAGGCATTTGAGTTGCTACCAGGATTTTGGTGCTGTGAACCTTCTCTCGCAAGTCCCTCTCTGCAGGTGTGGTACAGTATATGCCTTGAAGAGATTTATTCCATTAGACAAGTTAATACCAAATTATCTTCCAAAATGACTTCTAAAGCGGTTGTACCAATTTGCATGAACACCATTGCTCTGCAAGATTTGTTCATGTTCTATCTCCTTCAAACACTTGATGTGATCAGACTTGAAAATTTTTGCCCAGGTGTGTCCATTTACCCTTTCCTGATGATTAACATAAGGTTGCGCTTCTTTTCATAGGTTTATGGGCGGTTCCCCTTCTGTAAAGTGGTCATTTGGGTATTTCGCTCCTTTTTCTATCAGTTGTCCTCCTACTGATTTTTTGGAGTTCTTAATTCTGGGCAGCAATCTTTCTTTGATTAATTTGTTATGAATATCTTTTTCCAGTTGATCATTTGTCTTGTCACACTGTCTTTGTGGTGTCTCTTCTGACGAATATCAGTTCTGAATTTTCAAGTCGTTAGATTTATCAGTCTTGTATTTTATAGCCTGTGCATTTTGTTTTGTTTAAGAAAACGTTCAGTCTTTGGGATGTCATAAAACTTCCCTTGTGTATTTTCTTGGAAAAGTTTGGAACATCTGTCTTTAGCGTTTAGGTTTTGCTGTTGCTGTTGTGATGACCTAGTGAACTGGCTTAGGCTACCTTCAACTGGTCTTGCAACTGATCACATGATGGCGGGATAGGTGAGGTAGGTCCGTGCACCATTTTCCTTCAGGAACCACAGTGCCAGAGCCTCAAAGCTCATCTCTCCATCTTGGTCTTGCCTCAGAAGGAAAAAATGCATTTGGTATGCTAGTTCATTTCTGTTTTCTTCACCATTTTCCTGAGGGAGATGCCCTCATGGATCCCGTTTGTTTTCTGACAGTTTCTGACCTTCTTGGTGCTTTTAGCCAAGTGGATACCTATAGGTCCAAGCCCAGAGAGCCTTGTTTAGGTTTTTAATTCACAGGACATTGATTTTTACGTATGGTCTGAAGTAGTCATTTAATTTAAACATTTTCCTCATAGAGATAATTGCTTAGTTTTAGTTTTGCTGTTCTAGCAAATTCCAACCCATGTAGTGGCTTAAAAGCACACAAATTTATTTTATTACTGTTCTAAAAGTTAGATCTGGGTTTCAGTGGGCTAAAATCAAGGTGTCATCGGGGCTACATTCCCATCGAAGGGCCCTACGAGAGTTTATTTATTTCTTGTATTCATTTTCCAGCTTCTAAAGGTTGTCTTCTTGTGGACTGCTTCTGTTTTCAAAGCTTGCAATGGCCGGTCAAGTTTTCTCAAGGTGTGGTGCTGCCTTTTCTGCCTCCCTCTTTTGCTCATGAGGACCCTTATGATTATATTGGCTTTACATGGATAATCCAAGGTAATCTCCCCATCTCAAGATCCTTAAATGAGGCTCATCTTCAAAGCCTCTTTTGCCAAGTAAGGTAACATAGTCACAGATTTGGGGGGATAAGGACCTGGACTTTTCCGGCAGAATATTATTCTAGAATCATAGATTCAACAGATTAAGTACAAGAATCAACAGATTCAGCACAAAGTGTATTAAATCTTTTCTGAGCCTGGGGACAGGGGAACACTGATGGTAATAATGCTTGGTATATGCCGGGAGTTCCTCTAAGCGTTGTATACATATTATCTCATTTAAGTCATTTAAGAGGCTGTGCTGAGTACTACTGTTATTCTGACCTCAGAGATGAGTAAAATGAGGGCCAGAGTGGTTAAGTACCTTGCCCACAGCAGGAAGTAGCAGAGCCAGGATTCTAGGGGGTTGGTCAGAGCCAATCCAGGCAGTTGGACTCGGAGGTCCGCACATTTAACCACCATGCTTTTGTTGAATGAATGCAGGAAGTGAATAAATCTAGCTTCTCTTAACTGTGTGCTCATGCCTAAAGACATGTAACCTCTCTGAGCCTCACTTACACTATCTATAGTTTTGGAATAGTGGTGCATCTCATCTGTACTTCATGGGGTTGCTTCTTGGACACATTGAGACAAGTCATAAGGAAACAATTCAGATAAGAAAAACAGGGCGGCAAGACTCCTTCCATTGCATGTCACTGGCAGAGCTGGGACTGAAACCAAGGTTTCCTGGCAGCCAGGCTGGGGTAGGCTATTTCTAGCACAGGATAGTAAGCACAGCAGTTACAGAGTCTAGTCACCAAACTGACTTCATCAGTCTCCTGCCCTGTAGCAGCCAACATCAAAGCTGTATCTGTGTATTTAACCAGTTTGTCATTTAAGAATGTCATCAAGTCTCAAGTGGTGGTGTTACAAAAGCTAAACATGAGATAATACTTCTTAGCTGAAACAGGATAAAGTTTACAAATATGATCTATCAGTTACGAATCAAGGGGAAAAGAGGACAATTTCAAAAATTGACAGGCAAGGGAGGCTGCAAGGTATTTCTAAGAAAAACCACCTCCCCCGTGTCTCTGCCTCTTCTCCATCCTGATCTCTCCAACCTCCCCCTTTTTCCTTAATATGGAGCAGAGATCAGAATACCTGGATTTTAGCGATGGGGCAACCATTGACCATTTTTGTTTTGAACTTCAGAGGCAATACTGAATAAAAGGAGAGGGGAGTGGGGAAGGACTCACGCTACCAGATATTAGGACATATAACATGTAACAAAAACATATAACATATAACAAAGACGTAGCAAGAAAATCAGTGTAGTGCTGTTATAAGGAACAGATCTAGATCAACAGAGCAGTAGTTAGAGCCCTGAAACAGGGATGTATGTCTATTAAGACCTGGTGTAGGACAGAGATGCCTTTACACATCAGTGGAGAAAAGATGGTTTGTTTGTTGTACTGCTGGGCAAATTGGCTCACTATGCAGAGAAAAGAATATTGTATTCCTGGTTATACCATATGCCAGGTTAACTACAGATGAATAAAGACCTAACTGTGAAGGGCACAGTTAGGTGGCTGGGTGGCTCAGTGGGTTAAAGTCTCTGCCTTCAGCTCTGGTCATGATCCGAGGGTCCTGGGATCGATAGAGCCCCGCATCGGGCTCTCTCCTTGGCAGGGAGCCTGCTTTCCCCCCTCTCTCTCTGCCTGCCTCTCTGCCTGCTTGGGATCTCTGTCAAATAAATGAATAATAATAAAAACGACCTAACTGTGATAGATAAAGGTATGAAGTTATTAAGTAGGGGAAGGTGTAGGACAATATTTTGAGTAGGAAAAGATTCTTCAATGAGACCCAAAAAAATCCACTCCACAAGGCTTAAATTAAATGCATTGGTTTACATCAAAATAAGGATTTCCCCTATACTGTAGTATAGCAAAGGCCAAGCTATCAGGACATGTGAAAGATTGGAAGAAATACTTGCATTGTCCAAGACTGACATGAGATTAGAATTTAGAATATATAGGAAACTCCTTTAATTCATTCAGAAAAATAATAGGAAATTTAGCCGAAAAATAGGCAGAGTATGTAGTTAATTCACAGAAGGGAAAAAATCTCAATGGTTCTTCAGTATACAGAAAAATGGGTAACATCACTTTATTAACAATAAAATTAAATGAAATTACAATGTGATACTACTTTGGTGATATCAGAGTGATTTAAATTAGGACATCAGATAATACCAAGTGTTAGCATATGAAGTGGGAAAATAGGAATCTTTCACTCTTCATGTACCACTGGTGGGAGGGCGAACTGAGAAAGCCACTCTAGAGGGCAGCTTGGCAGAGTGAAAACAAGCATTGCAGACTCCATGACCAGGCAATTGCATTTCTTTCTTATGGTCCATCAGGGACACGTCTAATCTCACTCCGGTGTTGTCTGTGGTTGCAAGGAACTGCTGGCAACCTAACTCTCCATTTTTTAAGGAATTGATAAGTAAAATGCGTTAGATGCACAAACTGAATGCTATTAGTGGTCAGGACTAATGAATACCTAGAATATATAGATCGCAGCCTAGATAAATCTCTAAGACGTTATGTTGAGGGAAAAACAAGAAACAGAACGAGTTCTTCGCACAGTGCCTTTCATGTGTTTTAAAAACAATACAGAAACTAGCAGTCTCTCTGGAGGATGTACTGGGACTTGTACTGGGACGGAAACATACAAGAGAGGGTGCGCAAGGCCGGTAGAGAAACGAGACGGTGGGGAGGGAACGAGTGGAAAATAAAATAAAAATAAAATTAAAAAGAGCTCTTCTAGGAGCTGAAGAGTATGCTCAACATAACTTTTGCCCCTGAGGTCCAGAAAAATCGCCTCAATCCCCTTCGCATCGCTTCCTATTCTTAGCAGAATCGGATGCAAGCGACTCGGTGTGGCTGCCCAGAGCGGGCCTTTCTCTAAAAGGGACCTCCTCTCCCTTCCATCCACCTCGCCAAGCACTTTGCTTCCTCGCACTCCTGGCAGTATGTCCCACAATCAAATCAAAACAAGCCCAGACTGCGATTCGAAGTGGCCTTACTTTTATTTCTCTAGGAAAGTTCGATTGTTTAAGATCCAGTTTAAGTGTTTCCTCTCCGGGAGTCCTTTTCTGGCTGCAGCCTTATCCAAGTGCAAGCCCCTCCAGGACTGTATACTCACACACCCTTCCCCCTATTACCCGAGCACACCACGCAGTAATCGCTGATTGGGGGTACACATGCCTCCCCCGGGGCTGAGGCTGAGCCAGGGTAGTCCCCACGTACACAGCTCGCCTGCTGGTGTGGGCAATTACGAATTTTCGTTACGAAGTTTCGTTATTACAGCAGGTTAAACACGACAGCAGCCCACCTCCCTCTCCTTCGCTTCCCCAGACTTTGGTTCAGCACTCCGCTCCCGACCCCCGCCCCCAACCCCCGCCCCCAACCCCCGCCCCCAGCCCGCCTCCAGAAGCTGCTGGAGGCGGAAGGTTCTGCGCACGCGCCATGGGGCGGGGCGCGTTCGGCCGGGGGCGGGGCAAGGGGAGAGGAGGGCGCAGAGGGGCGGAGGGGGCAGCCACGGCGTGGCGCGGCAGTTGCGTCTGGCTCGCGTGCGCTCGGAGCCTGGGGGGGCGGGGCTGAGGCGGGCTTGTGGCACCTCCCCCGCCTCTGGCCCCGCCCCCGCAGGCCGCCCGCGCGCCTCGCCCCGCCCCCTCGCCTTACCCGCCCCGCCCCCCCCACCGGCGGCCGCGCTCCTTCTCCCGCCGCCAGCTACCCTCCCGCCCGGCTCCCTCGGCCGAGAGCGGGAGAAAGTCCTGCCGGTGGGCGGCCGCGGGGCTGCGAGCGTCCGGCATCCCGGGGCCGCTCCGGCCCGGGCGGCGAGGGGGCCCGGCGGTCCATGCATCCGCCGCCGCCCGCCGCTGCCGCGATGGATTTCAGTCAGAACAGCCTGTTCGGCTACATGGAGGACCTGCAGGAGCTCACCATCATCGAGAGGCCGGTCCGCCGGAGCCTCAAGGTGCGCCCCGGGGAGGAGCAACTGTCCGCAGGGCGCCTGGCGACTGGCCCGGGCCCCGACCCCGTCGCGTCCCCTTCTCCTTCCCGAGGCGGCCCGGGACCCTCTCGGAGTCGGGCTGGACCCTCCGTCCTCCCGCGGTCGCCGTGTCACCCTAAGCCCGCCCCTGCTTCGACGTAGCTTCGGTTCTCCCAGCTCGGACCCCCATCCCCGAGGGACTGGCGCCTCGGACGCCCTGGGCCCCCTAGTCCCCCGGCCCAGCCCCGCACGGGCCCCTTCCCTAACCCGCCCCCAGGAACGGCCGGTCCAGCGTCGTCCCCCGAGCCGCCCCTCCTGGACGGCCGTGGCCCCTCTTCCTTCCGCCCTGCGGGAGCTGCCCCTCGAGGCCGCCGCCGCCTTGTCCCCTCCTGAGTGCCCCCCCACCCCTGGACCCCGTACCACTCCTCAGTCTACACAGCTCCGCCCCCACCCCCCTCTCGGAGACGCGGCGGATCCCGCTTTCCCCTTCCTCCATCGGAGCAGCTCGGGTGCCTCTGCCCCCTCGTCCGCCAGGCCTCCCTTTACCTCCCACCCAGCACCCAGTCCCACTACGGGTTTTCGAAGCCCTCTCGACCCGTCACCCCCATCCTGAGTCACCGCACGTCCTTTCCTCCCAGCCCCTCCAGGACTCCAGCTGGGACCCTGATCCCCACTCCCCGCCTTGAGGGAGTCAACCTTCAGTTTGCTCCCCCACCCCGCAGAGTCATCTTCGTCCCAGCCTCCAACCCTCACTGCCTGCAAACCTAGTTTTCCGACCACCCCCTCCCCCCGCCGTCCTCTCCAAAGCTCCGTTGAGCTCTTCTCACTCCCACCTGCCGCAATATCGCGAATCTTTGATTTCCTTCCAGCCCCAGAGTTTATTCCCTTCCCTTCCCCCACTCCACATTTCGTCTTTTTCGTTCTCTCTCGGCTGCAGTTTGCCCCCCCCCCCCCCCCCCCCCGCTTCTAGCATTTCCTGGGGTGGAAAATGCTGGAGAAACAGCCTTGGGGTATTAGAGATTTAAAAGTACGTACGTATGTATTTCATATGTGCATATAAAACCGAGTTCGGCAATATTCTGAAGCCACAATGTAATTCTCAAGCTAGAACAGTTTAAAAAAGAAAGAAAGAAAAAACAAAACAAAACAAAACCCCTCCAAACCCCTCCAAACCCCCCCAAACCCCCAGACTTTACCACCCCAACCCAGCAATTGGAGAAGGAGACCTCTGTGGTCGATTTATGTGGGTTGACCCCCACACAAATCGGCACCTCGAGTCCTCTTGATGAGTTTTCAGTGATACTGCTTAATTGTGAAACTTTTGCATTAGTCTCTACTCATATGGGGTTCCCGGAGGGTCACTGGGGGGCGGGTGGGGGTGGGGGTGGCAAGACTAATCCACGTTTGTATGCATATTTGTATTTTACACTTGACAGACACCAGAAGAAATAGAAAGATTGACAGTTGATGAAGACCTCAGTGATATTGAAAGGGCTGTTTATCTGCTCAGGTATTGCTCCAAGTCTTTCTGTGAATTTGTTGCTCGTTCCCTGTGGCAGCATGGATGGACGCGTTGTGAAATGTCGTTACGGTTATGTTCAGATTCACTGAACGGCTTGAACGGAGTACTGTGGCATGCACAGCACTTAATTATGTTGTAAGTTAAGATTTTGGTATGGACTTAACATGTTTGAGAGCTGAAATCAAGTAAGACCACCAACTTAAAGAGTATTTCTAGCGGGAGGAGGAAGAGAACAGCAAAGGATTTGAATCGGATCTCATTCTTTTTTTTTATTTTCCAGCTTTGATGGTTCTCCCTTAGATCAGCAAGTTTAGATGAGACTTAAGTTAATCATAGAATATGAACTGATATGCTATTTACTATATGGAAAAACCCCCCACACAAATCGAGTAGCTCAGTTTGTTGTTCAGGATATTCTGTTTATATTAGTTTTGCTATGTAAGCTTTGTAATTTTGTCTGAAAGATTTTAAATGTAATTGAGCCTACTGTCGTTTAATCTCACAGCTCTGCAGTTTTGCTTAATGCAGGTGGTTATTGCAAATATTTATAAAATTTCTTTCAACTAAAAAAACCTTTAGATTTAACGTCTTAAAAGCTAATGCAGTGAACATTGATGAGCTTATCTGTGAAAATACTGCAGAGGCAGAAATTTTCCTAAAGTACTTCGTGTATGTTTGTTTTAAAATTTTTCTTTAACTTACAACCACATGCTTTTCTCTCTGGCCAATTAGTTTTTACTTTTGTTTTTTAGAACAGATTTTGAGAACTGGTGTTATTTACCTACTGAGATATTTATTTTCCTCGTTTCCTTAGCTTAGGTCAGCTTTGCCATTTTCAGGCACTGGCAAGTTTCTTGTTCTCCTTTCTAATTTATAGGTCATGCTTCTAGTTCCATGTTCTTCAGTGGAGGATCCCGTAAAAAAAAAAAAAAACCCCTCCCCATGACTTCCATTCTCTTAATTATTTTTTAGCCTATTCATGGCTTTTTGGGTTTCTGTTCTTAGTTTAGTCAGAATTGTAGCATGCTTATAATTTAGACCATTCTAATAATTCTATCACTTGAACATGTTTCTGGGTATTAGATCTTATGTTGGTGTTATTTACCCTCCTTTGGTGATCTTGGGTAGCATGCTATCATTATTTCTCCCTATCTGTTTAAAAAAAAACTTTTATTTATGTATAAATTAATAGTAATATGTTTTTGATGTTTACATAGAGAATAATTCAATGTTTAACCTCTTTTGTTATATTTGAAGTACTTTATTCCTTAGTAATTAACACGTCCAATATGGTGAACAATAGTTGTAAATTCTGCCTTTTCCCTGAGTTCTTTTGTTTGGAGTAGGTAGACAATTGATGAGAGTTTGGATAAGTTTCTTTTAACATACAGCAGTTAATGATTTGTAGTAAGTTCCTACTGGATACTCCTACTGAATTCTCTTCTTTTGCATAAACTCTGGCTTACAATTAGGTAATGAAGAGTCTTGCTCTACTTACTTGTGACAGCAGATACCTTATTCTAGATATCAGTGACAAGACTTCTTTTTTAGGAGGGCTTACTTGTTTTCTATTTTGCTTTTATTGTTTTTTAGTGAACTGGGTCATCTAAGTTGTCTGTATTTGTCAGACACACAACACAATTTTCATCCTCTTCTGGAATTTACAAAGTCCTTCAGAGACAGATAGGTCCTCTCATTCTTAGACGGGAGTTTTCAAAGAGATCTGGTATCTCTTTGTGGCTCCTCTACCTTGAAGGAGGTTTGCAAGGTGACTCAGGAACACTAGTTTGGTTGTGTATGGGTTCTCTGGCGGAGTTCTTTGTATTCTCACCACCTCCTGGGGGAAAGGGAGATTTCACTTTTAGGCCCGCTTCTGCAGGGATTACATATGCACGCTGTCTGAAAGTTTCTTTCTTCCCTGGGATTCCAGGGAAGGTGTGGGAATGCCGTATAGATGGATTCCAAACTTGGCCTCTGTTGCAGACTCTTCTGCTATTTTATTTTGAGCCTTTTATTTTAAATGTACTTTGTTCCTTTTTTTTTTCATTGTACTTCCCAATGCTATGCTATAGAACCTCATACTGAGACCTGTTCCCCTGCCTTTTTTTTTTTTTTTTAAGATTTTATTTATTTATTAGAAAGAGAGAGAGCATAGGATCGGGGTCGGGGGAGAAAGAGAGGTAGAGGAACGGGGCGGGGGGAGAGGGACTGAGTATGGAGCACAGAGCCTGTGGAGTTAGGTCCCAGGACCCTGAGATCATGACCTCAGCTGAAACCAAGAGTTTAATGTCAACCCACTGAGCCACCGAGGTGCCCCCTGCTTTTTTTTTTCTTTGATTTTCAGATTGATTTTTGAATGCTTTGCCTTTTCTTTTGTATTGACTATTTAATATCCAGATTCCCCTCCATCTTTGAATGTCAGATTTGTCTCTTTAGTTTTCTTATTTTTTTTTTTAAGATTTTATTTATTTATTTGACAGAGAGAAATCACAAGTAGATGGAGAGGCAGGCAGAGAGAGAGAGAGGGAAGCAGGCTCCCTGCTGAGCAGAGAGCCCGATGCGGGACTCGATCCCAGGACCCTGAGATCATGACCTGAGCCGAAGGCAGCGGCTTAACCCACTGAGCCACCCAGGCGCCCAGTTTTCTTATTTTGTATAGTAAAACTCTTTTGGAATCTTAGGTTAAATTAGAATTCAGACAAATGTGTTTGCCACACACATGCTTTATCTCAGTGGAGGTTCTGATAGCATTTAAATTGAATCTAATATATAAAACATTATCTGTAGAGTACTGTCATCCAATGAAAAACTAATTACATGGTTCATTATCTCTCTCTAAAATATGGTGGATCAATTGTTAATGCAGTTTCCATAATTAAGCTTAGACCATTACAGTATTTGAAGACACGACACAGATGAATTTGTGGTTTTGCCTAAATACGATGCTGATACACCCATCTGTGGCATTTAGTGCTGAAGCAAGACAGCTTTCCTAATAGTTACAGCTGGTGGCTTTGTCAAAATCCGATCACATCATCTTTTTCCTGTTCTCTGTAATCTTTGTGATTTGGGCATATATTTTAGGAATGTACTGAAAATATGTGAATAATTTTGTTAGAGAAGAGCCCTAAGTTTGTTAACTTAGGGTTAAGTTATTAGGTTAAGTCTTTAGGTTAAGTTATTAGGTTTAGTCTTTACTTACATATTTATAATTGTCTACCACATAAATTCCAGAAACTTGGCACAAGGGACTCTATCTTAGCCATGCAGTGTGATGTTCCCTCAGGCCCTCAACATTTTTTTTTTTAATGACTTGATTGAGATGTAGTTCATTTGCTGTACGCTTCACCCATTTAAAGTGTGCAGTTCAGTGGATTTTCGCGTGTTCACAGAGTTGTGCAACCATCGCCACAATCAATTTGAGAACATTTTCATCATCCCCCAAAGAAGCCCTGTACCTATAAGCAGTCACTCCTCACTTCTTTCCGCCCCTTCCAGCCTTTGGGAATCATTAGTCTACTTCCTGTCTCTATGGATTTGCTTATTCTCTGGACATTTCATGTAAATGACATTATACAATATGTGGCCTTTTGTGACTGACTTTTTTCATTTAGCATAATGTTCTCAAGGCTCACGCATGTTGTAGCAGGTGTCAGTCCTTTTTATTGTTGAATAGTATTATGTGGTGTGGGTATATCCCATTTTGCTTATTCATTCATCAGTTGATGGACACTTACTTGGCTTGTTTCCACTTACTTAGTACTTTACTTTTTGAAGCCGTCCTGCTGGCCTCTTCACTGTTACTCATATTCATCGTGTCACCTCTGCTTTTCCCTTACCTCTTACCTTACCTATGCTTTTCCCTGTCCTGGAGGAGCTTTCATTACACCTGTTCAGCATTCTCCATCACCAGGATCCAGCTATGATCTTGCATCTTTCCTAAAGCCTTTCTGAACTGCTGAAGCCACATGAGCTGCTCCCATATCACTTATGGATGGCCTCCCTCAAGAAGAGATTAATCACTACAATGTATTTCTTAACTGTGTGTGCACAGGCTCATTTTCTTTAATTGTAAGCTCCTGGAGGGCAAGCATCCCTTATGTTGTTGCTGTTTTGGTCTTCCTTGTTCTGTGCTGTGATATAAGCATATACCTCTTCTAAAGTATATTATTTATTTTTTTTTTAAAGATTTTATTTATTTATTTGACAGACAGAGATCACAAGTAGACAGAGAGGCAGGCAGAGAGAGAGAGGGAAGCAGGCTCCCCGCTGAGCAGAGAGCCCGATGCGGGACCTGATCCCAGGACCCTGAGATCATGACCTGAGCCGAAGGCAGCGGCTCAACCCCCTGAGCCACCCAGGCGCCCTATTATTTAATTTTAGATGACCAAAATGCTAGATGAGTTAAGATACTTCTGATTTTTTTTTTTTTTTTTTTTTTTTGTATTATAGGATATAGAATCAGACATTTAGGTCATAGCTTATTCTACTCATTATTATCTATGTGATTATTATCTAATAACCACACATTATTTATGGTGGTTAAGCTCTCTCTTTTCATCTGTAAAATGGAAATAGCAATACCTGTTTCCCAGGGTTGTATTATGATTGGAGCCCTAACCCAGACTAGGTGCCCAATTAATGTTAATTTCCTTCTGTCTCTTTCCCCCGTCCCTACTTCTTTGTTACTTAGGTTCTCAAGCTACATTTCAAACTTTTAAAAGAAGATAACAATATTAATTTTGCCTCCCAAGAATTTAGTAAAGCAACTGGGAAATAAAATACGTCACCTGAAGTTTATGAAAGATACCTATTAACTTCCTTTTCTAATAGTATCTATCAGAAACCAGAATCTTCACAAATAATAATTAAGCATTTCTTAGCTTGAGTTTTACAGATTTATATTTTCTTACCAAATGACGTTATCTTAAGTAATATTTTCTCTTAATGTTATGTATGCATTTTGTGGATTGGTTAGTGTTAACCTTTTATGTCTATTACTTTCATCGTCACTTTACACTATGGATTTTTTAAAAAGAGTTATTTATTTTAGAGAGACAGAGAACTTACAAGAGAGGGAGCACATGAGTCTGCATGAGCCGGGTGAGGGGCAGAAGGAGAGGGAGAGGCAGAGAATCCCAAGCAGACTCCTCACTGAGGGCAGAGCCCAGCACAGGGCTTGGTCCCAGGACCCTGAGATCATGACCTGAGCCAAAGACAGATGCTCAATGACTGAGCCACCCACATGCCCCCCAGAAGAGCCTCTTTAATCCCTCACAAGTGGAATGGATAGTTGGTTAGTTCATCCTAAAAAAATTGGTCAGCATGGGGAATCATAAAAATGATGCATTCATGCAACATTTTATTTTAGTGTATAAAAAAATGGATTTGTTTGCCACTCTTTTGTTGTAGGTCCACTGCCTTTTCTTGGAGTATAGGTCTGCTGATTACAGTTCAGGATCTGCTTTCTTGCACTGATTGCCCCCGTAATGCACTTATAATGTCAAGTTTATGTTTCTTTAAAGCTGAGTGAACATTTGAAGATGGCTTAGGAAGCTTTTGGAAAGCATGGTCTTAGAATTTTGTGATTTTCTACTCATCTTTTACAAGTTGTCTAGTTCTTCCTATTTCAATAGCAATCTTCTTTGGTAAGTTGTCTTGACTGAGTGTTTCTAAACCTCCAGTTTACCCTTCATAGAAATAACTCTCTCTTTTGCATTATATGTTTCTGCAGTATTTAATTAAATATGTAATTGCAGTAGCCAGGGAAATTGGGATTAACTGGTCTGAGAACAAATGCAGCCGACTCTTCATTATAAATCCGCTAGAGTGGAAGCCTGTGAACATTCTAGAAAGTAGCCTGTTAGCTATGAGCTTTCAGTCTGCCTTTGGCAAGGACCTGGAGAGTGTTGTTTAGTTGGAAGAGTCCTTTAATACCGTGTTGAGAGAGGTATTATCCTTTTTCAAAGCACGCACTATGATGACCTTTCTTCGTCCTTTGTTATCCGTGATATTTCTCTCTTGTTTCTGCATTGAGTTTGAACCACGGTCTGGTCTGTTATTCCTTTACTTTTGTATACTTAAAAAAAAAAAAAATAATGAATCAGGAATCTCAGGTGAAGAGTCCCTTCCTTCCCCTTCCCCCTCCTCCCCTTCCCTCCCTTCCGTTCCTTCCCTTTCCTCTTCCTTCCTTCCTTTCTTTTGTGGCAGGAAGATGGAGGAGCAGAGGGGGAGGGAGAGAATCTTAAGCAGGCTTCATGCCCAGTGTGGGGCTTAGTCTCCAGGACCCTGAGATCATGACCTGAGCCGAAATAAAAAACCAGATGCTTAACTGACTGAGCCACTTAGGTTCCCCAAAGAGACATATTTTTTGTTTTATTTTTTTTAAAACAAGCTTTTTGAACATCTGCAGAAATGTGCACAAACCCTAAATATATAGCTTGTTGAATTTTCATGAGTAAACACACCCATGTAATCAGCACAAAAGTTAAGAAATAGAACACAATCTCCTGTATTACTCTAGTACCTCCCTCGTACCCCTGTCCAGTTCCTCCTGCTCCCTGCAAAGGGTAACGACCATCCTGACTTTTAACATCATAGATTAGTTTACTTGATTTTGAACTTTGTAGAGTAGGAACCATGGAATGTACTGTTTTGTGCTTAGCTTTTATTGAACCTTTTCAAAAAGAGATTGGTCCATATTGTTGCATGGAGAAATAGATCATTCATTTTTTTTGCTGTATAGTATTCCATTATAAGTCACAATTTATTCTTTCTATTGTTGATGGACATTCGGCTTATTTCCAGTTTTTTGCTGTTATAAATAATGCTGCTCGGAACATTCATGTACAAGTCTTTTGATGAATATGTGTGTGTATTTCTTTTAGTTAAACTCATAAAGTAGAATTATTGGTCATTAGTATATGCATATGTCTGGCTTAAAACATATGGCTAAACAATTTTCCAAATTGTGCCAATTTAAACTTCTGTCTGCAGTGTCTGAGTGGTCCAGCCCTTACTTTTAAGGAATCAAAGGGTCAAACCTTCTAGGATGTAAATTTCCTAGCATATTTATAAGGAACTGCCTACTAATAGCCTGAAGAGGTTTCTCTTTTCTGGCGCTGGATTTACTTACACCATTGAACGTTTTTATTTTCTTATAAGAATGTTCCCAATGAGAGGTCCCATTAAAAAAAAAAAAAATTGCCCAAATTATCTTACTTGGTGAAGGTGAGGCTTGAATGACTTGCCTTTCTACAGAGAACTAGGAAGCACCTCCATTTTCATGTTTTAAGATAGAGGGACTAGTGTTTCACATATAAAGAGCAGTATATAATGGATTCCAGTTGTATATCTTACATTATTGCTCAGGCTAAGTTACTTAAGTCCTTGGCAAACCTCGAATTCCCTGTTTTGGAAAAGTACTAGGTCACTGATTATAAGGGGTTTGGTGGTTATTTCCACCTCCCTTTCCTTGCTTTTTGTAATGAGCGTAACGATGGCATCTGCTTCTTTTTTCTTATTTACTGAAGCCTCAGAAGGCTCTCTCTGTGACATCAGTAGAAAGCAGAATGCTCTCATGGGATCTGTACGAAAAGCTTAACAAAGAGTAAACTATTTTCATCAATGTAAAAGTGACCCATATCTTGTCATTGGAAAGTTCTGAGCTTACTAATGACACAATTATGAGAGATTTGGGCAGTTCTTATCTTGTTAAGTATAGTTGGAGATATTAATAATGGAAAAGATTGGTAATGCAACTAATAGTTACTTTAGAATAAATCTTATAAGTTAAAGCTAAAAGGTACGGAATATTTATTGAGTACTTTTATGTGTTAGGCATCACCTGGGGAACAAATGACATTGTATCAGCAGGTACTTTTGTTCAAGGAAGTACCTGTTGAAGGAAGTAAAAGCATTTTTCTTAGAGTTCAGTAGAATAGAGTTCATCCCTGGTTAACAAGCGTGTTGGATGTTGAGACGGCAGGACATTGTGTCAGAAATACTTTGTATTAAGACAAACCCAGATTTATTCTTAGAGAATGGGGCTCACTCATTTAATTAGTGAGACACCTTGGGTAAGTTGCTTAGTTTTTCTTTGAGTTCAAGCCTCCTTTTCTAAAATGGAAATAATAATACCTAGACTACAGAAAAGTAAGATTGGAGGAGATGTATGTGGAAGGCACAGTGCTTGGTGCAGGGTTATGTTTAGGGAAGGATAGTTGTTATTGGTCTTTTTAAATTTTATTTTTATTTATTTATTTTTAAATTTAAATTAAATTAATTAACATATAATTTATAATTTGTTTCAGGGTTTATTGGTCTCTTTAATCACCTGTTTGTAATTCAGAATGTATTTTATAGGTCTATGTATAGAATGTATGGGAAAATTCCCATCTGGAAACTTCCTGTAGTTGTAAAGTTTTCTTTCCAGATGGTGCCTCTTTGCAATTAATCTTCCCCTGTGACCGTAGGCAACCAGTGATCTGCTTTTTGTCACTATAGATTGGTTTTTCCTGTTCTAGAATGTAGACATACTTTTTCATATCTCTTGGATGAATGCCTAAAAATAGAATGCTGGGTTATGTGGTAAATTTATATGGTTTTTCATTTTTTATAGTTTTCTTGAGGTATAGCTGATATTCACTGAACTGCAGTTAATTGTATGATTTGATAAGTTTTGACATATATATGTATATATATAATATATATGTGTATATATATATATATATATATCTCCGCACATACACCCATAAAGCTATCATCACAACTCAGATAATGAGCATATCCATCACCTTCAAAAGTAACTTTGTAGGGGCACCAGTGTGGCTCAGTAGATTAAGCATCTGCCTTCGGCTCAGGTCATGATCTCAGGGTCCTGGAATTGAGTCCTGTATCTGGGCTCTTTGCTCAGCAGGGAGCCTGCTGCCCTCTCTCCCTCTGCCTGCCGCTCTGCCTACTTGTGATCTCTCTGTCAAATAAATAAATAAAATCTTAAAAAAAGTAACTTTGTGTCCCTTTTTAATATCCTCTCCCTTTCCTCTAATCTCCCACGTAGGCAACCACTGATATACTCTCTGTCACTATAGATTAGTTTGCAATTTCTAGAATTTTATAGAAATGAATTAGAATATCTGCTATTTTGTGACATCTTTTACTCAACTTAATTATTGTGAAGTTCATGTATAATGTTGTATGTGTCAATAGTTTATTTCTGTTTGGTGTTGATAATTATTACATTTTAAGGATATAATATATTTTGCTTATCCATTCATCTGCTAATGGACATTTGGGTAATTTCCAGTTTTTGGCTACTACAGACTTAAGTGGGTATAAATATTCATGTACAAATCTTTGGTGGACACATGCTTTCTTCCTTCTCTGGTATATAGCTAGGAGTGCAGTGGTTGAGTCCCATAGTAAATGTATATCTATAAATTTTAAGAAACTGCTAAACTGTTTCCAAAGTGAACTTAAAATTTCCAGGCAGTGTATGAAAGCTTGCTCCATAATACTCGTTGACATTTGGTATGATCAATCTTTTTAGTTTTAAGCCATTGAATGGTATTTCTGGTGGTTCAGTGTAATGGTGTTTCATTGTATTTGTAATTTGGCTTTCCCAAATGACCAATGGCTGTTGAGCATCTTTACATGTGTTTATAAGCCAGCCTCAGACCTTGTTTAGGTACGTATCTGTTCAAAGCTTTTGCCCTTTGGTTGGATATGTGTTTCGTAGATATTTTCTCCCAGTCTGTGGCTTTTTAATCTTTATAAAAGTATTTTTCAGAGAGCAAAGGGTATTTGCTTTGTTGTGGTCTAGTTTTGATGAGGTCTAATTTATTGATTTTTTTCCCTTTATAATTAATACTTTTTGTGTTATATTTAAGAGATTTTTGTCAACTTCTAGGTCAGGGGGATTTTTTTCCTTTGTTTTCTTTTAGCAGTTTTAAGGTGTTAGCTCTTAATTTTAGGTCTCTGATCCATTCCCAGGCAAATTTTGCATATGGCGAAGGTAAGGTTTGAGGTTACTTTTTTTGCACATGGCTAAAACATGCAATAGAAAAGGGCTAGTTTGCGAGTGAGCAGACGTGGCGTTTGTGTCTGTGATCACGTTCAAGTCACTTAAGTTTTTCAGGCACTGTTTCCCCCCTATTCCCTCCATAGAATACCATGGGTTGGGCCTGACAGAATTTAAGGTAACATCTTGCTTCAGCAGGGTATCCTCAATTTTAAGATAAAGAGATGTTGAATCCCAGTTTATTATTTCATCCACTAGGTGGTGCTAATGGTTATCCCTGTAGGGTGGAAGGTCCTTGGAGAGGTGAAGAGTTCCACAGCCTTTTTAAATAAAAAGTGTCATTTGCAAGGCAAATAGTCATAATTCAGAAAGTGCCTGTGTTTCATTAAGGATTGCATGCAATAATGATTAGAGAAACAACACTGTTCATTTTGTTGAATATCAAAGTATTTTTTCTTTAAAGAGTTGTACACATTGTAGATTTCTTATGAGTCTGTTTTGGGCAGAATGAGAGTTACATGGCTAGTCTAAAAATATTTACATGTTCATGCATGAAAGATAAGACTGAGAAGTCTGGCTGGCTTAGAATTGTCATATAAATTCTCTTGGTAATAAGTTTATAAACTGTATTTGCCTAGAAATTCTCTGGTAATGAAATTGGAAAATACTTGCTTGGAAAGTAGGTAGTTTTGAAGAGGGAAAGGATTCACAAAAGTACAGCCTGGGCTTGTACGGGAGAGGACATCTCTCCCTGCAGCTCTGATAATGGTGGGGAGGGAGGGGTATGGTTTATACGTGTGGTTGGTGTGCATGTGTGCCTCACAGAATTTTCCAGTTATTTGGGGGTTTTCCCAGATATCTTTATGTTATTGGCTTCTAGTTTAGTTCTGTAATGGTCACGGGACATACTTTACTCTGCTTGACCTAAGTTCTTTTAACTTTACTGAGGTCTGTTTTATGGCCCAGAACATGGTTGACCTTGGTGAATATTCCATGTGTACTTGAAAAACGTGTGCATTCTGTTGTTGTGTATAAGGTGCTATAAATATGAATTAGATCACATGGGCTGATGGTATTTTTCAAGAGTTCTATATTTCTTTTATTTTCTATTTACTTATTCTACTGATGACGAAGACTGGAGTAAACTCCAGTTTAAAGTCTCTGTAAATGAGGATTTGCCTACTCCTTTCAAATCTGTCAGTTCTAGTAGTAGTTCAGGTATTTTGATTTCTGTATTTAGGTACATACGCCGTTAGGATTGCTATGTTTTCTTGGTGATTTAGCTCCTTTATAGTTACGTAATATTTGTCTTTACCCCTAGAAATAGTCTTTATCCCTAGAAATAGTCTTTTGTTTTTATCAGTCATTATCTGATATTAATATACTCACTCCAGCATTCTTTTGGCTAGTGTGTACACACTGTATCTTTTTCTGACCCTTTGCTTTTTCAAACAATTTAACTTGATTTTTAAATTTTATTTATTTGAGAGAGAGACAAAGAGAAAAGAGAGCCCAGAGAGAGAAAGAGAGGAGAGGGAGAGGCAGGCTCCCCGCTGAGCAGACAGTCTGAAGGCAGGTGCTTAACTGACTGAGCCACTCAGGCACCCCTGACCTTTTGCTTTTTTAAAAAGATCATTTTGGAGGGAATTATTTTAGGTTCCCAGAAAAGTCATAAAAATAGTTCAGACAGTTCCCATATGCCTTTCACCATTTTACTCTAAAGTTAATATCTTACATAACCTCGGTACTTTTGTCAAAACTAAGAAATTAACATTGGTACATCACTATTAGCTAAACTATAGACTATTTGGATTTTACCAGTTTTTTTCATTAATGTTCTTTTCCTCCAGGATACCACATTGTACGTAGTTGCCATATCTCCTTAGTCTGCTCTTGGCTGTGATGCTTTCCTAGTCTTCCCCTGCTTTTCAGGATTTTGATAGCTTTGAAGAGTGCTGGTCAGGTATTCCATAGAGTTTCCCAAGTTCTGTTTTCCTAATATTTTTCTCATTATTAGATTGGGCTTGTGGGCTTTTGGGAAGAATACCATAGAGGTGAAATGCTTTTCTCATCCCATCATTTTGGGGGGTACATGCTAGTAACACGATTATCACTGGGGGTGATAATCTTGATTACTTGGTTAAAGTAGTATCTGCCAGGTTCCTCCCTTGTAGGAGTCGTGAGAGAGGACCTCCCTTGTTTCTGATCTTAGGGGGAAGGCGTTCAGTCTCTCACCATTAAATATGATGTAAGTATTCCGAATTTGCTGACAGTTTTTATTATGAATGGGTGGTGAATCTTATAAATTTATTTTTCTGAATCTATTGATATGATGTATGGCTTTTCTAACTTAATTTTGTTAATATGTTGAATTACACTGATGAGTTTTCAAATGATGAACCAGCCTTGCATTCTTGGGATGAAATTTACTTGATCACGATATATTAGTCTTTTTTCAATGTTTCTGGGCTCTATTTGCTATTACATTTTTGAGGATTTTTTCATCTAATATAATACTTATCTATAATTTTCTTTTATCGTTGCCCAGTTTTGGTTTTTGGAGGATGCTCATGAAATGACTTGCAAAATAGTTTCCTATTTTCTGGAAGAGGTTGTCTAGAATTGGTATTATTTCTCCCTTAAATGTTAAAAAAAAATTTTTTTTAAATGTAATCTCTTCCCTCAACTTGGGGCTTGAACTCACAACCCTGAGATCAAAAGTCACATGTTCCATGGGCTGAGTTGCCAGGTGCTCCATATTTCTTCATTAAATATGAGGTAGAAGTTACCAGTGAAACCATCAGGCCTGGGATTTTAATTTTTGAAAGGCTTTAGCTAAAAATTCAGATATTTAATAGATAAAGGGCTGTGTGAGTTGTCTATTTCTTCTTGAGTAGGTTTTGGTAGTTTTTGACTTTCAAGTACTTAACTGTATTCCATCTAAAGTTACTGAATTAGGCTAGTATTTTAATGTTTGTGGGATCTGAAGTGATGTTCCTTCTTTGATAGCTGATACTGGTAATTTGTGTTTTCTCACTTTTTTTTTTCCTTGTTTACATTTGAAGTTTATCCATTTTATTGGTCTTTTAAAAGAACCAGCTTTTGGTTTCATTTTTCTGTAATGTTTTTCTGTATCAATTTCATTGATTTTATTCTGTATTCAAGATTTCCTTCATTCTGTTTACTCTGCATTTAGTTTTCCCTTCTTTCATTTCTTGAGGTGGAATCCCAGTTTATTGATTTTAGATCTTTTATTTTAGTACATGCATTTTTATTGATTTTAGATCAGTAGCATTTTAATGCTATGTATTTCCCTCTAAGGACTGCTTTAACTGCATTCCACAAATTTTGATGTTCTGTGTCTTCATTGTCATTTAGTTGAAATAAAAAACCTTTCTTTCAGGGGCAGGCTCAGTTGGTGAAGCTTTCATGTCTGAATCTTGATTTCAGCTCAGGTCATGATCTCAGGGTGCTGAGATTGAGCCCTGCCTTGGGCTCTGAGCCCAGCCCGGAGTCTGCTTGACTGTCTCCCCTTCCCTCTGCCGCTCCCTTTGTTCATCTGGGCACATGTGCTCTCTCTCTCTAAATAAAAGCTTTAAAAAGGAAAAAAACAACCAGACTTTTTTTCAAAACTTCTTTGACTCATGAGTCACTGAGAAGTACATTGCTTAATTTCCAAATATTGGGGGATTTTCCAGGTATCTTTTTGTTATTGATTTCTTGTTTAGTTCCATTACAGTTTAAGAATGTAATTCACCTGATTTCTGTGGCTACCTCTTCCTTTCCCATAATTTCTTACTATTCCCTGCTTTGCTCGATGTGTCCTCCAGCCATCTTTGCTATTCATTAAACATGCCAGGTCTGCACCTACCTCGGATTTTGCACTTGCTTTTAATATGTTTTCCTCACATATCTGCACTGCTAGGTTTATTATTTCCTTCACATCTTTACACATATGTGGGTTGCTTGTTTATCTCAGATAAATGGCACCATCCTCTGCTTGATGTCACAAGTTAAAAACCTGTGAGTATTCTCAGTCTTTCCTGTTCCTCATCTGATATTTAAGCAAATTAAATCTTTCTTTTACAAAATAGGAATGTTCACAAGGTTTCTGTAGTTTTTTGATAAAGACATTAAAGAACTCCCACATTTCTTTATTCAAGATGGTTTTTAAATACTGGATTAGTAGAAACCTGCTGAGGGGTCAGAATTCCAGTGTTTTAGTCATTTCTTTTGGTACCTTTGTGGGTAAATAGATGTGGCCTCTTTTTTTCTTCAGGAAGAATTTTCTTAATGTTCCAAAACAGCATGTATTTTATTAGTTTGGCTCAAGTTTCTTAATTATTATACAGAAATATAAATATGTTTTTAAATATATGTATTTACATTTATATATAAAATTAGTTGAGCCTAATTTTGTTTCTTTATTAAGCAGTGAGAGCTATAAAACTTGTGCTTTTCTTTTAATCCTTGTTGCTAAGAGATCTGTCTCTAACCAGCTGTGTGACCTTGGGAACATCATTTAGCATCTCTATTCTGTTAGTAAAGTGAGGGAGATGCGCTTAGTCATGCTGTTAAGACCCTTTCTTGCATCGTGACTGTATACTTAATTCAATGCTCAGTGCAGTTAGCAGCTTACCTTCATTTCTCTATTCCTTCAAAAATATTTACTTATTTGTAGTTTAAAAAAAGCTCAGGATAAGGGCGGCTGGGTGGCTCAGCTTTCAGGGTCGGACTCTTGGTTTCGGCTCAGGTCAGGATCTCAGTGTTCTCAGATCGAGCCCTGCAACAAGCTTGGCACTCTGCACTGAGTCTGTCCTTCTCTCTCTGCTGCTCCCCACAACTCCACCCTCCACCCTACACTGTGCCGTCTCTCTCTCTCTTTAAATCTTTAAAAAACAAAAAAGCTCAGGGTATACAAATCAACTCTGATTCTTTTGACTGGTATTTAAAAAAAAATTATATGTTCAATATTTTGCATGTTTAAATGCGTGCTTCTCTAAATCGTTTTGTGCAGGTGAAGAGTTATAAATAAGAATAGAATGACTTGGGTTCCTGGGGGGGCCCAGTTGGTTAAGCAACTGCCTTCAGCTCAGGTCATGATCCTGGAGTCCCAGGATTGAGTCCCACGTTGGGCTCCCTGCTCAGCGGGGAGCCTGCTGAGCTTCTCCCTCTGACCCTCTCTCTTCTCAGGCTCTCTCTCTCTCATTCTTTTTCTCAAATAAATAAAATCTTTAAAAAAATACTCACTAAAAAAGAATAGAATGACTTGTTATTTCATCAAATCCTCATTTTATAAAGGTTTTATTTATTTGACACACAGAGAGAGAGAGTACAAGTAGGCAGAGCAGCCGGCAGAAGTAGAGGGAGAAGCAGGCTCTCCACCAAGCAGAGCGCCCTATGCAGGGCTCAGTCCCAGGACCCTGGGATCATGACCTGAGCCAAAGGCAGCTGCTTAACTGACTGAGCCACCCAGGCGCCCCCAATTTTTATTTTGTAGTAAAAATCATTACATATTGTGATTTTAAAAGTCCATTTACTGCTTAGTGTCAATGATTTCCACATAGGTAGCACATGGACCTGGTCTTGTGGACAACATATTAAAATAATTTAGGTAAGATGTATATCATTTTTTACTCATATGTATGAGTAAATTTTCTCATATGTATCCATATTTACTCATTGAATTACACATGGTATAATTAGCAATTATATTTCCTTAGACACTATTTGCCTTTTAGAATAATTAGAAGACTGGTAATTCATATATTGTTAGAAGGAATGATAGGAATGTCAAATAATTCTTTAAGGAACAACAAGGATAAAATTGACTTTGGTTCTCTTAAAGAAGAAAATATATGCATGAAATTAATTAGTTAATAAAAATTTTTATTATTGATTTATTTATTTAAAACATATTTTACTTCTTGATTTAAGAGAGAGGGGAGGAGAGAGAGAGAGAGAGAGAGAGAGAGAGAGAGATTGAGAGCGCATAACTGGGGCAGAGGGGGAGAGGGAGAAGCAGATTCCCTGCTGAGCAGAGAGCCCGACTTAGGGCTCAGTCTCAGGATTCCCTGATCATGACCTGAGCCAAAGGCAGACACTTACCTGACTGAGCCTCTCAGGTACCCCAATTAATTAAGTTTTTTAAAAATGGATTTTATTTTTAAGTAATCTCTATACTCAACGTGGGTCTTGAGTTTATAATCCCAGGATCAAGAGTCACATGTTCCACTGATTCAGCCAGCTGCCCCCCATCCCCTGAAATTAATTTAGTAGTTATTTAGGAACTCATAAGAAATACTCTAGGACCAATAGTTCTGTTGTTTTATTTAAATTAGATTCTTGCTTTATGGAGATCCTGTCCTGACCCTGACAGTAATTACCTGGTTGACTTGAACAACTTCCATAGTCTTTACAGATGTTGGTGTCTTCATTGTCACAATGTGAGGAAGTGAATTATGTTTCCACAGGTTTGGAAATTATGTCACGGAGATGATCACTGCTTTAGGCCCTCTTCAACGCCCTCCGTTCTATCCTGTCGTTTGCATGAGAGGAAAGGAGCCAGTTCAGGCAGATTTCGCATATTGATTTTGGGTTAACCTTTACATTTTGTGATCGATTTCTTTGTGTTACATTTCTTCTGATGTGGTGCTTCATTTGCAGTAATATCCATCAAGCAGACAGGAGCCCCAGTCTGTTGTTTGGGACTCTCTTTCTGGGTCATATTATCCAACCCTAGATTTCGGTGATTATCTCTGTGACATACTTTCCATATCTGTGACTATAGCTTTGGGTTTTTCTTGTGAACTTTGGGCCGGGTCTCCCTGCTGGGTGTCTCCACTGGGATGTCTCTACCAGAAAGTCTAGCTGGCTTTTCAAACTTAGTGTGCCCAAAACCGAATTCATCACTTTTTAATCTAAATGTGCCTTCACTTGTCATTGGAGCCTGACCATCCTTTCAAATCATCCTGGAGGGAAATCTGGGAATGATTTTTTACTCTTCCTTTTTCACTCAGTAATTGGTTTTATATCAAGTCCTATTGATTTTATTTCTGCAAGAAACCATTTCTTCTCTTTCCACTTTAATTCAGATACACAGAACGTGAATGCTTTGTTTTTATTGTTTTCTTTTTACTTCCAGAGCACAGTGACTGGCAAATCATAAGTGTTCAGTACATCATTATAAAATGATTGCCTGAATCCCATCCGGCGTGGAACCTTTGAACACACTGTTCCTTCAACTCTCTCTTTTCACCTATTCCTACTCATTTTCAGGTCTCAACTGTTCAAGGAAGCCCTCCCTTGGCCTCTAAATTAAGTGATGTTCTCAAATGTACTGTTGCCTTGATAGGTCTTTGCACACTCGAGATGATTTAATTGATTGTCATTGAATACTTGTCTTTTCTGACTGTTAAGCTCTAATAAGGCAAGGGCCGTGTCTGCTGCACCGTCACATCCCAGGGCTTAGTTCACTGCACAGTCTGTAATAGGCACTTAGTCAGTCCTTGCTGTCTGACAAGGTCTGTGGCTAGGCATAAAGCATCATTAAATGGTGGTGGAGAATCCGGAACCGGTGCCTGGAACCAGCAGGTCCTGATTAAGAACTCCCTGACTGAACGTATCAGTCCTCCTGTGTTCTAGAGATTAAGTAATCAGGTCTCTTCCCCTTCCGATGAGGGCAATTTATCATCTTTTCTTCCTGTAGGTACCAGGGATTTGGCCTGCTTTTTATCTCTTCTATTTTCCCTCCTGGGTTCCTCTCTTACTGGGTTGGCACCTATGTAATCCGAATCTTCTAGCTATCCATTCTCTCCTGCTGTGTCCTGACATGTCTATAAAGTTAAAAGAGTTTTAAAAAGGTTTTTACTACTGTGTTAATGGGGAAATAGAAAGACAGATCACAAAAATTATCAGAGATTTCATTGTTTGCAGAAATCTTCCAAGTTTGTACAGTTATTCCTGAACTTATATTTTGCATACCTTTTGACATGAGTGCTGTAGTTTGTTTCTTACATAGGGGAAAGCTTGGTAATCTTTCCTTTTACTCTTTGCAAAATACTGTGGAGCAGTGATTTTCTACGGTTTTTTTTTTTTTTTTAAACCATGACCTACAATAATTTTAAATTGTGACCTGGCATGTACACACACATTTGCCTCTGTGTGTATATGTAATATATATGTATGTATGCATAAAACTGCAACTGAATTTTAATAATAGTTATCCTTCTATGTGTGATAAAATAAAACTATACCAAACTTTGCATCAAAGAGAGTCTTGATTTAGTTAATAATTGCCCCATAATCATTTCTTTCCGCCCCAGGACAAGTGAGGATAATAATGTTCATCTTGTAAACAGCTGTGAGATTTGCTGTGGGGTATGAGGGAGAAAGGGAAGTGAAAGTAATTCCAAGTTGTATACCTGGAGAGTCAGAGGGCTCTTTGTCCCTCTGTTGGTAGACGGAAGGGGAAAGGAGCTCACTCATTGATCCATGAAGTTGGAGAGCTACTCAAGAGGAAAAGCTCTCTGTGTATTCAAGTTCAATCAAGAGAGGGGTTCTTCTTTTTGTCACAGTGAACACACACCTTGTGCATGTTCTGTTGATGTGATACTGTGGTAGTAAAAAATACAGAGTGGAAATTGTTAGCTAATTTATTGTAACATGAATGTTACTAAATAAATCATGTGAGAATTTTTGTCTTGCGGCATTTTCAACTTACAGACATTTTTAGGCTGAGAGTTTAGCCACTTCTTATGATATGATGTTATCCTGGGTATAATGGCCCTAAGTTAGGTATGGGCTTAGAGATCATAGTTGGAATCCTGCCGGGCTCTAATTGATTGGCTTTGGGTAAGTTGCATTTTATTTTTCTGGGCCTCAGTTTCCTTAATTGTAAAGTAAGAATAGAAAGATATTGCTCATGTATTGCAAAGATTAATGTGATTATGTGAAGTATCTTGCTTGGTACATTGTAAATCTTTAAGTGTTAATTTTTCTTTAACCCTCCTTTGGTACTATTCAAAAATGTAATACCTTTCTTTATGATTCTAAGCATAATGATTAAGCAGGGTTGCATGGTTCCCCAACGACATAAAAGGTAGTACTTGGAAGACTTAACATTATTCAGGATTCTATTTTCTGGTACTAACATAAGAAAATACGCCACATTTGAAAGATGACTGCTATTGTGGGTAGATATTCTGTATCTTCTGACAAGATTCCTGAGTCATCTTTGTCTTAAAAGAAGTTTTTGTCTTTCTTAGAAGTTTAATTCCTTGAGCTAACCATTTAAGTTATCTTGCTCCATTCATTAAAATATACTGTTTTATAATTTACTTTGAGTAAAGAAGTAATTAAATGTCAACTACCCGAAGTTTACTTTTCATTGCAAACTCAAAACAAGGCCCGTATGGGATCTGCTTCATTGTTATAAATTCAAACACAGCATCGGCAGTTTTGTATTTTTGAGTGTGAAATGAGAGCTGCTAGGATTAGGGTCACAGACTGTGGATACGCAAATCATTTGACAGCCTACACGTAGTTTAACAGTAGCGAAGCTAGAGTCCTCAGATTGATTTCGCTGGTAGTGACTGATGATGTTACGTCATCATTTTTGGATAGTATCTATTTCTTCCCCTTTCTCTTTCCCCAGTGGCTTAAGATTAAATAAACAATGAGGATGGCCTGCCAGGAAAGGAGACTTTTTGCTAGTCAGAATTCTTAGTGTTTGTATCTGTCTTCCTCAGTAGAGCTGGAACTCTTTGACGGTTGAACAAAGGTACAAGGATAGAGAAAGGTAGGACTGCCGGCCTCCGGATATGTTCTAACATAGGGCTCTCTTCTTTGTGGGAAGGGCATGGGTTTCATAAACCAGCACAGGGAGCCTCATTTTTGGAGACCTAAGATAACGTCTCTGAAATTGCTTTGGCAATATGATGTACTAAGAATTCCTGGTTCTTTTCTTGATTTACCACTAACTGATCATCATTTTGTACCCCCCCCACCCCAGCCTCGCTGAGGACCAGCTCTTTTTGAAATCATGTTTATTTTATTTTATTTTATTTGTGTGAGAGAGCGAGAGAGCGATAGAGTGAGCACAGGCAGGCGGAATGGCAGGCAGAGGCAGAGGGAGAAGCAGGCTCCCCGCCAAGCAAGGAGCCCGATGTGGGACTTGATCCCAAGACGCTGGAATCATGACCCGAGCCGCAGGCAGTTGTTTAACCAACTGAGCCACCCAGGCATCCCTTGAAATCATGTTTTTAAAAGCATTACACAGCATAGTTGTACAGTTTTCTCTCATAATTCTCCATAGTGTAGGAGCAGGAGTGGGCTAGAAAGCACAACTGGATGGGTTTGGTATTTCCTGGGCACCTAGGTTGGAAGAGAGGCAACAGTATTGCATGGTTTGTGGAGTTGTAAGTCTGGGTAACTCTGGGAAGTAATCTTGCTAAGCCCTAGCTAACCTCATCTATAAAATGGAGCTAATAAAAGTATCTACTCTACCTCATAAGATTATGAGAATTAAATGATATAAGTAAAGTGCTTGTTTAGCATAATGCCTGGCATGCAGTGTATTAGATAGTATTTTTGTTGTTGTTGCTGTGCAGGAGGAGGAGAATTGAAGAAGGAGTTGATTAGTGTGAATGTGGTTGGAGGAAGAGCCTGGCACATTCAGGCTGCTGGGAGAGAAAGGCACAAGGAGGAATATTAGAAACTAGAGAATAAGAAGGAATTGATAGGATAGTAATGAGATGAAAGTTAAAAAAAAAATGGATTTGGTGATAGAGAAATAGAAAGATAAAGAGTTTACAGCCAGCAAGTGTGTTCCCAGAGTTTGAGATTCTAGAGATGAGCATTTCCAGGTGAGGGTAAATTCAGTGGGGACAGGGGTTGCTGACGTGGAGACAAATTCAGTTTAAATCAACAAAGAGTTATGGAGCCTTTCTTGCATGTGAGGTATTGCGCTAGGCTTTGGGGACTGTAGAATTTGGGCAAAGCATCACTGGATTAGAGGGGTCAAGAGCTGCTTGTTTACCGTTCACCTGAATGCTGAGGTGACCCATGACAATGGCAGGAGCTCGGGTGACAAGGAAGACTGAAACTTTATTACAGTGAAAAGTGCTTCAGTGGATTGACTTGGTTTTCATTGGTTGATGATATTACTATAAATAACTCTTTAAAATAGGGGCATCTCCCAATGGGAATAAAATAATTAGTGACATTAATTTAGAATTTAGAAGGTCACTGTCCTAAATCCACTTATTTACCTAGTCCTTTTTTTCCTTCCTCTTTCCTTTTAGCCACTAGTGTACATATTAGATGATTAACCCAGTTCTTTTTAGTTTTAGAGGAAGGGTTTGCTGTGTGGGCTTGCGTCCTTTTTCTTTCTCAGCGAGTATCCTAGAAAGGGAGCACGTCCCAAGAAATAGCACAACTGGAGCAAAAAGGAACAGAGGCATTTTGTAGCCAGGATGATGGTTCTGTGTGCCTTTCAGTTGAAAGTTGTAGGTTTGAAGTCTAGGAAGCTTACTTGATTAAAAAAAAAAAGTATAATTTTGGATCAACATTTATTTTAAAATTACATTTATTGGGCGCCTGGGTAGCTCAGTGGGTTAAGCCTCTGCCTTCGGCTTGGGTCATGATCTCAGGGTCCTGGAATCGAGTCCCGAATCGGGCTCTCTGCTCTGCGGGGAGCCTGTTTCCTCCTCTCTCTGCCTGCTTCTCTGCCTACTTGTGATCTCTCTCTGTCAAATAGATAAATAAAAAATCTTTGGAAAAAAATTACATTTATTATACCAAATAGCAAGCAATAAAGTAAGTTTTATACTATCAATTTCAGCCTATGCAGGTTGTTTTGGGTTCATTTCAATCAGAGATGCTCATGGAGATCTATGCATATTTGGTTTATTTACCAAACAGGAGATAGCAGCAGGGCCACAGCACCCAGGAAGTTTCCAGGCATGCAGACTCAGTAACTCACTCGAACATCTGGCCACATCTACTGTTGTCTGTGTCTCTTTTGTCTCATGCACGACCCCTTCCCATGCTCCTTCTCCTGCTTTTCTTTAATGTGTGTTTGAGCAAATTACGTGTTTTTCCACCTCTGCTAACTGTTCTTTGCCACATAGCTTTGGACATTGTTATTGTGATGGGGAACCCTGTTGCCAGGACTGACAGCAGTAGCGATCAAATGCATTCCTCATCAGATGGACCTTCTGCTTCATTTGGGCAAACCGCTACTGTGCACTTGGCTAATTCATTCATTAGTCCTAAAAATGTAAAGAACTTTGCAGTCTATTTTTTTTTTTTTTAAATTCTTTCTCTATTGTGGTAGCTCTCATGGTATCGTCCCCTGATCCATGGCATTAGGGTCACCTGGGAACTTGTTAGAAATCAGATTTTCAGGCCTCACCAAGATCTTCTGAACCTGAATCTCTCAGAGTAAGGACTAGTTTTAACAGGTGCTTCTGGGTGATTCTGGTACATGGTAGAGTTTGAGAACCATTGCTTTAGCATATTTGTGGTTACCAATCTGTAAAGGTCGGTACTCTTCCTTGAAGTCTTTGACTTAATATACTTCTGCTAAGCTCAGTGTGTAAGGTGAAAATATGAAATTGCCATTATCATAGGTCCACAATTATCTAATGTTGGTGATCTCATATGGGTTCAGCTAAGAGCCACTTTGTGTAAACCAACCAAAATGTTCTTAGACATTTTTTGTTCAGTTGTTGATATTCTTAGCTGTGGATAGCAGTCCTGTGCATTGTAGAAGGTTTAGCAGCATCCCTGGATCCTCCCTACTGAATTACGGTAGCATCTGTGAACTTGTGATGATCAAAAGTGTCTCCAGACTTTGTCATATGTTTACTGGTGCTGGGTGGTTCGGGGATCACTCCTTATTGAGAACCATTAGCTAACCCAGCCGCTTTTCCTTTTAAGCAATAATGCTCATTATATACATGATATATACATTTTTCTCCCTGCGAGGGAGAAGGGATGGACATTAATTAACTGTAGAAATTAAATTTAGATTTTATATTTGATAGAGATTATGGTAATTACAATTTAAGTTCACTTTCTTTGTATGTTTCTTCATGTCCTGTTTATGGTAAGCAGTATTACCTATACACTATTACTTAGTTTTCTAATATCTTACTGCTGTCAAAGTCTAATGGCACTCTGATTTTGTTTCTCAGTAATTGGCTGATTTTGCCAAAGGAATGTCTTCTTCTCTAAAGTCTAGTATATCTCAGTGCTGGTTATGTTACATGGCTTTTCTCAGGTATATGGTGTACTCTTTTAAATCTTTTTCTTTTAAATTTATTTTATAAATTTTTAAAGATTTTATTTATTTATTTGAGAGAGAGAGAGAGATAGAAAAGAGAGAGAACATGAGAAGGGAGAGGGTCAGAGGGAGAAGCGGACTCCCTGCCAACCAGGGAGTCTGATGCGAGATTTGATCCTGGATTCCAGGATCATGACCTGAGCAGAAGGAGTCGCTTAAACCAACAGAGCCACCCAAGCACGCCTCCCCCCTTTTTTTAATTTAAAGGAAGTTTTCATTTTATAAGTTTTTCTTCTTTAAACACTTCCCTTGTTTTGGATTTCTTTTCTTTGAGGACTCCTATTAAAAGTAGGAGCTGAACAGTTTTTCATGTGTCTCTTAGCCATTTGTTTGTCTCCTTTGGAGAAGTTTCTCTTCATGTCTTCTGCCCATTTTTTGATGTGATTATCTGTTTTGTGTGAGTTGAGTTCGAGGAGTTCTTTATAGATCTTGGATATCCGCCCCTTTTCTGTGGTGTCGTTTGCAAATACCTTCCTTCTCCCATTTTCTGTGTTGCCTCTTTGTTTTGTTGACTGTTTCCTTTGCTGTGCAGAAGCTTCTGATCTTGATGAAGTCCCAAAAGTTCACTTTTGCTTTTGTTTACTTTGCCTTTGGAGACATGTCTTGAAAGAAGTTGCTGTAGCCGATGTTGAAGAGGTTACTGCCTATGTTGTCCTCTAGGATTTTGATGGATTCCTGCCTCACGTTGAGGTCTTTTATCCATTTCAAGTTTATCTTTGTGTATGGTGTAAGAGAATGGTCAAGTTTCCTTCTTCTTTATATAGCCATCCAATTTTCCCAGCACCATTTATTGAATGGATTTTTTTTTCCTGCTTTGTGGAAGATTATTTGACCATAGAGTTGCAGGTCCATATCTGGGCTCTCTAGTCTGTTCCACTGGTCAGAAGACATGAAGAGACACTCCTCCAAAGAAGACATACAAATGACTAACAGACACATGAAAAAATGTTCATCATCGTTAGCCATCAGGGAGATTCAAATCAAAACCACATTGAGATACCAACTTACACCAGTTAGAATGGCCAAAATCAACAAGATAGTAAACAACAAGTGTTGGAGAGGATGTGGAGAAAGGGGAACCCTGCTGCACTGTTGGTGGGAATGCAAGTTGGTACAGCCACTTTGGAAAACAGTGTGGAGATTCCTTTTTTTTTTTTTTTTAAAGATTTTATTTATTTATTTGACAGAGAACACAAGTAGGCAGAGAGGCAGGCAGAGAGAGAGGAGGAAGCAGGCTCCCTGCTGAGCAGAGAGCCCAATGCGGGACTCGATCCCAGGACCTTGAGATCATGACCTGAGCTGAAGGCAGCGGCTTAACCCACTGAGCCACCCAGGCGCCCAGTGTGGAGATTCCTTAAGAAATTAGAAAAAAGAGTTATCCTATGACCCTGTAATTGCACTACTGGGTATTTACCCCAAAGATACAGACGTAGTGAATAGAAGGGTCATCTGTACCTCGGTGTTCATAGCAGCAATGGCTACAGTCACCGAACTGTGGAAAGAGCCGAGATGCCCTTCAACAGATGAAAAGATAAGGAAGATGTGGTCCATATATACAATGGAGTATTATGCCTCCATCAGAAAGGATGAATACCCAACTTTTGTATCAACATGGATGGGACTAGAGGAGATTATGCTAAGTGAAATAAGTCAAGCAGAGAGAGTCAATTATATGGTTTCTCTTACTTGTGGAGCATAAGGAATAACACAGAGGACATTGGGTGAAGGAGAGGAGAAGTGAGTTGGGGAAATCGGAGGGGGATACAAACCATGAAAGGCTGTGGACTCTGAGAAACAAACTGAGGGTTTTGGA
Source organism: Mustela nigripes (assembly GCF_022355385.1). NCBI lineage: Eukaryota > Metazoa > Chordata > Mammalia > Carnivora > Mustelidae > Mustela > Mustela nigripes. Next base: position 135,281,729 of record NC_081569.1, read on the forward strand.
GGGGAGGGGGGTGGGGGATTGAGAGGGCCTTGTGGTGGGTATTAAGGAGGGCGGCACGTATTGCATGGAGCACTGGGTGTGGTGCATAAACAATGACTCTTAGAACTCTGAAAAAATAAAATAAAAAGTAGGAGCTGGTCTTTTTTTGCCTATCTTTTATATCACTTTCTCAAATCTTTTTATATTTAAAAATTTTCTTTCTTTTCACCCTTTTTTTTCTTAAGGCATTATTTATTGTATTCATTCACCCTTGTGTTCTTTCAAGCTTAGTGTTTTTTGAAATATTTTCTTCATTTCTTTCCTGAATTCTATCACCTTATTTCTAAGTTTTCATAATTATGATTTTTTTTCCCAATATCTTACACTCTCTCTTCCTTCCTTCTCTCTCTCCCTCTCTTTCTTTCTTTCTTTTGGACAGCTCCCTCAGGAGCTGTGAGGGAAATAATAGTTATAGTTTGCTGTTTTATGGGCATGTCTGTCTTTCATTGTCTTTAGGGATGTTAGTCCATTCTTTATGCTCTTTTTCTTTTGGTAGTTGTATATGGAATTATATCATGATCCGTCTATGTTTCTCCTTTTTATGTGAAACTAATTTCATAAACCCTAGAAGGCAGTGTAGTTCAGGGTAGCTTTTCTAATTTCATGATTCTAGAGCTCCTTCTTCTTTTTTTTTTTTAACCTTTTATACCTAATTTTAAAATAGGATGCTTTACTTTCTGAGGTTTCTGGGCTCTATTTCTCTACATTTATTGGGACCTTGTCTTCCCTTTGTGGTATTCTGTTTCTATCCGTTCTGTTCATATACTATTTCCTAGAATTTTTCTTCAGAGTGGGCCTTTGTTCTAGATGTTTTGAGAGTTCATAGGGATAAGACTGGTTTAGCTCCTTCAGATATTATTGTAGACACATTGAACTTATCAGTTATTGGAGTGCACAAAATCATTTATAGTTTTAACTGCTGTCCATACATGCAAGATCTTGGGTTTATGTGGGAAATCTTTTTTAATTATGTTCAATTAGCCAACATATAATGCCTCATAAATTTCTGATGTAGTGTTCAACGATTTCATGTGGGAAATCTCATCACTTGATTATGTTGACATTGTTGTGTTTGAGTTTTTAATTTTACTCTCCTTGTTGCTCTGTTTTTGTAGGGAATTCAGGAAATTTCAAAAGCCATGTGTCTACTGTTGCCGCCTTCCTAGATAACCTTCTGTCAGTCTTTTTGTATTTATATACTTTATTTTGTTCATATTTATTGAGGTATTATTGGCATACAAAGAAGCTGCACATATTTAAAATGTAGTCTCATGAGTTTTGGCATAGGTATATGGCCATGAAATCCTCACCATGATCAAGATAATAAACCTATCAATTACCACTGAAGCTTTTCTCATGCCCCTTTGCAATCCCAAGTTCATTTTTTTTCTCATTCTCCAGGCAACAGCTGATCTGCTTTCTGTCACTGTAGTTTAATGTGCATTCCCTGTAATTTTAGATGAGTGGAATCATACAGTATTGTGGCTTCTTTCATTCAGCATAATTACTCTGAAATTCACCCATGTTGTTGTGTGTATCAATAGCTCCTTCCTTTTTATTGCTAAAAGTATTCCACTGTATAAATATAACAGAATTTGGTCATCTACCCACTTATTAGTGAACATTTGTGTTGTTTCAGTTTTTGTCTATTACAAACAAAGCTCTGATAAGTATTTGTGTTCACGCATTTTTGTGAACATATGCTTTTGTTTCTTTTGAGTAAATAAGAGTGGAATGTCTAGGTTTTGGTAGGTGTAAATTTTTAAGGGATTGTCAATCTTTTTCAAAGCATTGTACCAGTTTTCATTTCTACCAGTAGTATGTGATGCCACTAGTAGTATATGATTGCCAACATTTGGTATGTTCGGTCTTTATAAATTTAGTCATTCTAATGGATGTGTAGTGATATCTTATTATAGTTATAACCTAAATTTACCTAATGATTGATTTTGTTGAGCATCCTTTTCTTGTGCTTGTTTGCCATTTGTATATTTTCTTTGGTGAAGTTTTGAAATCTTTTGTCCTTTTTTTTTTATTGAATGTTCTTCTTATTTAGTTTGAGGGCTTTATGTATTCTAGATATGAGTTATTTGTTGAATATATATCTTGCAAATATTTTGTGCCAGGCTGTGGCTTGCCTTTTTGTTTTTGTAGCGATCAATGTCTTTGGAAAGCGAATGTTTTCAATTTAAAATTTTTTTTTTAAAAATTAAAAAAAAAAGAATTTTTATTTACTCTAGTTACATGCAGTGTAATATTGGTTGCAGGAGCAGAATTTAGTGATTCATCATTTATATATAGCACCCAGTGCTCATCACAACAAGTGCCCTTCTTAATACCAGCAAATGTTTTTAATTTTGATGAAGTTCTTTTTGTTATATTTTTTCTTTCATAATTTATGTCTGTTGTGTCCTATTTAAGAAATATTTATCAAACCCAAGGTCACTAAGATTGTCTACTAAGTTTTGCTCTGGAAGTTTTATAGTATTGGCTCTCTTACATTCAAGCCTGTAATCTACACTGAGTTAATTTTTTGTGTATTGCTTCAGGTTGGGGAAAGATTCATTATGTTTTGCATATGGCTATCCATTTGTTCCAGCATCATTATTGGAAAGATGATCACTTCCTCATTGAATTATCTTGTCACCTTTGTCAAAAATTAATCATGTATTTATGTTTGTGTCTATTTCCTGGACACTTGATTCTTTTTCATTGATCTATAGGACTGTCTTTATGCTGGTGCCACACTTTTTTATTAGCTTTATTATTTATTTTTATTAACTTTATTATTTTAGCTTTTTAATAAGTTGTGAAATAAAATAATATTTGCCCTACTATAACCTTATTTGTATTCAAATTTGTTTTGGCTATTCTAGATCTTTTGCATTTCCATATAAATTTTGTTTTTGCTGTAGACAATAATGTCATCTGTGACTAAAGCCAATTTGACTCTTTCCTTTGCAATCCATAAGCCTTTAATTTCTTTTTATTGCTTATTTCCCTGGCACAAACCAAGCCTCCAACACTATGTTGAATAGAAATGGTAATAGTGAACATCTTTATCTTATTCCTGATTATAGAGAAAGCATTCATTTTTTTACCATTAAATATGAAGAAAGCTGCACAATTTTCATAGATGCCCTTTATCTAAAGAGCATTCTTTACCTAGGAATTTTTGGTTTGCTGATAGTTTTAAATCATGAGTCAATGCTAGATTTGTCAGACTTCTATATCTATTGAGATGCTCATATGTGTTTTTAAAGAATTCTGTCATATTGAGTTTTTAAAAAATTTAACTTATTTTGAGATAATATAGATTCATATACAATAGTAAGAAATAATAGAGATACCCATGTACACCCCTTACCTAGTTTCCCCCTATAGTATCATCTTGAAAAACTATAGTACATGCACAACCAGGATATTGATATTGATGTGATCAAGATAGGTAGGATTTTTATCACTGCCTCTTCACATTCATTTCCCTTCCCACACCTATCTTTAACAAACCCTGGAAACCACTAATCTGGTTCTCCATTTGTGTAATCTTTGTCTTTTCAAGAATTCTAGCTCCTTCGCCATTCCATATAAGTTTTAGAAAAATGTGTGTCCCAGAATCTTTAGATTTTTGATATGAATTGTGTTAAACCTCACTTTTGTATTTCATTTTTCAAGTGGCATTGTGTTTGTAATTTCAGTGTTCTTGTGTTGAATTTGGGCAAATGTTTTTTATATACTGCTTGATATGTTCATGGATTTTTTCTTCTTTCACCTGTTAATATGATGGATTGCACTGGTTCTGAATAATGAACTAGCCTCACATCCCTAGAGCAAACTCCATTTGATCATGGTGTATAACTTTTCATTTTACATATCACTATTTTATTTGCTAGTATTTTGTTAAGATTTTTTTGCATTTGAAAAAAAATTTTTTGCATCTGAATTTATGAATGATATTGTTCTGTAATTTTTCTTTTTGGCCTTTGCCTGGTTTTGGTGTTTTTATAATATTAGCTTCATAAAGTAATTTAGGAAATGTTCCCCCTTCTTCTGTTTTCTGAAAGAGAGATTGTATAAAATGGTGTTAGTTGTTCCATAAATGTTTGATAGAAGTCGCCAGTGAAAATATCTGGACTTGGAGATTTCTTTAAGGAGTTTGACAAAAATGCAATGTCCTTAATGGTTATAGGACTATTCAAATGATCTATTTTGAATTGGGTTAGTTATGATGGTTTGTAGGGTTTTTTTTTTTTTGTTTTGTTTTTTGTTTTGAGGGAGTGGCCCATTTGGTCTAAGTTCTCCAATTTATATATGTCAAATTATTTGTAGCACTCTCTTATTATCCTTTTGGTGTCTGTAGGGTTTGTAGTGATATGCTGTTTCAATCCTGACAGTGGTAATTTGTGTTTTCTCTCATTTTAATTTGCCAGTCTTACTAGAATGTAGTCCATTTTATTGACCCTTTATTCCCCCTTTTATTCCCTTGGGAGAGAGAGGGAATGAATAGGAGGAAGGGGCAAAGGGAAAGAGAGAATCTTAAGCTCAGCATGGAGCCTGATGCAGGGCTGGGTCTCATGACCCTGAGATCATGACCTGAGCTGAAATCAAGAGTCTGATGCTTACTTAACTGAATGAGCCACCTGGGTGCCCCGATTTTATTGATCATTTAAAAGAATGAGGTCTTTATTTATTTTCTGTATCATTTTTGATATTTATGTATTACTTTCTTCCATTTACTATTTCCTTCTGTTTGAATTGTGATTCCTTTGTTCTTCTAGGTTCTCATGGTTGGAAGTTAGATTATTATTTTAGGTTTTTCCTCTTTTCTAATGTATACATTTAGTATTATAAATTTCCCTCTCTGCACTGCTTTCACTGTGTCCCACACATTTTAATATGTGGTACTTTCATTTTCCTTCTGGTCGATGTATTTTTTTATTTTCTTGGACTCCTTTGACCCATGCGTGATGTAGAAGTATAGTAGTTTCCAAGAGTTTTAGATTTTTAAGTTATCTATTATTGATTTCTAGTTAGATTCTGTTGTGGTCAGAGAAAATTATGTATGATTTCAATTTTTTTTAAGATTTTATTTGAGAGAGAGAGAGAGAGAGGGAGACAGAGAGAGCATAAGCAGGGGAATAATCAAAGGGAGAGGGAGAAGCAGACTCCCCACTGAGCCTGCCACGCCACCGGGATGGATCCCAGGACCCTGAGATCATGACCGGAGCTGAAGGCAGATGCTTAACCAGCTGAGCCATTCAAGGGCCTCTGATTTCAAGTTTTAAATATTTGTTGAGGATTGTGTTATGGCTCAAGATGTGGTCTTTTTAGACATACATCCTTTGGGCACTTGAATGTGTAATCTGTTGTTGGACAGAGTGTCTTCTAAATATCAGTTAGGTCTTGTTGGCTGATGCTGTTGTTGAGTTCTCCTATGTCCTTGATAATTTTCTGTCTCCTTGTCCCATGGTTGTTGAAAGAGGGTTGTGGAAATGTCCATCTACCTGTGTAATGTGTTTATTTCTCTCTTCAGTTATTTAGACTTTTGTTTCCCATATTTGGCATAAACATGTTTAGGATTGCTATGTCTTCCTGGTGGATGGTCTCTGTTATCATGACACAGTGTTAATATCTCTGGTGATTTTCTTTCCTCTGAAGTTTATTTTATCTGGTACTAATCTAGAGACTCCTGCTTTCTTCTGCTTTGTGTTTCTGCCCTTTATTTTCAACGTGCTGCTATTCTACTGGAGATTAGTTTCTTGTAGGCTGCATTTAGTTGAGTCATGTTTTTAAGTCCACTCTGCCAATTCCTGTCCTTTAATTGATGAGTTTAGACTACTACATCTTATGTAATTATTGATATTTTGGGCTAATCTGCCATTTAGTTTTTGTTTTCTGTTTGTTTTTATGTTTCCTCAATGCAATGTTTGGTATTCACATCTATTAGATTTCTAATAGCATATTGTTTTTTGCCTAATTGCAAAATTAGTGGATAAAACCCACCAATGTTCTGTTCAATATTAAATATTCCTGGCATTAGTTCATCTAATGAGTCATCCATTCATCCATCCTTTCAAGAGACATTGAACCTCTGCTCTGGGCAGGAATTGTCTTATGAAGCATTACTTTCTCAGATATTTCTTTTCTATCCCAGTTCTTTGGTGGCATGTTTCCTCTGGCTGCCGTGGGAAATCATCACTACCTGGATAGCCTAAAATGACAGAAATTTATTCTCTCACTGTTCTGGAGGCCAGAAGTCTGAAATCAGTATCACCAAGTGGAAATGAAGGTGTCAGCGGGTCTCTAAGGGGGAATCTGTTCTTTGTCTCTTCTGGTTTCTGGTGGTGGTTGCCATTCCCTGACTGTTGGTGTGCTCCCATCTCTGCTCTGCAATCAGATTCCCTTCTTCTGTTTGGTCTGCCATCTTCTCTAAGTGTCTTTTTTAAGGACACTTGTTCTTGGGTTTATAGCCTACTTGGATTATCCAGGATGATCTCTTGGTTTTGAGATCCTTTGTCAAATTAATGTAACATTCCCAGGTTCCGGGATTAGGATGCAGACATATCTTATGGAGGGGCTGCCATGTGACCTGCTAGAAGGGTAGTTGATCTTTGAACAACGTGGGTTTGATGGCTTATATGCACAACAGGTTGGCTTATATGCGTTTTTTTTTTTTTTTCAGTAAATGCAGTGCATACATGTATTTTTATCTTACGGAGTTATTCGTAACATTTTATTTTCTCTATTTGTAAGATTATAGTATATGATATGTATACAAAATATTTATTAATCTACTATGTTATCAGTTAGGCGTCCCATCAGCAATAGTTACCTTTTGGGGGAGTTGAAAGTTACATGCAGATTTTTGACTGCGTGGGGGGACAGCACCCCTAGCCCCATATTGTTCAAGGGTCACCTGTGGTATATGCAACTTTAATTCCCCCTTTTTTATCTTCTTCCCATCATGGCATGGGTCTCCTCTTTTACTCTTTTCTCATTTCCTTTTTGGGTTTGTCTTTTCAAGTATTCACTTTGAGAGTGTCAAGAATGTGAAAAGATTGTACTGACCTATATTTCATTGCCATGTTGCAACAGAGGGAAAAGCCTTTCTTCACAATGGGGCAGCTCCATTTAGCATCAGGATATGCTTCTTCCCTCCCCCCACAAATTTTATTTAAATTCTAATTAGTCAACATACAGTGTAATATTGGTTTCAGGAGTAGAATTTAGTAATTCATTACTTACCTATAACTCCCAATGCTCCTCATAACAGGTACCTTCCTTGATACCCATCCTCCGTCAGCCTCAGTTTGTTCACTAAGGCTAAGAGTCTCTTATGGTTTCCTTCCCTCTTTCTCTCTTTTTTCCCCTTCTCTTTTGTTTATCTCATATGAGTGAAATCATATGGCATTTTCTTAGGATATGCTTCTTATTAACAGATGTTATTAAACTCTGACGCCAGTAAATGTAATACCTTATGAAATTCTTTAAGAAAACATGTTAAGGTCTTATGTACAGATAATCACAAAAGTTATATTTGAGGTGGTAAATAAAAATAATTTTAATTAAAATCAATATCATGGTGTCGGAATTAACATTTAAATTGGTATTGCAGTCAAGAAAAAGTAGCATTTCCATCTCCAGTGGTGCCACATTGATTAGCATCTTTCTAATGTATGTTTCAAGTATGTGCATAGGTTGCTTAGTTAATGTTTTCGAAGACTTTTCTGTGTGGAAATAGTTTTTCAGAAGAATTTGAACACCTTTTCCAGGGTAGTTGGGCCCCTACCATGTCACCGAGATTATTTTGGGAAAGTCTTACTGACCTAATGAAATAACGTTATATCCAAAGGTACTACGTAAATATACCTCACTGAACTTTGGGGATAATGAACAATCTTTAAGAAGTTTCTGGCAACATTTAGAGTCCAGCTAGTCCAACAGTGGTTTCACTGTACCAGAAGAAAGTTGCGCGATTCTGTGGTAGTCGATTTTGTTGCTGTCTCTGCTGTTGTTAATGGTTATTAATATTTTATCATAGTGAACTTTTACAACATCCATACTTTTTTAAAATAAAATACAACAGGGGCGCCTAGGTGGCTCAGTGGGTTAAAGCCTCTGCCTTCAGCTCAGGTCATGATCCCAGGGTCCGGGATCAAGTCCCATATCGGGCTCTCTGCCCTGCGGGGAACCTGCTTTCTCCTCTCTCTCTCTCTTTGCCTGCCTCTCTGCCTACTTGTGATCTCTCTGTGTCAAATAAATAAATAAAATATTAAAAAAAAATACAGCAAACTGGCAGATCACAGGAAAAAATAAGGTAGTGTTTTAAAGGAAGTATTTGAAAATTGCCTCGAGACTTTTAGACTTAAGACATATAGGTAGAGTCTTGTTTTAGCATAAGCATAATTAATATCTTCATGCATTTGTTATAAGACTTACTTAATGAAGTTTCAGGTCTGGTTTTATTTTTATATCTAAATGTGTGTTTAAAGTTTAAAACTTTGTCAGATGTCTGAGCATGTATCATTAAAAGCAGATTAATCCCTGCTTTTTATAGTTGTAAACTGGGCACTTGGCTTATAATTACAAATTTTGAATTTGTGTTTTCTTTGTAAGTGCTGGCCAAGATATCCAAGGAACAAGTGTGATCGCAAATCTTCCATTTCTGATGCGACAGAATCCTGCTGAGACACTTCGGAGAGTCTTGCCGAAAGTTAGAGTAAGTTGGTGCAAAATAAGGTTTGAATTTACCATTATTCCAGTCACACATTGTCATTATTAAGAGGAGATTTCAGAGTTTTGAATGGCTGATCTTTTGTTCTAATTGTGGCATAGAGGAAGTATTACGGTACACATTTTGAATTATATTGAAAATATTTAGGAAAACTAGCTAATGAAAATGGGAAAATCCAGATCTTAAGTTGTATTTAGTCATTTTCCCGGTAGAGACATTTTATTTATTCTATTTATTTTTTTAAAAGATTTATTTATTTTAGAGAGAGAGTGCATGCACCCAGGGGTGGGAAGAGAGAGGAGGGGCAAAGGGAGAGGGAGAGAGTCTCAAGCCGACTCCGGATGCTGGGCTTGATCAGATGACCGAGATCATGACCTGATCCTAAATCAAAAGTTGGACACTTCATTGACTGCACCACCCAGGTGCCCCAAGACGTTTTATTTAATAAAGTTAGCTTTTCAGTAGCTCAAAAAACAAAAACAAAAACAAAAAAAACCCACCAAAAACAAACCAAAACTTCATTAGTCTTATGAAATCATAGCTATCTTATTTGGTATTCTGTTGACTTAAATTTATATTAATAGCAGTTCTACAACACGGATAATGAAATTTAACTAATATTCCTAATAACCACCTTCCGGTGACTTCTAAAGAATCACCAAATAAAGATTGAATTGCGGCCATCACAGTTTTAGTTTTATATTCACTTATTGCTTCCTAAATTCCCTCCAAATTAGTTTGCCTGCTTTAAACAAAAATCTTTGATTTATTTGAACATTCTTTTCGCTGATATTTAATATTTATTGATTATTAATATATAATATTACATATTTGATACATAGTATTTGTTATTTATGTCTGTGGCTGTGTACAAAGTATTTTTCTTATTTGTACCTGAATGAGCAACACGGATAACAGCCTACGTGTCCTCAGGGAACGTACCCACTATTTAGGGTCAGGGAGGTTATAGACTAATGGGGACTCTGTTTGCTGATAGTGAATTTTATATACTTTGCATTGGCTTTCTGATTGGTTATAGGTTCATAATTTTTTATTAGTTTATGTGTTTAAAATACCGTAGTTAGTTTGTTCTTGAGTTTCATTTTTAGCCATACGCATCATGGTTCTGGTCGCTGTGATTTAGGTCAGGGATATAGCACATTATTTCTACAAGATGCCCACATTTCTATGCAGGCATTATCAATTTCTTTTTACTGGTTACGATAGTAAATTGAGAAAATGTTTCTTTTGGCTTTGCATGTGATTCAAAAGTGAATCAGTTTTTCATAGCTATTTTTCCCAGAATCATGCTGTATTTTCAATGGCATTAAGTGTCCCCCATCCAGGTTTAATTTCACATTCAATTTCAGTGATAGCAGCTGACCTAAGCTTCTTGGCATGACTACTGGAAGTGCCCGTTAATTGATAGTAGAAGGGAACAAGTGGCTAGGCCCCCTTGACTAAGAAATTATTGTAGGTAAGTGAATTTGATTTAAAGCTAAAAATACCGAGCCTGCTATACAGTCTGCAGAGCAGGCTAAATCCGGTTCATGGACAGTCTATTGAGCATCCATAGTTTCTTAAAGCAAGAATAAAAGATGAAGGTTGGCCTTTAGAGGTTTCAAAATTATTTTGAAAAAATCCTTTTGTTAATGAGTTCATAATAAAGTCAAGTATAACTCCTGAAAAATCTTGATTTCATGGGAATGTGTAAAGAATATTATACACTCATATATATAGCATATTTATACAAAGAATCAAATGTATTTGCTGAAACTATATAACTGAGTTATAGAAGATAAGATTTTAATCAGCTTTTAAGATAATTAAAGTTAATCCATAATATAGGAGGTTAACTAAATAAATGGATATAAGGAAAATGTATATTGATGAATATGTAACTAAGAAAGCCTTTATTTATGCTGACAGTTTTCATTCCTTTCTTCAATCAACAAACAGCCATTTATTTAGGATTCTTATTTATCCTGTTTTGTCCTAAAAAAGATACCAAAAGAGTAGAAGACATCCCAGATTAGAGTCTATGTCAGGGCGGCCTAAAGACTGGAAAACAATTAAAGAACAGTCATAGGAGAATATTTAATTGTGTGATTGTGACTTTGTGTAAAAATAGTGAAGAATTAAGTATATTTGAAAGACTTTATGAGAGTAATAATAATGACTTATAGAAGGTTTAATATATATTATGGGCAGCTAAACATTTAAGCAACTCCATTTCAAATTGTAAAACCTATATTTCATGCAAATCATTTTTTAAAAAAATATTTTATTTATCTATTTGACAGAGAGCAAAGGAGAGAATACAAGCCGGGGGGATGGATGGGAGAGAGAGACAAACAGGCTTCCCGCTAAGCAGGGAGCCCTATGCAGGGCTGGATCCTAGGACCCTGGACTCATTACCTGAGCCGATGGCAGATGCTTAATGACTGAGCCATCCAGGTGCCCCTGTGTAAATCATTTTTAAATTATCATATTCAGATACTGTCCAGATTTACTGGTACTCATAATTAGCACCTTCTTCAGTTCTGCCTTGCTTCTGTGAATGGTTATTCAAGTGATAAAACTGTGACAAAAATCACACTTAGCCACTTTATTCTTTTTTGCTATGGCCATGATTCCTTAGTCGATTTTATAAAAGAAAAAGAGCAGTCCCAAAGTGAGCATTTAGTAATGATGGCATTCTCATTCATTTGTGAATGTTGACTGAGCCCAGGCACTGTTGTAAGCAGTGGGAAGATAGAGGTGAACCAAACAGAACTTGCCCTCAAAGAGCGTCCTGTTTCCTGGGGGAAACAGACATAAAACACCTAAGTGACTTGAAGAACAGCATAAAGGGACAGGCTTATCTGCCCTGCATTGGGAAGTCAAAGAAAGCCTCTTTCAGAGCTGAAAATCAAAGGCATAAGAGGAAGCAGCCATTTGAAGAGTCAGGAAGGAATGGTCCAGGCAGACGAGGTAGCAGAGAGCCCTAGGTTGGAACCGGAAGACACGTGTGGTTGGAACGCAGCGGGCATGGGCAGGGTGTGACTTGAAAAGAGGTTAGAGAGATCCTCAGTGACAGAGCACGCAGGAGGCGTTCTTTCTTAGGACAGTGGAAACCCTTTGAGCAGAGTGGTGGCTTATTTCGTTTACATTTTACGATGCTGATCATTTTGATAATTGTGTGGCAAGTGGCTTGGAGCGGGAGAATTAGGAAAATACAGCACTTGTCCTTGTGATATGTGAGGGTGGCTTGGATTAGGCCAGCTAGCTGGGACAGAGGGGAGTAGTGGCTATATTAGAGACACAGTTACTGAGGCGAAATGCATACAACTTTCTATGAATTGGTTGTGGGAGGTGGGAGATACCATCTGGATTTCTGGGTTGAGCATCTGTATGGTTCTGCAGGTTCTGAGTGTCTTGGCTGGTTGCTTATTAAATCCATGGGAACAGTAGTTTGCATACTTACTAATCTGTGGATGATTTACTTTTAGAAAATTTAAAGATACAAACAATCGATATTCTATGTGTAAGAAGCTAATCATTCCTGAGATGGTTGGCACATTTACAAGAGGAAGATAAGAAGCTTTTAGAACTCATCTTTAGCTTATTTTCACCTTAAAGAGCATCAGACACAGTGATGAGGAAGCTCTTATAAAATTTCATGGGTGATATTTTTTGTTGTTGTTGTAATTACATTTGCATTTCATCCTTAAAATAATATATTAACTGAACAACTTTTTTAAAAAAGATTTTATTTATGTATTTGATAGAGAGAGAGAGAGCACAAGTAGGCAGAGCAACAGGGAGTGGGAGAGGGAGAAGCAGGCTCTCTGCTGAGCAGGGAGCCCAATGCAGGGCTTAATCCCAGGACCCTGCAATCATGACCTGAGCCGAAGGCAGACGCTTAGCCTGCTGAGCCACCCCGGTGTTCCTGAATAATGGCTTTTAATACGGGTTGCTATTTTCACTGTTTTAGAGGTAAAGGAATTTAAGATTAAAAAATGGCAGAAACAGGGCGCCTGGGTGGCTCAGCTGGTTAAAGCCTCTGCCTTCGGCTCACGTCATGATCCCAGGGTCCTGGGATCGAGCCCCACATCAGGTTCTCAACTCAGCGGGAGCCTGCTTCTCCCTCTCTCTCTGCCTGCCTCTCTGCCTACTTGTGATCTCTGTCAAATAAATAAAAAAAATCTTTTTTAAAAAATGGCAGAAACAGAGTCAGGACTAGAATTGAGCTAATCCATAGTATTTCTGTAATTTACTTTGTAAATTATATCTGAAGTGTACAATGAATGATAATTCTACCAGGTCACTCATCTCAAGGTTAAGTTTAAATAAGAATCCAGGAAGGAAGTATTTTGACCTCCAATTTAAATTTCCTAGATTAGAGAACGTTTAAATATAGTTGTTATAATGTATTCATGTTCTACCAGTTAATCATAGGGTAGCTTTTGTAAAGAAATTTTTTTCCTATGGTCTTTATTAAAATAGTCTGAGTTCTTTTCCACAGTATAATAAATTGGGATCTTAGATGTTAGATTTCAATATTTGACTTGAACTTCTGGTTACTTAGAAGTGAAAGAATTTGACTTTCAAGATAAATTTCTAAAATACTATGGTCTTTTATAAAATTTGAAGTGGTAGTGATATAATCATACCATGTAACATTCATGATTCCTTTTTTTTAAAAAAAGATTTTATTTATCTATTTGATAGACATTGAGAGAGGGAATATAAACAGAGGGAGTGGGAGAGGGAGAAACAGGTTTCCTGCTGAGCAGGGAGCCCGATGCAGGGCTCTATCCCAGGACCCTGGCATCATGACCCGAGACGAGGGCAGACGTTGAACAACTGAGCCACCCAGGTGCTCCAGTGACTCCTTTTATAATGAATTATGAAAAATGTCTCTGTCTGTTGAGTTATTGAATTCTTTTAATTGTTTTTCCACTTATTTTGGGAACCCCAAATTTACGGTATAAAATTATATATTAGAAAATGTGCCATGTTAGGAACAGATAAAAGTAAATACAGCTAACATTTCTTGAGGTCTTACTATGTGTCAGGAACTATACTCTCTGGAACACTTTGTGCATTTTTATTTTTTGAATGCTCACAGCAGTTCTATAAGGGTCAGTCAAGAGAGGAAGAAGAAACTTAGTTGAATAATTTGCCGGAGGTCACAAAGCTGGCAAGTGGCATAATCAGGTTTGAACAGGAAGTCTGGCTTCCAAGTCTTCCCTCTTAACTATTACACAATCTCCTCATTAGCTGATCATGACTACAGCAGATCTATAATGTGTAATTTTACTTCTCAAGCCTTAGCCATCTCTCATCTGGTTACACAGCAGCTTCCTTGCTGGACCTGTCCTTTTTACAGGTCCAGCAAGATCCAGCAAGGACCTGTATTTATATTTAAATAAAATTTTATTTATTTAAATAATAAATATTATTATTATTATATTATTATAATAAATTATAAATAAAATTTATTTATGTAGGGACAATATATAATTTTTTGACAAAATTGTGTATAGCGTGTACAACATAACAATTTAATATATTTATACAATGTGAAATGATTATTGCAGTCAAGTTAATTAATACATCCATCATCTCACATAGTTATCTTTTTTTCTTCGGAGAGATCTTTTAAAATCATCAATAATTCTTCTTGCATGAAAATTAAGTGATGTGGCAAGCAGAATACAGCCTCCCAAAGAGATCAGGGGCCTATAAATATTCCCTTAATTAGGAAAAGAATTTCTGCAGATGTAGTGAAGGGTCTGGAGATAGGAAGATTATCCTGGACCTGGGTAGGTCCTAATGTCATCACATGCATCCTTACAAGAGGAAAGCGGCAGTAGATGTGACACAGGGGAGGAGAAGGCCATGAGAAGGCCTCCTGAAGAGGAGGCAGAGAGGGGAGTGATGTGACCACAAGACAAAGAATGCCCGAAACCACTAGAAGCTGGAAGAAGCAAGGGATGGATTCTACCCTAGGGCCTCCCGAAGGAGCATAGCTTTGCCAACATTTTGCATTTTGATTTTGGCTAAAAAATACTGATATAAGACTTATGGCCTTCAGAACCATGAAAAAAATACATTTCTGTTGTTTTGAGCCACTCAGTTTATTGTAATTTATTATAGCAGTCACAAGAAACTAATAAAAGTGACTTCCCATTTCAGGTAGAATAAAACTTACTATGTCCTTAAAGGACTTTGTCGAGCTTTCTGAACTCATCCCCTACCATTCTCTTCTCTTTCTTCCTTAATGGTTGTATCCTTAATGGTCTCATTTATCCCAGTCTCCCCAGAAACTAAACAGTGCTTGGCAAACAATAGGCACTCAACAATGATTTAAAAATGAGCATTGTTAGAACTTAATATTTTAAGACAGTAAGCATCTGTCTGAAAGTCCAGTGACACACTGGCCTAATCCACTGATAGCATTCTTGGATGAAAAGTCAAAACAGTTATCAGTACAGTGATATGATGGTGATTTACAGTCCCAGGGAGACCTTTTCTGGGAAGTAGGAGAAATATGCATAATAAGGAAAGAATGAGAGAGACATAAGATGAAATTTAGTCATTTGAGATTAGCAGATGTGGTCTACCAAACTGATTCAGAAAAAATTTGTTCATTTTACTTTTATTAATTTTACATGGCATTATTTTCATTAATGGAAATAATAGAAAAATATAAGTTTCTGCTAATGTGATTATTTTTTTAGAATATTTTGTATCTACTGAATGTAGGTAGATTTTTTTTTAAAGATTTCATTTTCAGATTTTTGAGGAAAACCTTTACTGTATAAATATAGATGAATATAAATTTAAAAACTTAGCTTTACTTACTATTAAAGTCTTATTTCAAGTGGCACAGAGGTGTGGATAACCAATAATATAAGGAACACATTCTGTGGGTTAGGTACTGTGCTTACTGCTTTATCACACCCTTTTAAACATCTCGTCACAACTCTACCTGATGTATTTATTCTCATTTCATAATTGATAAGATCCAGGCTTAAAAAATTCATTGTTTGACTATGAATATTTTGTTGGGAGTTTTCTAAGAAGCATGAGATTACATAACTTACTTGAAGAGTATACGAAGGAGAGAATAAAATACTAAAAGGGTGGCAAAGACCCCAGAAAAATGTGTGTTAACCAAATCCGAAGAGACACCAAATTGTGGGGGGAAGAAGGGGGATAAAATGAAGTTCAAAAAAAATAAATTAAAAAAAAAAGAAAAGAAAAGTTCACCAAGAAAAAGAGAAATAGTTTTAACTAAAAGCATTTTTAAAAAGATTTTATTTTTTCATATGGGAGAGAGATCACAGGTAGGCAGAGAGGCAGGCAGAGGGAGGGGGAAAGCAGGTTCCCTGCTGAGCAGAGAGCCCGATGTCGGTCCTCCATCCAAGGACCCTGAGCCAAAGGCAGAGGCTTAACCCACTGAGCCAGGTGCTCTTAACTAAAAGTATTAAAGAGCATAAACAGATGATACAAATTGATTTTTTTCTTTGATTTGCAGCTTAAAAGTAAAAGTACTTGTCTTCCTCACAGAAGGTGATATTTTCTGAGATAAGTTAAAAGTTACATCCTGAGAAAAGCAAAAGGATTTTGTGGAAGCAACACATTTATACATAATAAACAGAACATGGTGTTCCAGACACCCTACCAGTCCTAAAAAGTGCACAGTGTAGAAGTGTCTCGACAGGCTAAACATTTAGTGACACTCTAATGTAAAGGAAGAAAATGAAATAATGCCTCTAATGTAAGATAATGGAAAACAACCATTAGGGTTAGAATTGACCTTACTAGGAGGCTTTTTTGGGCTAGGAAGCATAAAATTATATAACATTTTTTTTTCTAGTCACTTAAAAAAAAAGAAAGAAAAAGGAAGAGAGAGGCAGTATTAACTAAAGAAGTTAGGGAATATGAACAGACTATACAAAGCACTCTTTCTTCTGGGGTTTATGGTTCAAAAATAAAAGTACATTGACCCACACTCATTTTGAAAATAATGTTTATGTTGTGTTTTTTTTTTTTTTTATCTATTTGTGCTTAAGGATAAAATAGATTAATATCATTCATTATTTTACAGTATTTAAATTCAGTGGAAACATTTACTGAGTGTATCGTTTTCTGGGCATATATAAAATGTTATATTAGCTAATATTCCTAATAAACCTAAAAATATTGCCTTTCAGTAAATTCTGTTAGAGACATGAGTTTCTTATTCATTTGTCATTTTTACCTTGCTTACCATAAAAATGAACTAGAACTTTTAAAATTCTTAATTAGGAAATTCTTCATTTCTATGATAGTGGGACCACTGTTACTACTTGAATATTGTTTCTATTTAAGGCATTTGAGTAGTATTTAGGATCATTTATAGACATTTTTATTTACAATCCTTGCAAAAGTATAAAACCTAGAAAATATTTGCAGATTATACTGTAATACGGATCCCTAATGTTTGATTAAAACTTTATGGATTAACTAACCTTTTGGCAGTGGTGAACTAAATATCCTAGAAATTTCTCAAATTAGAATATCTAGAAGTTCTAGATAAAATACAGCAAGCATTCTTTTAAATGTTAGTTAAGCCTTTTAGGGAGGAAGGACTATTCAGGGCTCAAAAACAAAGCAATCAGTTCTACTTCTACCTAAGGTATGGAAATGTGCAAGAAAACATTACTCCTGTGCTAATAACAATGAAAAAACAGGAGAGCACATCAAATGGCTTTGAGACAATGTCAGGTGATCTAATATATGTGCAATTGGAGTCTCAGAATGAGGAAAGAGAGAACAGAGAAGAACTATTTGAAGAAATAATGGCCAAGGCTTTTCTGAAGTTAATGAACAAGAACAACCCAAAGATCCAAAAGCCCAGAGGATCTGAAGCTTATACACACACACACACACACACACACACACACACACACACCACACACCTCTAGGTATATCATGATCAAACTGCTGAATATAAAAAGAAAAGAGAGACAATCTTGGGAACAGCCAGAGATGAAAGAAACATTACAAACAGAGGAATAAATGTGAGAGTAAAGCAGACTTCTGGTCAGAAATAATGCAGATTAAAGGGCAGTGGAATGTTAGAAGTACTAAAAGCAAGAAAAAAATGTCAACAAGAAATCTGCGTCCAATGAAAATATCTTTCAAGGATGAAACTAAAATGCTATTTTCTTTAGTCAAACAGAAATTGAAAGGGTTCTTTGTACCAGACTTATTCTACAAGAAATGCTAAGGGATATTTTCAGGTAGAAGTAGCGTGATAAGAGATGGCCATTGAATTTACCTGAAGAAATAAAAAGCACCAGAAATGGTAAAAATTTGGGTAAATGTAAATGAAGTAACAATGCAGTGCAAATTCTTCAGAAAATAGAGGGTGTCAGAGTAAGTCATTCTGTGAGGTGGACATTACCCTGATACCCAAATGAGACATAGACATTACAAAACCAAAAAGCTGTAGATGCATATCCCTCATGAGTTTACATGAAACATCTGAAAAACAGCAAATCAAATTCAACAACATAAAAAAGGATAATATATCATGACCAGTTGGAGTTTAGCTCAGGAATTTAGAGTTGGTTCAAAATTAAAAAAATGAATCGATGTGAGTTTTTATATCAACAAACTAAATAGAAAAAAAAAATACACCACCATTCAATCATCTCAGTAGATTTAAGAAAAGCATTTGATAAAAATCTGTCATTCCTGAAAAACAAAACAAAACAAACCCAGCAAACTAGGAATAGAGAGGGGTTTTCTCTGAAAAATGTATAGGCAAGGGTGAAAAGACTGAATTCACTTAAGACTGAATTCTTTCCCCTAAGATCAGGAATAAGCCAAGAGTGTCCACTCTTACCGCCTTGTTCAGTGTTACACTGGACATATGTAGTATGGCAACAAAATTAATAAAAGGCACTTACATTGCAGAGAAAAAAATAACATTAAAAAAATAACATTATCTATGATGGAATCTACAGAAGAAAAACAATCGAACTAAATAAGTATAGAAAGGTTGGAGGATACCAGATCAATATACAAATCAATTGTATTTCTACACAAGCAGCAAACAATTGGACACTGAAGTTTTTGTAAATTACCACAGTTGCATTAAAATGCATAATACCTGAGGATCAATTGGATAAATGATATGTAAGACCTGTATACAGAAAACGGTAGAACATTGCTGAGAGAAATAATATAAGGACTAAGTGAATCGAAACACCATGTTCTTGGATCAGAAGATTCCATATTGTTAAGATGTCAGTTATTCCCATATCAATCTATATATTTAATGTAAGATAATAGAAATTCCAACAGGTTATGTTTTGTTTTTATTTATTTGTTTTTGGTTGGAAATGACAAGCCAATACTAAGATGCATATGAAAATACACAAGATCAAAAACAGCCAAAACAACTTTGAAAAAGAGAAGCAAAGTTGGAGGACTTTTTGCTGTCTGATTTTGAGATACAATATATATCTACAGCAGTTAAGACCATGTGATAATTATATAAAGATAAATCAGTGTGATACATACAGAGGAAAAATAAATCCCATGTACACATTGCCAGTGGATTTTAGTACAGGTGCAAAGGCAGTTCAGTGTAGAGAGTCTTTTCAAGAAATGGTACTAGGTTAATTGGGGAAAAAGTCCACACCATGTACCTCACACCATGTACAAAAATTTAATTCAAAATAGACTGTAAAACTAAATCTTAAACACTAAAGTTGCAAAAAACTTATAGAAGAAAACAAAATCTTTGTGACCTTGGGTCAGTCAGAGGTTTTTTACATATGACACTAAAAGCATGATCCATAGAAGAAAAAATTGGTATGTTTGACCTCATGAAAATTTTAAGCTTCTGCTCTTCGGAAGATACTGTTAACAGAATGAAAAGAGAAAACCTAGAATGGGAGAAAATACTCATGGATCCCATATCTGATGAAGGACATGTGTTCAGAATACATAAACTCTCCAAATTCAGTAATAACAAGGGAAAACCCTGATTTTTTAAAAAATGGGCAAAAAAATTTGACCATATGCTTCACTAAAGAAGATTTATGGATGGCCAGTATGCATAAGAAAAGTCCCATTAGATACATGTAGATAAATCTGTACACTTGTTAGATTATTTGCACTGAAAAACCCTGACCGTTATCTTTTCAGACATTTTCTAATATGCTTCTGCCTAATGCTCTTCTTCTGTGACTTGAATTTCGCATTCATGATATCTTCTATGTCTTTTACCTTCTTTTCCATTCTTTTCTCTTTGTGACTCAGTCCAATTGATTTATCCTGACCCATGGTTTAATTCACCGATTCATTTGTGTCTAATCTGATTTTGATTATTATACTTTTCAGGTCTAGAATTTCTAATTAGCTCTTTAAAAAATCTGCCACATCTCCTTGAACCACATATGTGTCAGATAACACCAATACCCAGAGCACTTTTTGGTGTATTTCTGTTTTCTGCTTCTGCTGGTTCTCATTCATATAATCTTATCTCTTCATGTGTTTTCATATTCTTGATTGTGTGTTTGATCTTGTATTTGATAAATCGTTTGTAGAAATAGATTGAGCCCTAGGGTGATACCTTCCTCTGGAAAGGAATATGTTTTCTTCTGGGAGCTACTTACCTGCACTATCAATATAGTCTCAGTTAATCCAGTGACAGATAGTGTATGGTTTACAGCTGGGCTGCTCATCCTACAAAGACCAATTTGCTTCAGGATCATTCTTATCTATTCCCAGGGCTCTTACTGAGGCCTCCACAAGACTCAAAAAAGTCACTGAAGCTCTTAGCCTCTCAGGAGCCTTTTCTCGAATTAGCAAGTGACCCTAGAGGATAACAGGCTCCAAATTACATGCATATCTTCCTGGAACACCATTGTCTCTTGGATCTTGGGTGGGTAATTATTCCAGTGATGGGTAATATAGTATGGGTAATTTTTTTAGTTTTGCATGGGTAGCCTTGTTAGTTTCCATATACCTTTATGCAGATGGATTTTGTATTTTGTCCAGTTTTTTACTAATTATCATCATCTGGAGAGGTGATTAGAATGATCTAGTCTGCCATTATGAAGTTCCCTTCACTTTTCTTCTTGGTTGAATCTTGAAATGATATTAACTAAAATGTTTCTGTTCATGTACCTGCATATACCCTTCCATCATGACCTGATATCACCTTTACCCCCATACAAAAAAAAATTGATTGTTTTCCAGTGATGTGTTAGGAATAATCTTGCACTTTAAATATTCACCAAAACATTTGTGATCACTCTCATTTTTTAAACTTTGAGTTCTTCAATCCCTTTATTTTGTTGGGATGAAATTATGTTAAGAGTAGCAGATCTCCACTCTTAGTCTCATCTACAATCTCGTCTACGCCCAAGTCTTTAAATATTATCTATATACGTTGCATCTATTCTATATAAATTCTCTTATTTACAGCGACCTGTCAGAGCAACAGATCTGTATATGCAGTTTTCTGTTCCCAGTCTCTACTTGGATGCCTGAGAGGCCTCTCAGAGTTAACAAATCCAAAACTCAGCTTCTGCCACTTCCCCTCGCCACCAGTGTCCCCTGTCCTCATGTGTAACATTATTATCCCCCTGGTTTTCAAGGCGGAATTTTGGGAGTCGTCCTTGATACCATCGCTTCTTTTACTACTCGCTCCTGCGGTCCCGTTCCGTTAGGTCTTCGGTTTTCTGTGGAATCCACCCACCTCCAACCACACCAGCTCTGCCCAAACTGCGGATTTCCTCGGACGAGGGTGACTGCTTCCCAAGGGATCCCTGCCTCCCACTTCCCTCCCATTCCACCGTAACTTACTGCTTTCTGACTCATTCTCTTCTTAAGAGTCAGCATGCTATTTCAAAGCATTTAAGACTAAGAGTATTCTCTTGCTGAATGCATCTGAGGCCCTGCGTGGTTGGGGCTCCTTCTACTTGACCCTCCTCAGCTCCTTCTCTCACTCTGCTCTAGGGACACTGATCTTTCAGTTTCTGAATCTGCCATGCTTCTTACTTCTTAGTGCTCGCTTGCTAATTCTTCTTGCTTGTCTACCTCTCTTTACCCCAACTTTTGTCTAATTATCCTTTCTTTTCTTACAAGTCAGTTGTCACTTCTCAATGATCCCCTCTCAAAAGAGATCAGGTCGCCTGTTAGATGTTCTTATACCATCCGTGCTCCTTATCCTCAGCTCTTGTCACAGTTGTAACTACGGTGTTAACAGGCACACTGTTAGCCCTGCTCATTTCTGAGTCTCTAGCACCTGGCACAGTGCCTCGAATGTCACTAAATATTTGTTGAATGTTTGTGAATATAAGGAAGCAAGAGGAGTCCTTCAAAGGTAGGGGCACAACGTTTGACTTTTCTCCAGTTTCTCAGAATACTTTGTATGATGCTTAATAAATAGCTGTGAATGAAATTAAAATCATATTGTTATCAGACTTAGATCTTCGTTGGGCTACTTTAAGAAGAATATTAGAAGGGACTAGATTAGGATAGACTGACAAGAGTGAAAGCCCTATTTCCACCTTCTTATAGACATTTGCCACTTTCCAGTGCTGCTTCCTGCATCCAAGAAAACAACTTATAATTTTTCAAAATATATTTGACTAATTAAATATGGCTACAGTGGATGATTTGATATGGTTACTGACAGTACTATACCTAGCAAATAGATATTTCTTTGATAAGCACATCTTTTCTTTGCAGTGTTATATAGCTTTTTTTTTTTTAAGATTGTATTTATTTGAGAGAGAAAGAGAGAGAGAGAGAGAGAGAGAGAGAGAGAAAGAACACACAAGTGGTGGGGAAGGGCAGAGGGTAGGAGACATAGTCTCCTTGCTGAGCAGGGAGCCAACGTGGGGCTCAGTTCAAGGACCCTGGGATCATGACCCAAGCTGAAGGCTGATGCTTAACTGACTGAGCCTCCGGGGCCCCCTATATATAGCTCTTTATTTACATTCTAGGCCTAACTTGTAAGATTACATGATTCTAATTATTATATGTAAAAATGACTTTTTTGGGCAGAGTAGCCCAATTAGAACTTCAGTTTTAAAACCACTGTCGTGAAATGTTTTTCTTTGTTAGGTGTTGTCATGATCTTGCGGGGAAGGGTGTGTGGTCACATATCAGCAGCCATATGACAGTTACGATTGGCATTGGTATTTCCTTTGCGGAAAGAGATCTTTGGGATATTGTTACGTGTACCTCCTCATGAACCTTGCTAATCACTGAAACACAGATTTAAAGAAGGGAAAAACATATCCCTCTTAGTCCTGTTCCTGTCTCCACTTTATTTTCCCTTTTTCGCTCTCAGAGTCTGATTTCGGGGCTCTCAACTAGTTCTCCCCCCCACTTTATTTTAGAGTACAGCATGGCAGCCAGTGATGGGGGAAAAAAAAAGGTAGAGTGAATTGTTAAAGGTACCCAAGTTGGCATGTTCCAATTATTCATATTTAACTCAGTTTTAAAGTCATAAATATTATCATTTAATAGTGAAAAGAGTTGTTTACCATTATTGTTAGTCATAAAAGTTCTCACAACTGTGATTCTCAAAACCCAGGTAATTTACATGTCCCAAGTCTTCAGTGTTTTAGTATTTAGATTCCTATTATTTAATTTCAAAACAATCAATGATATTCTCTCTAGAAAATATAAAAAGATACTTTATAATGTTAGGGCTCCTTTACCTTTAGCCAGCACCATTTGTGGTAAATATATTTACCAGTTTAAATCAGTAAGTTCAGTCTCCAAATGTGTGAATCCAAAATATTTGTTCTTTTGGAATACGCCAGTGATTTATTTAATGTTCTCGATGTCGTGCCTTGTAAGGAGGAATATCTTCCTGATGTATACAGTGTGGGTTTGCTGGAGACAGAGCAGTCGCCCTCTAGGCAAGGACTGTATTCTGCGGTTTTACAAAACGCTCTCTCGTACTAGTCATGCTAACTACAGAATGAATTTAAACAGCGAAGTGTCTAGGACATTCTCCTTCCTCAAGTGGGAATAGTTTTTAAAATTTGGAGATGTACCATGTACTCATTTATCAAATGTCTCATTTCATTTTTGAGGACTTCAGGTTGGAATGCCAGCCAGACGGTATTCTGTAAGAGGAGCCTGACTGGCACTAAGGCATGCACTTAAGCAATAGAGGAATTTCCTTTTCAGTGTCTTCCAAGGTCCATGAGGATGCACACTTATTTACCCAGAGTATGGATCTCACTATGTTTGTCCAGAGGGTGTGACTCTGTGGAGGAGAACACTTACTGGTAAGTGTCAAACTCTTATTGTATTATATTTCAGAAAAACATGTTTAGAAATGAACTGATTTTTAGCAGTGATAAAATCTCTTAGTCTGTGCTGGTTTCTTAACAGTGGACAGTCCCCGATGTTGAAGTCAGCACAAGAGAAAAACCCAAATCCTGATAAGACTTGAGGATTTTTCGAAAATTAAGTGCAGACTAGTTGGGGCACATGTTCCTGCGGGAGTCAAGACTAAATAATGCAGTAAGAAGATACGAAGTTGGAGAGCTTCTCATGTTCTTCTTTTGCATAAAGTTTGCATATGCACAAAACCCAAGACTGTAATGGCTTTCAGAGGGGCAGAATTACATCTCTTGGAACTTAAAACCGCAGACTCCTGTGACCCGGAATGTATACTCTGGCCCTCATGATATAGTTTAATATTTCCCTGCACCATACTTTGTGTTTCTAAATAAAAGCTGTGTGTTCTGAAACCTGTAAATGATGTATACTGGCCACATCAAATCTTTTAAATTAAGCGTGTTTTTCAAATCCAGAATGATTACTGTGGAACAGATGTTTGGTTTAGAAACAGTAAAACAAGGAGACACGGGAGGGCTGACTTCAGAGACCTGTCGCTGCTTTACGCTGCTTTTTGCTTCACGCCCATCATTCCTTCTCTTTTTCTTTCAGCAAAGAACTCTTAAGATATGTAATTGGCTATTGGTTGAAAAACCTTGTAAAGTGACGTTTGTGTGTGTGTGATACCAAAGTCTGAATGTGCAGTAGGTTTCCTGGGAATTAACCATACCGCTTCAACATTTGCCACGGGAAAGCCACTGCCAGATCTGCACGGTCGCGTGAAGGCTTGGGATTGATTTTGGCCAGGCCTTAGTAAGTGACGAACGGAAGTGCAGAATCCATGAGGAAGAATTTCAAAACTTAGCTTTGGCATCAGGGAGACGAGGGTTAAGTCTTCAGAGTTGCCGGTCACTAGCTCAAAGAACATGGACAATCCCGAGTCTGGTTCTTCTGCTTTGAAATGACATGTTATGTCCCGGAACAATCATTGGCCATGCGCCCACCCTATGAATCAAGACGTCTGAGTTCTTGTTGTGCATCCCAGCTGCAGAGATGCTGGGGGAGAAGGTGGCAGGAATGTCTCCTGATTGGCGTGATAGAGAGAGGGTGGAGAATGCATTTGTGTGCGATCCTTTTTTGCTTTGCCTTTGTCTCATTCTCCCAATCCCTAATCTTTAGGACGCTCCTCAAAATCTCTTGAAGCCACCTATTAGGAGATGTGGAAAATGTTTGTGAAGGGAGAGAATGTCAAGAGCAGGAAGTTTAGGTCAAAGGATAAGAGCTGCTCAGTCATCTGGCAATTTCTTCCTGAATGGCTGCTGCGTGCCAGGAGGTGGGCGCAGCTGTGAGCACAGCAGCCAGAAACGCTTGCCGTCCTGAAGCTGGTGTTTCGGGGTGCAAGACTGGCCATAAGCACGTGAGCATGTTGGGAGAGTAGAGATAATGCATCCCTGGAAAAAGGAGGTGGTGAGAGCGTGAGTGGGGGAGGGGCTTTCAGTATAAAATCGGGTCATGGGGGAGGAGCTTCTTGGAAAGGTGATACTTGAATAGAGGCTTGGGAGAGCTCAGGGAACCCATCACATGGAAATCTGGGAAAAGTGGAAAGTGGGAACAGATCTGGGAAGTCATTGCAAGGACTGACTTAGTTCTGAGTGCCAGAAAGCCCCTGGAGAGTGTTGAGCTGAAAAGTGCCATGATCCGTCTTATTTTTTATAAGAATCTCTCTGGCTACTATGTAGAGACTAGACTGTAGAGGGGCAATGATGGCAGCAGGGACTAGTTAACAGGTTACTGGGATAATTCAGGCTGGAGGTGATGGTGGCTTGGATCAGGGTGGTGGCTGTGGAGGTAGCAAGTGGTCACATTCCGGATCAGGATTGGTTGGCCATCTGTGGCGAGTGAGGGACTGAGCGGAGCTGAGGACTAGCCTCAGAGTTTTGGGGTTGGCGACCACAAGGGCAGGGCTATCATTCACTGCTGACCAAGGTGAAGACTGGAGGAGGAGCAGGTTTTGGGAAGAGATCAGTTCAAGTGAGGACAAGATGAGATTCCTCTTAGATAACCAGATGCAGAGGAGCCAGTGGATGGCCAGTGGTCATTATTTAAATGCCCAGTTTACACGAGTTGCTAAGTCATAATAACTTGGCTTATATGACTTAAATCTCTGAGAAGATGGTACTACAATTCAACTACAATTCACATTTTATAGATTAGGAAGTAATATAGAGAGATTGATTTTTTTTTTTTAAGATTTTATTCATTTATTTGACAGAGATCACAAGTAGGCAGAGAGGCAGGCAGAGAGAGAGAGGAGGGGAAGCAGGCTCACCGCAGAGCAGAGAGCCCGATGTGGGGCTCCATCCCAGGACCCTGGGATCATGACCTGGGCCGAAGGTAGAGGCTTTAACCCACTGAGCCACCCAGGCGCCCCGAGAGATTAATTTTCTTAAGGTCACAGATATGAAACTTTGTTTTATGGCTGCCAGTTCTACATTGTTCTACCAACTTTATTATGTTAGTTATAAAATAGGAGTTCAAGGGCAATTCCCATAATTGACATAACTGATTAAGCAAAGTAGGACTTTTAACTAACTTTACATTTTACACACACACACACACACGCATACATTTTCTCTTCTAAAGAAGTAATATCTTTGATGAGGTTTATATGAAAGATTTTTTTTTTTTTACTTTTGATGTGTTGAAAACTAATAGGTTTTTACTTTGAATATATGTTAATTTTTTAAAAATGTTGAATGGCAGTGGTTATGAATTCAGTTAATTTTTAGGTGCATTCTTATATTTAAAAAATTCCTTTTAAAAACAGTTTACTGCATGGTCATTTATGTACTCATCAGTGTTTTTAAGGGGGAAAATATATTTGTATAACCTTAAGTGTATTCCTTTTTTATATTAAATGCATAATGTTTATTTTTTGAAGCAGAAATACAAGTAATAAAGACACGTGATTAACCTTTGACATTATTGCTCTTGGTATGATGGCAAACTGTACAAGACAAATAGCAAAATTAGACATTGAGAGCTATCAAAAATCCCTATTCTATTATTCAGAGGTTTATCTATTTTTATAGTTTTCATTTAAAAAGACATGGAATCTTATTTTGTAAATGCCTAAGACATTTAAACTTTTTTGTGGTGTAATGAGTTAAGCAATAAGGAGCAGATTAATAGAGTTTTCTTAAAGTAATAAGAGGAAGCACATATACTTATAGGTCATATACAGTTATTTTGTGGAATGTGACTATGTTTAGTTTCTCTGACCTTGGATTTTAAAACTTCGAGTTTCTGATCTCTCATCTCTGTAAACTCTTTGTGATTGCGCAGGAAGTCCTGCATGTTGCAGGAGTGGAAATGCAGTTAACAGCTGCAGTGTCGTTCCTGACCATTCTACAGGATGAATCAGTGTCAATTCATACGTATGCCCACGCCTTCCTCCAAGTCATTCTGCTACACCTGGAGCACAGGGATGCAGGTCAGCAGCGCAGCGGGTTCATTCTGTACCTGTTTATCGTGCCTTGGATGCAGCCCATGATGGTTTTCGAATCTTGTTAGCCTGATGAGGATAACTGAATGAGGCCATGGTGGTCATTAGTGTGACTAAAACCAGCCACGGCTCTTTCCTTCCAAAGCCCATGAAGTTCAGTGGCCTTGAAAGCTGAAGACTCATTAATTCATCTTAGAAGCTATATTTTTTTCTTAGAATTTTTGAATTTTACAGTATTTATGCAATAGTATCATTGTACAGTGAAAAATACACATTTTAGCTGAAAGATATTCCTCTCCATATTATTTTTAAAGATATAGATGTTTTCTAGATGTTGGTGAGGCAAAAAAAAAAAATAGAGGAGCTTCTTCAAATAGTAATAAAAATTATCATTCCATTTTATCATTAAGTATTGTTTAACTTAATGGCTGAGTTGAAACTAAATTTGTAAGACATTTAGTTGGGTGTGTTTTTTCTGTGTCGATCAGGTGTCAGCAATGCATGGCTGGAAACTCTTCTGTCTGTGATAGAAGTATTGCCCAAAGAAACCCTAAGACATGAGGTAATTCTTTCTTCCTTATTTATTTATTTATTCAGTAAATACTATTAAGTAAGCCACTCTAAGGTTTTTTGTTTTTGTTTTTGATAAAAAGTCGCATTTAAAAAGAAAAATAAGGTTATTTCCCACTCTGAAAGCAACACATGTTCATTATGGAAAATATGAGTAATACAGAAAACAGTAGGAAGAAAAAGCATGGTTCTGGACTTAACCAAAATCTGAAAAATCATTTCAGATTTTTTCCCTATACATGTTTTTTGTGGACATACTAGTAATCATGGTGAATTTGTATGTGGTTGGTTATTTTTCATGTAGCATTATTTTCCAATGTTATTTTAAACTCACTGGGAGTAGATACAAAATATTTTACTTGTTAAATATTTAAACCTACTTTCAACGTTTTATTATTAAAATAAGGTATTAGTGAGCATCTATGTAGAACTTTTTAAGTTTTTCAGATAATTTTCTTAACTCTACCTTCCAAAAAAGTGGACTTTAGGAGGTTAGAGGACATTCATATTCTTAAGACTCTTACTAGCCATATGTGGAAATGCCTGTTTCCCTGGACTTTACTCAGCAATAGTGTTCCAATTTGATTGATTTATTCATTTCTAAGGGTTTTTTATGTATTCATTTGAGAGAGAGTGAGAGCATGAGCAAGGGGGAAGGTAAGAGGATTACTTAGACAAATTAAAGAGCGGGGCCAGAATCATGGTATTTTTTGTTTTGCTTGTTTGTTGTTGATATTTTTTGAAGATTTTATTCATTTATTTCACAGACAGAGATCACAAGTAGGCAGAGAGGCAGGCAGAGAGAGAGAGAGAGGAGGAAGCAGGTTCCCTGCGGAGCAGAAAGCCTGATGTAGGGCTCCATCCCAGGACCCTGAGATCATGACCTGAGCCGAAGGCAAAGACTTTAACACACTGAGCCCCCCAGGCGCCCCAGAATCATGGTTTTGACCTTCATAGTTCTTTACAGTCGTTCATCGAGTTGTGTCGTTGCGTGTCCAGCATGTACATGATACAGTATCAGGAGTGCATTCAAATGACAGAATTATTTAATAGAATGTATTTGAAGCTATATTGTTTTGCATCCCTTTAAGATAAATATAAAAATTTTATATGGAATAAAAATAAATTTCAGATATGTGGTAATTATCTTATTTTCTTTTGAAAATGTACATTTCACAATGGTATTCTATGTTTGTACGGATCATTGCAGAATTCACCTTAAGCTTTAATTCAGTTTTTATGTGCCCGAGTGGTTTTTAATTATATAATTTTTCATCAACTTTACCTTAGTAAGCCGGAAGGCAAACAAGATGATTTAGGTTGTGAGCACCTCACATTGTAATTCAGGTTCCTTAAAAACACTTTTAAGACCCTAAAATATTTCTTGAGGAAAGTAGCTGACATTAGTGGCAAGAATATATAAAACTTTGTGAATTTGTTCTCTGAATTTTTTCTCTTTAGATTTTGAACCCACTTGTTTCCAAGGCACAACTTTCCCAAACAGTCCAGTCTCGTTTAGTTAGTTGTAAAATTTTAGGAAAATTGACCAACAAATTTGATGCCCATATGTGAGTATTTGTATATAATTTTTGTTTTACTTTATTCAATTAAATTGATTTAAAATGTATGACGGTCATATGATTAATAATTATATTAGACATATCATTCCATACTCATATAAGCTTAGTTGTTTTAACTTCATAGAATTCTTAAAAGTGTACTTACTCAGATGCATTTCTTCTGATCTCATGGCATTTCAAAATCAATACGGTTAACTTTTTTTCTATTTCTCATCTTAATCTTCTCTTTCACACACCTAATGTAATTTTGAACATAAAATGGTATTATTCTATAGACTTCAAAAATTGTCAAACCTACCTAAAGATAGACTTTCTGGTTTCTTCCATTATTGTTATGAATTCATTATTTAGAATTTGAAAAATTTGAGGTTTTATGGAGAATCTTAATAGTTTATATGTTACTCTCTGCCCAGATGATAAATCCCAAGTGGAAAGAATGAAATGTTGTATACTTATGACGCAAGAGGAAAATATAAAATTGAAGAATATTTTGGTCGATGGTTGTTAGACCATTCCATTGCCTTGTAGCCTTTCATTTTAGCTAAGATGTTTAACTGTCAATCCAAAATTAACCATTACTTTAGAAAGAGCCAGGCATATATATAACTTACAAGTCACGAAAGATAGCATCCAAATGTAATAAGATATGTGAAAATACCATGTAAAGTATAAAGCTTTCTATTAAAGCATATTTTTTATTAAGTTAAGCTAAGATTTTGATAATAATTGTTTGAAAATTTTAATTATTCTAAAACACCCACTTGCATGTTCCTCTCCTTCCCTTCTAGCATTAAAAGAGAAATACTTCCTCTGGTAAAATCACTCTGTCAAGATGTAGAATATGAAGTTCGGTCTTGTATGTGTCGGCAATTAGAAAACATAGCTCAGGGCATTGGGTAAGTACACTTTTAATAACTTATTTCATATTCTTCTGACTTGTCAAATATTCGTATCCTATTCCTGTATTCCATGAAAACATGGTGTTGAAAGGCTAAGCTTTATATGATCTTTAAAAATGATTTAACAAGTACCTCCTTATGTGTCTGGATTAAGAGAGATTAAAGTGAAGAATGTTAGCATTCATTTCATGCTAATTTCTCTCTTCCCTTCAGTTGCTTGTTAGCTTCCCAGATTTAGGAAGGGAAAATGTTTATTGCAATAGCATTTCTTTGGGCTAGCAGCATATTATTGGGTCATCTCAGATGGGATTACTCAGTTGAAGTCTTTGTTTCCTGTACACTCTGCACTTGCACTGTCTGTTTTGTTGCTCTTTTTGCGTTTTGGAAGTGTGAAGCTTAGGAAAGAGACCGATAGGGCAGGTAGTCTCTTCTCCATAAAAACTGATTTTATGTCAATATATATTAAAGGAAGTTTTATCTAAGAATCATCTTGGGAAATAGTTTTTTTTTTTTTTAAGATCCTAAATTGATACAAAAAATATTGGACCACTCATTTTTAGTAGAAGTTGCACTGTTTTCATCTGGTTCTTTGTTTCACAAGCAGGGACAATCAGGTTGTTGCCATTTGCACAACTGTTAAAAAAATAAAAAACAAAAAACAATTGGGGACCAGTAGTTAAGGCTTCAGGATGCCCTCAGAATGTCACACAGATTCAGGTCCTCTGTCCTCTCAACCTTGCTGAGTTGGATATAAGTGTTGTGTGGAAGCTTAACATTTCAACAGAGGAATCATTTCTCTAATTTTGATTTCAGAACCAACTTCTTTCTGATAGATCTTTCAAAGCTAGGCTGACTCTGGATCATTGTAGAACATGAATAATTCAGTCTTGCCCAGTTCTGTGTTCCTTAACCAGGATCAGAACCTATCAGGAGAATATACCACCATCTTTTTGTATTCCATTTTTTTTTTTTCATCTGACATTTTGCCACTGTTAAAAACACCCTTGTCAATTGGGTGCCTTGGTGACTTAGCTAAGTGTCCGACTCTTGATTTTGCCTCAGGTCATGATCTTAGAGTGCTGAGATTGAGCCCTGCCTTGGGCTCCATGCTCAGTGGAGAGACTGCTTGGGGTTCTTTCTCTTCCTCTGCCCCTCCTCCAGCTCGCTCACTCTCTCTCTAAAATAAATAAGATCTTTAAAAACACCCCCCCCCCAAAAGAAACAAAAAAACCCATCCAGGTCAAGTATGTTCCAATTAGTCTTCTGAAAATTAATACTAGGTCATTGCTTAAGGATTAGTTTACAAAAGCAAAACTAGACTCTACCTAGCTTGTTAACTTAGAATTCATGTAATAAACTAATTTGCCTGATTAAATGCATATTCATTTCAATTTGAATTCTCACATACTATTAGAACATAATCATAGGACTTCCATGGTGTGATGGCTGAGCCCTGCTAATATCTGATTCATATTCTTTATTCTCCCTTTGATAAGTACATGAAACTCAAGAGAGGTACACTATCTTTTCTTTTGGCATTGGAAATCAGGACTATTGATAGGATCTGATAACCACCAACAGGAAATTCCTATACTCAAGGCTAGAAGAATCTCTGAGATGGGTGGAAGGAGGTGGGAACAGACATTTCAGAGATTGCTACTGATTGAAGAGAGAGGCTGCCCACCTCTGCACTGGGAGTTGTGTTCTAAGGCATTTGGGGATGAGAAGTGCTGGGAGGAGGCCCAAGCACGGTGCAGATGTGGGTTTGTAATCTCCTGTTTGCTGCGGCTGGCAAGAGAACAATTACTGACCACTTTATTTTATTTTTAAGATTTTATTTATTTATTTATTTGACAGAGAGAGAGAGAGAGAGCACAAATAGGCAGAGAAGCAGGCAGAGAGAGAGGGGGAAGCAGGCTCCCCGTTGAGCAGAGAGCCCAATATGGGGCTTGATCCTAGGACTCTGGGATCATGACCTGAGCTGAAGGCAGAGGCTTTTACCCACTGAGCCACCCAGGCGCCCTGACCACTTTAGTTTAATCAGAAATGAGCACCAGAAATTGTATCCATTAATAAGGCAAAATTGAGAGATTCTTGTCAAGCTAGCATATCCATATGAAATAAAGGCTACACAACACTAGAAAGATAACTGTGGATTGTGCACCAGCTTAGGGTCAAAGAGGACAGTTCTTAGAATAATCAGATGAATAACAAATAGTATAATGAAGAGGTAATGCACATTTGTTTGTAGGAGAACAACTGTATGGAATACAGGGACGACTAAAGAGAAAAATAAGAAACAAATATGGGACCTACAAAAAT
Organism: Mustela nigripes; assembly: GCF_022355385.1. Taxonomy (NCBI): domain Eukaryota; kingdom Metazoa; phylum Chordata; class Mammalia; order Carnivora; family Mustelidae; genus Mustela; species Mustela nigripes. The sequence goes on from NC_081569.1 coordinate 135,314,741, forward strand.
ATCCTTAAGTGTTAGAGGGGAAGAACATACACAGCCCTCAGACTGGAAAGGAGGAACACACTTTTGAACAAGTTGCTCAAACTTCTAATTCTGATGATATGGCAAATGAGAGAACTTAGAAATGCTGCTTATGAACATCTGACAAAATTTAATATCCACTCATGATAAAAACTTTCAGGAAGCTGGGGTAAAATGCACTTCCCTAATCTGATACAGAGCAGATATGAAAAACCTACAGTTAACATCATAGTTAATGGTAGGTATTGAATGCTTTTCCTTTAAGGTAAGAACTAGTCCAGGGTAGTTTTCATCACTTGTATCTCACACTGTTCTGGAGGTTCCAGCTATTGCAATAAGGCAAGAAAACAAAATCCTAAAAGGTCTGAGGATCTGAAAGGGAGAAGTGAAATGATTTCTACTTATAGATGACATCACCATTTACATAGAAAATCCTCAGTAATTTATACAACAATTATTAGAACTAACAAATGGATTTAAGGGTATTTCAGGATACATTAAAAAAAAAAATAGATCAGTGGGACAGAAGAGAGGCCAGAAATGGACCCACGTATACATGGCGAGTTGACTTTTAGCAGAGTGCCAGAACAGTTCAAGGAAGAAAATCTTTTCAAAATACAGCACTGGGATAATAATATTCATGACAGAAAACAGTGAACATTGATTTTCACCTTATACCCTACATAAAGACTAATTTGAAATTTATCACATTCTTGAATATAATCAAATAAGAATTTATGTCCATAATAAGAATTATATTATATATTTACATGTTCATAGCAGCTTTATTTGTAATAACCCAAACTGGAGTATTCCAAATGTCTACCTATAGGTGAAGGGAAAAATAAATGTGGTGTGTCCATACAGTGAAATACTGTTTAGCAAGAAAAAGGAACATAGTGCTGATACATGCAATATGACATCATGGATACATCTCACAATCAGTATGTTAAGGGAAATAACCCCAATGCAAAGGAGTATACACACCATAACATAAAATACAAACTATAGTGACAAAAAGCAGATCCATGATTGCCTTTGTCAGAAGTGGATTGTAGAATTCAGATATAATGGGACTGATGATTGGTTTTTGTCCTCTGCCCATGATTTTTCTCTTTTGTCAGATTGGAAGGTCAGTGATGAAGGGGAGCCATGTAGGGGGAGGGCCAAGCAAGAACACTAGAAGCCCCTTCTATCTTCTTAACAAAGAGATGGAGATGATTGGTCCCCAGTATTTTTTTAAGCCTAGGCTTCTTAAAACAGGCCAGTGGAAAGGGCACAAACAAATGAGAAGTTTCCTTGAATTGCTGTTGCTGTCCTGACCCACCGTGGAACTCAGGATTATCTTCATTAGTATTTCGCTGAAGCAGACAAGCCATCAGACGATGCTGAATCATGGCCAGTACCTGGGTCAATTTGTATCATGCAGCCAGACCCCAGATTCCGGTTTGGCTGTCGGGGCAAGCTTGCTTGTTTCATTCATCTTGTTATCCTTCACCCTATATTTTGGGCACCTCTCCTCTGACGTCATGGGAGCGCTAGATTGTAATTGCTAGTATCTTGGCTGAAAAAACCAGACTTCTACACAAATCATAGGATCAGGCTGTCCCAAGATTTTTGTTCCAATTACTGAAATGCCAGAAGGGTTTTTAGTAGAAAGGATAATGACCTAGAATTCTGCCCTAGCTGGGGTGGAGTTTACATTTAAAATCAAGAAAGATATTCTTACAGATACACTAGCGCTGGCAGGGTAAAACCCACATCTACTTCTTGAAAAAGTTACTCAGCTATAATCCAGTTTGTTTAGAAGAACTAATACAGAGTATTTGCATCTTAGTGTGGGTTTGCCATGATGCCTTATTCCCACTTAACTTTTATAATGTGACAGATGGGCAAAGAAAACATATATATGTATCCTAAAGAAGAAATACAAGTCTCTAATAAGTAGATTCAACCTCTTTGTTCAAACTCATTGGTTGAAGAGATATGTATTCATTTAATGAATATATATTGAGCATCTACCGTAAGCACTGGATTACATATGGTGGATGTAATAATGAAAAAGATACAGTCCTGCCTCCAGGTGCTTGGAATTTGATAACAGATGTAGTCAAGTAGGCAGACAGTTATTGAATAGTATGTGATATTTACAAAAACAATAGTGAAATGCCACTTTGCCAATGTAATTGGAAAAGTTAATGATAATTCTTCAGTATTAGCAAAGGCACAGGGAACATCTTCATGTCCTACTGGGAAAGCATAAACATAGCGTCCATTTGAGTTCTACAATATAGGGAAAATTTTTGCTTGTATTTTACCTATATTATTGGATTTTGAGAGATGAGTTTAAGGAACTAGTTTATAGTAAAATTGATGAATAATCGAAGTATACACTTAGGTAATATTTACTGTATGTTCTAAGCACTTCCCATGTATGAACTTAATATCCTCACAAACACCTCTTGGGTGGATAGTATCATTCCATTTTTACAGATGGTGGGGAAGCTGAAGTCCAAAGAGGATGTTATATGATATGAACAGGAAAGAAGTCTGAAAGACCATACATTATCAGAAACTTTCAAAGTTTCTCTAAGTAGAGCATTACAGGTTATTTTAACTTATTTTTATGCTTCTTATATTCTAAAAATTTTGATAATGATCATATAAAAGTACTGTTTGAATACACAGTGCAGTAGTTTTTCATGGCTTTAACCTAGTTGGACATGAGAAGTCCCCATTTGTGTTGGTAGGTTGAAATTGAAATGGCCCTAGGAACCGCTAATGAAATACAGATGTGATTTATTCTCTTTGCCTTTTCAACATTAAGAAATCATTGTACAACTGTTAAAGACCTCTTGCTTCTGATTATCTTTAACATCCAGATAATTAAGTTGGGATTGCATCAGTGTACTACTTTGGGGAGGAAAAGGAAAGTCTGTTGGAAGATTGAATGGAGATAAGTTTTGACTGTAAATAGTGATGAAATCTTTATCTTAAACTCTTATTTTTCATTCTTAATAAATTCAGTGTTTTCAATGGTAAACAAATAGTTCTGAGGAAGATTTGTATGAAATAAATTTTTATGACCTTTGGGTCAGAACATATTCTCCTGTTTTACTCCTTTACCTACCCTACTTCCTATGTTTGATGAATGTTTATGAACTATTGGTAATGCCAACCTCTACATCTGTGATCTAGATTCATTTCTTTTTTTTCCTTTCTCTTAATTTTATGCTAAAGAAATGGGTATTTGTTATTTTCTTGGCAATTTTCTCAAAATCTCACATGGGTATTTTATATACGAAGAGTAAGTACTATTTCGAAAAAAAATTTTATTGAGGTATAATTGACATATGACATTATGTTAGTTTCATGTGTACAACATAATGATTTGATATTTGTATACATTAGAAATAATTAGCATAGTAAGTCTAGTTACCACTTGTTACCGTGCATAGTTACAGAATATTTTTTTCTTATCCTGAGGACTTTTAAGATTTATTCTCTTAGCAACGTTCAGATATGCAGTAGAATATTGTTAACTATAGTCACTATGCTGCACATTCCATTCCCATAACTTATTTATTTAATAACTGGAGGTTTGCAACTTCTGACCACCTTCCCCTCTTTCATAGATTAATTTCTTAAAGGCAGTTTTTGGCCCTCTGATCACTCAAGTCCTTCGAGCTGTGCTGCAATATGGTAGCCACTAGCCATGTTTGGCTATTTAAATTAAGTAAAATGCAATTAAAATTTCAGTTCCTCAGTTATACTGGCCTCATTTTAACTGCTCAATAGCCACATGTGGCTGCTTAACAGATTATAGACATTTCTATCATAGCAACACCTTCTGCTTGACAGTCTTGGAGTCTTTGTGTTCTGCCCTGAATTTTTTAAGGTTTTCTGCAGCTCTGGTTAACTTTCTCATATGCTATCAGATTATAATTCATACCATCTTCTGTGATGTGTCCAAGAAAGCTGGCCACATTATATGCCTCCACTTTATCAGCGTGTGTCATTGTAATAACATCTCATGGTGAATAAGCAGAAACGTAAAGTCTTGAATTAGAACCATTTGTGATTATATTATAAATGTCGTGTATGTCCTGAAAGCATGTTTATTGTGTTTCATTCTTTTAGAGGGAATATTTAGTATCATATGTCATTCTTCTATATAGAAATTCGTTCCTGTAATGTTATGTTTTAAGTGAAAGAAAAAATAATTTATCCTTCGAAATCTGGAGAAAAAGATTTTGTTTAAGGTTTCTATAATCACTACTGTTAAAATTTTCTGACTAGTCCAGATTGTTGGCTTGTTACTTAAAATGGAAAACTACTTTAAAATTTATAAAGTCTAGTATAAACTTCTAGTCATTAGGATCTCCATAGGTAATAATATTATCCTGGTAGAACTAGAATTGATTTAAGTAATTATACAATTACTATGAATGTTTCTTATGTTTATATCACTCTCTCCAACCAGGCTGCAAGCTTCTGTAGAGCAGGAACCACGTCCTTGTGATTTTTTTCTGTTTTCTGCAGCACCTGGCCCCATGACTTGTTCTTAATAAGTTCTTGCTATAATTTATTGACTTGAGCTATTTCCTTCCGTTGCTTATTGTGCAGGACAGAACTTACAAAGAGTGTGGTGCTTCCTGAACTGATAGAGCTCTCTAGGGATGAGAGCAGCAGCGTACGTCTTGCAGCTTTTGAAACTTTGGTTAATCTGCTTGATGTATTTGATGCAGGTAAGTCTTCACGTGCACACCTGTTTGCTTCTGAAAGCAATGTTTTTCCTTGTTTTGTATCACTGATAGGGAGTAAAGGAAGATAAAGGCCAGAATCTCTTACGTTAGGTTTTGTGATTAACGTTAAGCCTTCCTAAGAATTTGGCGTGGTAATTAGCCTCTGACTTGCTCAACTAACTGACCCTAGGAAAGATGCTGACGAGAACAGTGTCTAAATTAGTTTCCCTTCCTTAATGTTCTTATATTAAAACTCTCATGGCCATAGGAAGAGAAATTTGGGATGAGGTACTTGGGTGGGAATGTGTAAGGAGGTGTTTCTTAGTGTTGTGTCAAATCACAGAGACAGCTGCTCTGTGAGTGTATGACTAGACCTTTGACTGATGCTGAACATTAATTTGTCAGTAAACATTAACCATGTTGATATGGTGAAATTTGGAGGAGTAAATATCAAGTACTTTGGTGCAAAACTCTATTGTGTAATTATAGGATTACATTTACTTGGATTAAGAGCATTTTACTGAACTAAGAGAGCCTGTTAAAGATTTTTGCAGTGTGGACAGTAATTACATATGATTGCTACAGAATAATCATTTAGGCTCTCTGATGGGCCAGAGGGGGAAAAGCTATAATACATGAAAAGAGGTGAATGAATGACTTTCCTTGTCCTAATTATGGGGCACCCTGGGCATTCAGTCTGGGAGTCCTGGCATCCTCTCACTGCCCGCACTTGGTTGTCACAGATCTGGGTCTGACCTGTCTTCTCGGCTTTCCCTGCCATTCCTTCCTGCTCCCGGTACATGATGCTCCAATTCCATTCGTCATCACCTTGGCTTCTTTGCTGGTCTGAGTTTCTCAAGTTCAGAGACCATGTATTACTCCTTTTGCTATTTACTTAATATAATGCTTTTAGTCTATGTGAAATACAGTCTGATGAGTGTTGTTTAGTTACAACAGTAGTTGTACTGAACTGTGGTGATAGTCACAGGAATAATAATACTAATAAGCCTCTTGCTGCATTTTACTTAGTCCTCTCAGACCCTTAATAAAGTAGTGGTGCATTTCTGAAAGTTTAAGAGAACTATGGAAATTCAGAGTATCTAGAATTAAGATGTAAATATTGCTAACATATCAGAAATTTATAGCCAGCAGACGTATTTAAAAATATTCATTAACTTCTGAAGTGCCTCGATGGCTCAGTCAGTTGGGTGTCCAACTCCTGATTTCAGCTCAGATCTTGATTGCAGGGTTGTGAGTTCAAGCCCTGTGCTGGGCTCCATGCTGGGTGGGGAGCCTACTTTAAAAAAAAAAAAAATCGATTAGCTTCTTAAGGAAGTGTCTTCTAAGAAGTAAAAGTGAAGAAATTCAGTAAACAGGCATACGGGAAGTCTGCACTTCTCCACCTGGCATTGAGGTTTTTGATGATCTTAACTCTCCTCTCTCTGCTTCTGTGCTGCACATCCACCACCACTGCTGGCAGAAATCTTCTGTTACTATGTGGCTAACAGTAATTTTTCTTTCTGGGATCTGTGTGTATGTATTAATTTCTACATGTGCAGTGTGGGTGACTTGATCTAAAGTATGTTTTGTTTTGTTTTCCAGATGACAGAAGTCAAACTATACTTCCCCTAGTGAAATCATTTTGTGAAAAATCTTTCAAAGCAGATGAATCAATTCTTATTTCCTTATCTTTCCATTTAGGAAAACTATGCCATGGACTATATGGTATGATATATCGTAAGAATTTCAAGATTGTAGATAATTTTTCCTTTTTCTTTTATATCAGTTTACTAAGCTTGGGCTCTCCAGTTGTAAAACCCCCTTCCAGTGTGTCAAATCTTAAGAGACCTAAATTTTTGATAGCTTAATTTAGAACACATTAAAAATGACTTTTCCCCCAATAGAACCTATTTGAAAGAACAGTGACAGAATGAAGTAGGCATGGCCCTTTAAATTTTTGAATATGAAAAAAAATTTTTTTTAATATGTATCAGTTGGCATATGATAATAGAAGTTCATTTATATTAACTATTGGTACATAGTAAGTATACCCTTATTAACTATTTGCTGGATAATTAATATATCATGTGAGTGTTTCAGCTTAGAATCAGCATAATACATCTTGGCATTTTGAATATTACTCAACATAATACAACTTGGCATTTTGAACATTACTCAGTTCTTAGCTAACTATAATAATGTAAGCATAAATCAAGTTATAACCATCTGGCATAGTAAAGCATTTTTGAAAATGTATATTGTAGACTTTTAACAGGCTGTGGAAAATAAGTACTTCAGTATATGATGAGTTCCTGGCTCCCTAACATAGTTTATGAATATGGAACCAATCCATTGATCAAAAATATTTTGAGTTTACTTTGTCATCTTTTAGACCTGAGTTTTTCAGCACCTTCTCTGCAGAAATGTATATGTGCCTTTTCTGCAGACAGCTTTAGAATATTTACAATAAACAGCAGTAATGACCTTGATGTATTACTATAATAATGACTTGTTAGTGGTCTGTGGTATGTTATATGTGGCAGAAATTAATGCAGTTGTAATTCCTGCATTGTGTAGGTTATGCTATCAAAATCGAAATTAAAATACTGTTAAAATTAACATCAGGTGAAAAAATGTGTTGGGTTTCCTCACAATAGGTATTCTTTCCTCTCTGATGCCTTTATTTATGATCTTTAGCCGTTTACTTGACTATTTGGTTCCTATTATGTATATATTGTACTTTGCTTTTCTCTCTTTATTTTTGCTTTCAATTAAAATGTTAACAAAGGTTTTACATTTGTTTTAGGAATTTTTACTCCAGATCAACACTTGAGATTTTTGGAGTTTTATAAGAAACTCTGTACATTGGGTTTGCAACAAGAAAATGGACACAATGAAAATCAGATTCCACCCCAAATCCTAGAGCAGGAGAAGAAGTATATCTCAGTCCGGAAGAACTGTGCTTATAACTTTCCGGTAATAAACTATGTATTTGTATGGAATAAACATTTTGATTATAACTTTAAAATATATGAGTAGATAGCATTAAAGAATATGGGCATCTGTGACACCTACTGCTTAGCCTTACATCTGGTATATACAGTGGGTTCTATGTAGTATTGGTGTAATTTATATTTACCTTTATATATAAACTAGAACTGTATGCATGCATTTTGATCTTCCAAATATGATCTCTATCTAAATTATTATTCAGAGGGCATGATTTCAGTATAAATGATTGTAATATTAGGTATTGATGCATGTTTTTCTCTCCTTCCCACTCATCTTCTCCCTTCCACCTTCACCAGGCCATGATTGTTTTTGTTGATCCTAAAAACTTCCACATGGAACTCTATTCTACATTCTTCTGCCTTTGTCATGACCCTGAAGTACCAGTCAGATACACTATTGCTATTTGCTTTTATGAAGTAAGTCTGACGAAGTAATACGACTTCACGTTTGTTGTTAATTCCACTTATGTATGCTAGATGATTTTTTGATGCTGTGTACACTTCTATTTATAAAGGTTTATTACAAGATAAAGACTCCATATGTCTTTCATATTGTGATCCTTAAATGTTATTTTAAAATTCCCATAATTCTCTTAGTATGTTTGTAGAATTCATCTACATAAGCACATTATAATCATTTATCATTTATTAACCCATTCATATACTAAATGCTTACTTTAAGCCAGACATTGTGGTGTGAATATGGGTATTGCAACTTTGGAAACAAAATCAGTGTTTATATGCTTTATATAGTATTTATATTTAACTTTGCGTCTAAAACTCAAGAACTTGAGAATAAATGGAAAATATAGAGACGGATTATTTAAATTTTTTAAAAGATCTTATTTATTTATTTGAGAGAGAGAGTACACAAGAGCATGAACCGGAGAAGGGGCAGAGGGAGAGGGAGAAGCAGACTCCCCACTGAACCAGGGGCTCAATCCCAGGACCCTAGAATCATGACCTGAACCAAAGGCAAATGCTTAACCAACTGAGCCATCCAGGCGCCTAAATTTATTGTTTCTACTGCAAATGGATCATGTGTCATGAACATAGCTGTTAGGTTCAGCTATTACAACAACTTTCTGTAATTTAAGAGCAAAAATGAATTTAAACTTTGATGATGAATGTCATTAACTGTTACGCTTGAGGTTGAAATTTGGCTTCGTGTCGTAGATGATCCCAGTAAGCACATGTATGCTATAGTTGTAGTAAAGGTGTATGAACTATAACTTAGGAACTTCAAAACAGAAACACCTCTTTATAAGCGGCATAATAAAATACTTCCTTTCTTTATAAGAGGCACCTAAATATTCTTAGTCTCAGTGAGAAGATTTCAATCCCTTCCTTGTACTGTGTTCCTACAGCAAGCAGAGCATCGTTAGATTAGCTAAAAGTACCTGAGGCGTCTATAGTCTCACTATTATTTTGCTTAATAATAAATAACTCTTGGCTCCTCGCTGATAGTCTTTGCTTCTTTTGAATAACAGTTTTTCTGATCACTGTGCAAAATCTAGGAAATATTTCCCTTTAAATGGGATAATTAATTAAAATAATTCCAGTGTTACAGAATTAAGTCATCTTTGTAAATATAGCGAGAGAAACACACTTTCAGAGAAGGGGAAAGAACAGAGCACTCTGGCTGGCCTAGATCACTCAAACCATCAGTCCCCACTGTGTGTTAAGTGGGCACACAGATTGGTTACAGTGCATGCTTGTACTTGTTAGATGAATGGTCTCTAGAGATGGTTTCGTGAGTTTAGTATCTGAGAAAGCGGTATTTATATATTAGAGGTTTTACTGATGTTATTTTTATCTCATCCCTTTAATATTTCATTTTTTTTTTACATTTTATAGTGGATGTAATATGTTAACACCCTACAAGTAAACATCTTGAAATGTGTCCATAAAAATACTTCACTGGTAGAAGTTTGGATCATTGATCTAGCTCTTTGCTGGATGGCTAAGTGTCATGTTCTCTCAGTTGTACCTTGTAGGTAGATTGTTGCTGTTACTCCATAAAAAGCTTGTTAGTCTAGGTTTATCCTTTTGAGTAGTGAGAATCCACTGGTGGATTTACAGTTTTTTCACAGTGTTATTGTTAAATTCTGGTAGTTATTTTACCATTCTTGTTTTTCAGAAATACATTATTATGAAAGTATTTTGAACAAGTCAGAAGCAACACTGTAGAGCAAAATTTTTAAAAACATTTTCTTGGGACACCTGGGTGGCTCAGTGGGTTAAGCCTCTGCCTTCGGCTCAGGTCATGATCTCAGGGTCCTGGGATCGAGCCCTGCATCCAGCTCTCTGCTCAGGGGGGAACCTGCTTCCCCCTCTCTCTCTACCTGCCTCAATGCCTACTTGAAATTTCTCTCTCTGTGTTAAATAAATAAATAAAACCTTAAAAAAAAATTTCTTTATCCAGGAATCTTCCCCCCCACCAAATAAAATCTTACCCAGAAGCCCAATATGTAAACACAAACAAACAACCAAACAAAACACCAAACCCAAAAAAGAAAAGAAAAAAAAAGATGAAGTAGAAACTGGTAAATTTACCATTGGGGGTTCTGAGTTTGCCTGGAGGAAGAAAAACAAATTTGTTCACAGGGAAGCTAGATCAGACCCTTCCAACTCCTCTGGTGCTGATTAAAGTCTTTGATGGGAAATATCTTCAGTGTCTTGCTTGCTTCGGAGTCCCCTCTGTCCCTGTGTCACACCGACCTTCTGCAGTGTTTGCCTTCTTCAGGAGGCGCTGGACCAGGATGAAAGCTCATATGCCCACGATGTTCTGTCAGACCCTCTTGGCTGCTATTAAGACTTTTAAAATATGAGCTAGAGGTGTCCATGGACTTACTGCTTGTGATACGAAAATTATGACTGATGAATCCATCCTGTACTTTCTACACCCTGCTGGGCACTGGCTTTCCCACCTGTGTCTCCATACTCCAGAGCGTTTATAAGGCAGACTAAAAAAGCTGGTTTTCTATGCAATTAATTTTTCTAGAAATTTAATTTTTACATTTATGTTGTAACCTAGTTTTGTTTTAGAAGATGTATCTAAAAGGGATGCATTTTATAAAACTATTATTATATCCTTTAGATGTCTAATAGTTTTAAATCTGAGAGACTTTATTGCTCCATTTCAGGTATCTAAACTTCTAAATTCTGGAGTATATTTAATTCATAAAGAACTAATAACATTATTACAAGATGAATCACTGGAGGTAATATCTTCTTACTATTTGGTTTTTACTTCATTTATGTTAATTTTATATTAATTATTATAATTATCATAATTATGTTAATCTGAATATTATTAATGCCCGTTTTCCCCCAAACTTCTTCAGAATTGCATGAATTCATTCAGCTGACTAACCCCCAAAGCGTCAAGACAAGGTGCCATTGTATCATAGACTGGAAGTTGAGATATTTAAAATAAAAATACTAGGTTTTAAAATAGTGTATATTTGTTTATTAAGAAAAATGTAGGACATATCAGAAAGTAGACAGACAAAAGTTCCAGTCACTGTTTCTGTTTTGTTATATTTTTAAGTTTTCTTTTATTTTTTTGCTATGAAAATGTTTGTATTTTACACAATTGCAATCCTGTTTTATATCACATTTTGTATCTTTTTTTCTGTCAGTATTATTTGGAGAGTGTACTTGGGGAAACTGAAATTCTTTGTTTTGATGATGCATTTAGTGTATCCTATTCACCCAAATGACTACTAGCTTGCCAAAGCTCAACTCATCAATATTAGCACATTGCTGAGGGTGTTACCTGACTTAAATTGCTTTGTAAAAGTTGAGAGGCAGTTTTCAGCATATTGGTTGTGTAGATGTAGCTGCCTTAGATCTAGATCAAGGGGCAGATACACTAATCTCTTTTCAAAAAGGTAGTTTCGATTGGGGCAGTTGATTATGTTTCTAAAACGTTCCAGCAAGAAGATGGCAATGTAGGAAAATAGGAAGCCCCTAAATTTTGTTTGGTAAATAATACTATTTCTGCACAGAAATGGACATACGAGGCTAATACAAGATTAGAAAAACAGTAGTTGCCATAACAGTAATCGATGTCTCTATTAAAAGGTACTAGATGCTCTTATAGATCATCTTCCAGAAATCCTTGAACTTATGTCTACTGGTGGAGAAAGCAGTGTTCAAGAAAACAAGGTAAATCCCATGTATCAGAGAAGTTGCTGAATGTTTTAAATATGATCTTTCTCTACAGAGTTGTTGTGGGGAATCAATGAATGTGTGGAAAACATTTAAAGTTGTGTTTGCCCCGTAATAGCAGGTGCTTATTAGTAAATATCTGTGGAAGCTTCAACAGCTCGAATTTCCCCTACAATTCCATTACCATGATTCTTATTTATTGTCCTTGGAGTTTGCATTCATATTTTTAGTTTTTATTAGTATTAATTATTATTCCAAGCATAGCATCTGGTGAGGACAGAGCAGTAGGAATGTAGAAAGCCAAAATTTTCCAGCAGTGAAATAGAACACCTTGTACTTAGGTTAGAAGGATTGAGTCTCATTCTCTATTTCAAAATTTTGTTTTCAGTAACTATAAATTTTACTTATGGATTTTTTGAAATGTATTTGATTTTGCCAGATAATTATCTCCCTGTGACAGCTAAGATCCTCTTAGGTTCTGAAGTGAGTGAGAATATTCCTCTCCCCAGTGTATTAGAAGACTGGGTAGTTTGACTGAATGCCGCAATTGATTTATTATCATCAATCTTCTGATGTGCTTTTTTTCAGTTATCATCTCTGCCTGACTTGATCCCAGCCCTCACAGCCGCTGAGCAGCGAGCGGCAGCCTCCTTGAAATGGAGAACTCATGAGAAGCTACTACAGAAATATGCCTGTCTGCCACATATCATATCAAGTGATCAGATTTATTATCGTTTCTTACAAAGAATGTTCACAATCATGATGACAAATGTGAGCACAGTACCTTTTATCTAATTCTTCTTTTTTTTTGTTAAGATTTTATTTACTTATTTGACAGAGATCACAAGTAGGCAGAGAGGCAGGCACAGAGAGAGAGGAGGAAGCAGGTTCCCTGCTGAATAGAGAGCCCAATGCGGGGCTCGATCCCAGGACCCTGGGATCACGACCTGAGCCGAAGGCAGAGGCTTAACCCACTGAGCCACCCAGGTGCCCCCTTTTATCTAATTCTTTTGAACTCACACCTGATGAATCTGGAGTTACCAGATTCTTCCCATTCTCAGAATAGCACAACAAACTCTGTTGATTCCATTTGGTCCTAGAAGGATGTTTTATTCCCAGGTCCCCAAGGGGGAGACACAGAATTCCCTGTGCTTCTTCACTAATGCTTGTGTTTGAACATTGCCTACATAGCTGGACTGAAGAATGAACAGGAGGTACCTTTACTTAGTTTTTTCCATATATTGCCAAGGAGAGTGTGAATAGAGTCACTTCAACTTGATATAGTTCTCAAAAGGCAGGTTGGCAGGAGTCTGATCTCGACTGCAGAGTCCCTTGTGCTCTCACATGCACATTTTATGTGTCCTGGCTTCAGAGCCTACCTACCTCAACTATGCCATGTTGCCAAGACATTCTGTAAGTCCCTAAATCTTAGTGGAGTTGCTTTTTCTTTTAAAGGATCTCTAAAAAGTGGCTGTGTAACAGTTAAAGCTTATATTAAAAACATGATAGCCTACTGTGGATATCCCTAAAATTAGAGTCAAAAGCAGGGGCAGGCAGGAAGGAAAAGGTTTGTACTCAAATCCTCCAGAGAGTAAGTTGTCTACCTTTGACACAACAATTTCAGAGGTTTATTTAGCTCACAGTTCACTGTGCATTTACTATGTCTTCCTACCAATTCTGAGGTACGAAAAAGTTCTATATAACATGTGTATTTTAGAAACTGTTGAAAAAGTGCTTTATATTCTCATTGTTCTCAATGAAAGGGAGATAATGAAATTGAATAGTCATTTCAGGAAACCAAAATCAGGTTTGGCTTCAAAGATTAAAAGAAAAATAAAATAACATTATTGGTGTCATTTATAACGTAAGTAAAAAAAATAAGGATACATTTCATGAACTAACACTTCTACAGGTTAATTTCATTCATCAAAGCATAGCCTAGAGCAGGAAGGTCACATTATAGCTGTAACAGTTTTAAGAAATGATTTTGACATCAATGACTCCTTATCAGAGGACAGTCTGTGAGTGTGCCACATAGGAAATTTCACGTAAAATTGCACAGAATTGATGAATTATTTTATCCAGAAATAATCTGTTTGAGTGCCTGCTCTGTGTCAGGCACTGTTTCAGGAGTTAGGGATATAGGAGCGGATAAGACAGACGGACTCCTGCTCTTAAGGGAGCTTTTGTTCTAAAGGCTGGTGACAGGATACATAACCCGACAGGAGGAGTGAATATATTCACAGATGCCAATAGGTGCTGTGACGTTTGATCTTAATTGTTTATCTCAGCCCGATGATTTAGTAGGCATGCTGTGTTTACAAAGCTAAGAACACATAGTTATTCTGTATTTTTAATTTCACTTCTCAAGAAAGAGAAATGATTTATCACAAAAATGTGAACAAAGTACCTGTAAGCCTAAGAGATTTGTTTTACTGGTTTTTTTTTTTACAAGGCAATAATTCCCCAGTTAAAAGGAGATACATGATTATTATAGCATATTTCCCATGATCAAAGGGATACATTATTCTGCTTCAGTATTCTCTGGAGAAAAGATTTATATTTTTATTTCCATACCTGATGATCACAATACCCATTCATTCATTCAGCAAAATTTATTGAGTGCTTACTACGTGCCAAGCAGTGTATTCTGGGTACCAGGATACAACAGTAAACAAAGAGACAAAGGACATCTTATCACGCAGCCCGAGATGCTATTGGGAGACCGGCTGTCGTCGAGCAACATACGTACATAATATGTCAGGGTTGAAAAGTACAGTGAGGAACAGCAAAGCCAGGTAGAGGGTGAGGAGAGTGACAGAGGGGAGTGGGGTGCTGTCGTGGAGACAGGGGCCAGGGAAAACCCTCTCTGATCAAGTACGCTTCATGCAGAGGCTTGAACAAAGGAAAGGAGTTACCATGTGGATGAAGGACAAGGGCAAAGGGAGTGGGGTGGTTGTGTGAGGCACCAGGAAGCTGGGGTGGCGAGCGTTGGGGAGTAGGGTACCTGGCGGCACACTTTGAGGACCAGGATGTGGGGTCTAGCTTGTGGTCTCTGAAACAAGGAAAATCTTCGGAAAGTTTTGAGGAATGATATTAACTTCTTTTTTCTGTGTTTGTTGTGAAAAAAATTTAAAGATACAGATAGGCAGAAAAGCCTATGATGAACCCTCCTCATTTTGTTAACATTTTGCCGTATTCGTGTTTCTATTTCATTGTGCTGAAGAATTTTAAATTACAGATATCATTATATTTTATCTCTAAACATTTCAATGGTCATCTCTAAGAGAGGACATCCGCCTGTATAATCACAATAGAATCATTGCATTTTACAAAACGGATGGTTATTCTTCAGTGTAAGTTCATATCCATGGAGATGACATTGTTCCCGGCCATATTTTATATGATTCTATATTCCATATAGGATCCAGTTAGGATTTTTACGTTGCCTTTGGCTGTTACTACTCTTAATTGTCTTTTAATTCAGGACAGACTCCCTTTTCTCCCTTTCCCCACTTTTTCACGACCTCGAATTGTGGAAGAGACTTCGTCATCCTGTAGAATATTCCTGTTCTGTATCTGTCACACTGCTGCCTCGTGGTGCTAGCTTGTTCACCTATTCTCAGTATTTCCTGTAAGCGGAAAATTAGATCTAAGGGCTTGCTGAGTTTTAGGTTTAAACATTTTTGCCAAGCGTAGTTCATAAATGCTCTTTGTATTTTATCTCACGTCATCTCGCATGATCTTGGGAACAGAGGACACGTGTTCCTCTAAGTGAGCTTGGAGTGCTTGTCTAGGTGGTCAGCTCTCTTAGCCCATGGCAGAATTATGACTTCTCCCTTGCAAGGGCACTGTCATTGTAAGCTGACCCTTGGAACCCTCTGGACACAAGTTTCTTATCAACCTCACACCCATTAGGTTTGGCATCCGCTGATGACCCTTCCTGAATCCATTTTCATTAGAACTTGCAGAAGAGTGATTTTTAAAAATTCTGTCCCTTCTACATTTTTCATGCATTCTTCTATGAAGAGATGCTTTACTTCATCCACATGGGTAATTTGATGATGCTGAAATCTGTTTCCTCATGTGATCCTTAGTTTTTTCCTCCAGTGATCAATTTTCAGAGCTGGGAGTTGGTGCAGGAGCTACTTCCAGTGGAGATCACTGAGTTTTCTTTTGGTTTTGTTCTCTCTTTCAGGCTCATTCTCTAATATTAAATATGGTTTTTTTTTTTAAGAATTTATTTATTTATTTGACAGAGAGAGATCACAAGTAGGCAGAGAGGCAGGCAGAGAGAGAGAGGAGGAAGCAGGCTCCCCACTGAGCAGAGTGCCCAATGCAGGACTCCATCCCAGGACCCTGAGATCATGACCTGAGCCGAAGGCAGTGGCTTAACCCACTGAGCCACCCAGGCGCCCCATTAAATATGGTTTTAATCAACTGTAGTCATTCTTAGTGTGCTCCAGTTTTCACAACTTACTCAGGCTGCGCCTTAGGTGTTTTTGATACATTTATCTTTGATTTCTGGCCCAAAAGATAACTTATGTTATACTTGGAGGTACAAAATATACATATTTTCTTATGACTAAAGTATTTATGCGTTCAAAATTCCACTAGTATACACAGAATGAAAGAAAAGAGTGACATGTTTTTATTTAATTCATTTACCTAAAATTCATCTTTTTAAAATTCTAGTGATGCTTCTATTTATGTACATTTCTTCAACTTTCTGTTCTAATTCATAATGAATATTCTCCTTTTACATTTAACACATTAAAAACACCACACAATAGTGTATAAAACATGAGAGGAGGTAGCAGGCATCACACCCCCAGCAATGTAAAGTTTTATTTTACTCGAATTCCCAGGATCCCCATTATAATACCTGCATCTTCAAGAATTAAATATTACAGTATTTCTATGTAAGCCAAGATGGTGAACGTGAATTTTATACTGGACATAGTATATCTGCTTGAGAGACTTTTCTCTAATACATAATTTGAACCTAAACCCTGTAAAGATAGATGATTGAGTTCACTTAAATTAACCAGTTGTACCCAGTGACCTGAGCCGAAGGCAAAGACAAAAGGCAAAAGACAAAGGAATACAGAACACTAGTAAGAGTTACTGACATGGTGTCCTTTGGATTCTAAGCTTTATCTGTGGGATAGACCAGGGATCTCAGTGAATGACACTGAGGCTGAAGAGACAGAAGCCAGAAGGACTGAAAAGCACAGCTGGTCACGGGGTCTCTAGATTTCTGTTTTGGTGATGTAACTGACACAGGGCATGTTCTTGTAAATATTCATTGAGTAAATCCTCTTCATTCATTGAGTAAATGAATATTTACTCAATGAATATTTGCAAGAACATGCAATACCTAACACAAGGCTGGGGAAAGGCTAAGAGAATGGCTGGGGAGTTGTATTTGGGGAGAATCTCTTGAAAGCTGAAGTAGCCCAGAAAGAAAGTTAAATATAAATCAGATCTGGATGACTTGGAAATGACTGTGCCAAACTGCATTAACTTTGTAATGTGGTACTTTAGCTGATTTGCCTGAGTGATATTAACATGAAATTATGAAGAAACTTTCCACAGTGATTTGAGAGGCAGCCATCACTGCTCTTGCTTTTAGCCAAAACTGGAAATTGATTTGTGAAGCAAATTATGCTGTTTGATTGGTTTAATTGTTTTTCTTACCTATTTCTTCAAGAATGTCTTACCTGTCCAAAAGGCAGCTTCACGGACTCTATGCGTTTTTCTACGTTATAATCGTAAACAAGAACAGAGACATGAGGTCATTCAAAAATTAATTGAACGTAAGTAATCATTGCCTCTCATTTTGAAAAACAGAAAGTAAACTGACCTTAGTTAGCTCTGTCTGGCTTTATCATTTTGCCATGAATAGTTAGGCTGATATTGGTAAATATCCAGAGTGTGTTTGTGTTTGAGTTTTGTAGATTAATTTTTTTTTTTTTTTGGTTTTAGAATTCTGTGTGACAGGATCAGTCTTTGATGAATGAAGTAATAATTAGTCTGGGCCTACTTTAGTGAGTTTCTACACTTGAGAAGTTAAAATAATTAATTAAATAATAATTTAAATATTATTAAAATTAATATCAAAATTTTATTTAAATAGTTTAATTAAAATTATTTAAATTTATTAAATAATTATTGATTATTAAAAATAATTAAAATAATTATGTTGAGAGTCTCGTTTCTACCCTGATAAATAGCATTTGGAACTAAAATATGAGTAGAATGTCCATGAATGTAGTAATTTATTTTATGTTTTTATTTTAAATATTAACAGAATGAAGGGGTTTTTGGTTTGTTTCCTTGAGCAGAGTTGATAGTACCTATAAATATGTATCTGGTAAGCTTAGGTGGTTCATAATGTCTTCAAAGATTAAGTCAATTAACAAATACAAATTTATTTTAATTTCCTAAGGGCTAAAATCAAGATATAAACCTCTAGTTGAACTGTTAATTTTAGAAATAGTGGCACACGCATATATATACTTTTTAATTACTGTGTACTTGCTTTGACATAATGTCTTAATGCTTTTCTTAAACTCTGTTATCCAGCATAGGTGAGTAATGGGATTTTCTGGTTACTGAAGTTTACCTTTTTAAGTGTGGATTACCACTTTGACAAAAAATTAGAGTATATAAAATTCCATTTAAGAAAAATTATGCTCAGTATACTTTTTTTTTAACATTTTGTATTTATTTATTTGATAGACAGAGATCACAAGTAGGCAGAGAGGCAGGCGGGGGGAGGGGTGGGGGGGGGGAAGCAGGCTCCCTGCTGAGCAGAGAGCCGGAGGCGGGGCTCGATCCCAGGACCCTGATATCATGACCTGAGCTGAAGGCAGAGGCTTTAACCCACTGAGCCACCCAGGTGCCCCAATGCTCAGTATACTTTAATCTTTCCCTTTTTTTACTGTTTTAATTTAATTTTCATTTCTCAGTGGTAGGACCTCACAATTAGAATCAATTTTATTTTGTAAGGACATTCTGTTTGGTTTTAAATCTTAAAAATTTTGCTTTTGAACATATGTATGATAAGAGAGAAAATAATTCTTTCATGTTGAATTATTGTCAGTAATCCAGTGTTTACATATGACTTTAACCACTTCATAGGATTCTTATGGAAATGAGACCAAGAAAGCAGTTGATTTGATTGATCAAATATAACTTCAAAGTTTGAAATTACACAAACTTGCATTTGAATTACAATCCTGCACCTACCAGCTCTGTGACTTTAACCTCTGAAAATCTCCTCTCAGTTGGATAAATCTATGCTTATCCTATTGGATTGCTTTTCAGGATTAAATGTGATAATACATGTGAAGTATTCAGCACATAATGGGTAATCAAAAATAGTATATATATTCAATACTTAAAAATGACCTTTTTTCTGGTTTTTAAGATGTCCTTATTTTGGGAGTTGTCTAATCTGGAGTGTATTATAGGATTTTTTTCTCTTCTTCTATTTTCTAAACAAATTGTGGATACAAAGAAGCTTGTCATGGATTTTGTGTGTTTGATTTTGTCACGTAGAATTTCGTGTAGGAAAAAATTAAACTTCTCTTCTTTGTTACTGTTGTTTCTAGAACTGGGCCAAGGAAAAAGTTATTGGAACAGACTTCGATTTTTGGATACCTGTGAATTTATTATAGAAATCTTCTCCAAATCATTTTTCTGTAAATATTTCTTTCTACCTGCTATTGAACTGACACATGATCCTGTGGCAAATGTGAGGTATGGTACCAGTCCAAGGAAATACTTGAAAAAATTGTATTTTTAAATTTATCTACTATAATATATCTACTTATGTACTATAACAAACATGCAAATTCTTTTTCATAGTCAATTGAAAAAAATACTTACTCTGAAATTCCTAGTAATCCTAATTGATGAGCCTCAGTAGGACTTGGAAGCATAATCTTTTTTTCACAGTGTCCCAGGTCTTCTGTTTATTGGGTCGAGAGGGCAGGAGTCAAAGCCAGACTGGCAGGCTTCTCCTGCCACTTGGATAGACATATTGGCATCAGGGGAAGGTTGAGTAGCTCTTCTTAATTTATGGATCTTCTAAGACTAAAGAAAAAACAACTCAAAGTTGGCTTGGTGAAGTTCTGTCCATTTTTAGGGGCAATCAAACGATTAGTTTTTGTTTTCTATTTTAGTGTAAGAAAATACAGAAAATGCCACTGCATTGGCTGCAGTATTTTGTGCATCTTTTTTTTTTTTTTTTGTGCATCTTATCTGTGTTAAATCTCTAATGAGTCCAACTACGGTGTTAACATTTTGCAAAGTAAAGTTGGGACTCTAGTAAAGCAGCCCCTGGGATGATGAATTATCAATTACCAAGCAGTTGACAAAAATTATTTGAAAGGAAATGACATCATCTCTACTCAGGTGAATATGACTTAAAAGCATAGCATTAACCTCAAGAGAAAGCAACCTGCCAATTCAAAAACCAAATGAAGATTAATTGAACATGGCTCCGTGAATGTTGGTTGGTTTTGGGGGGTAAGAGATCATTGCATAGCAGTTTGTCTGTTTCCACTCTTCTGCACAGGCAGCTGCCAGCCCGACGAATGGGTCCAGGAACACCATATCCTAACTGGATTTTAGATATAGAAGCATTTGTCCAACTCTATAGAGATGTGTAGATAGAAGGAAAGCCATCACCGGCAGAGTGGCCCGATCATGCCGTTAGGAAGAGGGCTTCTAGAAGCCACACCGCCTGAGCTGATTTCCAGCTTCATTCTAGTTGTGTGTCTCTGGGCAAGTTACAGAATCTCTCTGTGCACCGATTTCCTTAGTTACCCTATGCATAGGGTGTTCTGATGGATAAACACCTGAGATAATGTACATAAAGAATTTAGATTACAGGAAAGATGTGATACCTAATCTTAAAATCTTTATCATCTCATGGGCCCAGGGTTCTCACAGAGATAATCACCCCTGTGGCTTCTGTACCTTCTGCTGAATATAGTAGGTTTTCCAGACCTGCCTTGAGTTATGAAGAATGAAGTATGCATAGTCTTTTGTTTTTGTTTTTCCATAAGTGAATGTTTAAAATTTGAATTCACTGAGTCTAGCCAGTATGAAGGCTGGAAAGACTACCGGCATTCAGAGGAGTCTTCCTCTCAGCCAGAAATGCAAAAAATTCTCTTTGGAGCAACTGGGGCCTCTTAATTTGGAGAAAGCATCACCAGAATCCGTGGTGAGCTCTGAATGAGTTTGAGACCATTTCTGCTCCAGACGGAGCTGAAAATTCTGCAGGAAGGGCCTCTTTCACCTTTTTGCTTGACTAAAAAGCAAATCTTACTGTGTATGAAGAATCCTTCACTGTAAGCTTAGCTGACAGCATGCCCTGGAGACTCTAGGAATTGGACTTGGTTGTCTCGGGTTTGGCATAGGAGTAAAAAAAAAAAAAAATACCTGGAGAGCACTCAGAAGAACGAATGAATACAGCAGCCAAAACATAGATGCCGCTCAGCATCTCTCTCTAAGACCAGCCCTGGCAGAGCGGTAGAGTAGTAGCTTAGCAAAGCAGAACATTTTCTGCACTGGCTCTTCGGTCCCTCCCTGGCATTCCCCTCTCCCCTCTCTGGCATTCTTCAGTCTCTGTGTTGCTCCCTTATGCATGTGGTGTAGACTGGGATGGTGCCTAGACTCTGTCCTTTTTCCTTTTCTTCTCAAAGTGCACATACGGCCTCAGCGATCCGTTCAGTCTCATGGCTTGCTGTCATCTGTGTGCTGGAGGTTCCTGACGCTCCGTCTCCAGCATGGACGTCCATCCTGGCCGGGAGCCACGTTGAGCTAGCTGCCCACTGAGCATTTCCATGGCGAGTTCCACAAGCACCTCAGACTCAGTCTGCCCCAAAGTAAATCCCCGTCTCCTGCACTCACAGCCGCCCTTGCTCCTTCTGCAGTGGTCTCCCTCCAAGCAAACGACCACTGTGTCTTGCTGCCAGCTCAGGTCAAAGCCTAACCTCCTTTCTGTCACTCTACCTGCAGTCCCTCAGCACGTCCTGCTGCTTGCAGATGCGCGGAGTCCAACCACTTCTCGCCGCCCGACTGCTACCACTCCAGTTCAGGCGGCCACCATCCACTGCCCGAGTTACCGCTAGAGCCTTCCTGTTGTTTCCCTGCGTTGCTGGCCACCTACCTTCTCCTCTCACTCAGCCTGGTAGTGGGCTGGAAGATCACTTCACTCCTCTGTGCGAAATTCTCGGTGGCTTCTTGTGGTGCTCGAAGGAAAAGCCAGGCTCCGTGCAGTGGCCCACAGGGTCCTGAACCAGCTGGCCTCCTCTTGCCAGTTTGGGCCAACTTGGGGTGACACCCAGGGCAAGCGCCCCCTCTCGGGCATTCATACAAACTGCAGGCCCCTGCCTGTAAAGCTCTCCAGATGTTCACATTACTCATTCCCTCATTTTCTTCGAGTCTCTGCTTGAACAATATCTTTTCAGTGAGACCGTCACTGAAACGTGTTTTAGAATTGTAATGCTCCTTCTCTGGTCCTCCCTCATCTTTCCCTGGTTTCTTTGTCTTCACAGCACTTAGCACTCTCCGATGGACATTTTACTTAATTCCTTATTCTTTTTTCCCTGCCCCATACTATAGTGTAAGCTCCATGAGAGCAGAGGATTTGTTGGTTTTATTCACTGTTGTATCTCCACACCCAGAATAATGCCTGCTTGACTCATCCAAGGCACTCCATAAACATGTGCTACGTGAGAAACAGACTGCCACGCTTTCCAGAGTTTGAACTTTATTTCAATTTCATGTTACTCCTATTCTTAGTTATTAAATGCGTTCAAAAGCAAGTACTATTTAATTTATTATAGAATGAAACTTTGCTGCTTGTTGCCCAAAGTGAAATCTACCCTGAAGATCCCTGCAGATAAGCACCTACTTCAGCAGTTAGAAATGTGTGTGCGGAAACTCCTCTGCCAAGAAAAAGATAAGGATGTCCTGGCTATTGTTAAAAGAGTAAGTATCACTCTTACCACCATGTCTGCATGTCTGCACGAAGAGAGTGTCCATTTTAGCTTCCCTGTTTTAGCTTGGCAGGATAGCAATATGTCAAAATACTTACATCGTTGCTCGAGTAGTATTAGTATCTGGCTGGGCTGATGTGTGCGGCAGCCGGTCACGTTCCTTCCAAAGGGAACTCAGACATTCAGCTTCTGTTACTAGTGATACACGTGCCATGAAAGAGAGCTTGGAACACGTGAGGTTCTTAGTAAGTACTGGTCCACCAAATGCTTCAGCCACCAGACTTGATTTATAAGGGATTATAATCCAGGAAAATTGTGTTGGTAAAATTGGAAAATTCACACTTCATGGAAATTTAGCCCTGAGAGGGCCCTCATGATCTGTTTGATCTCTAGGTCTAGAGATAGTAGACGTCTGCTTGAGATTATATTAGCAAGTGGCAGAACTGGGGCCGGAATAGAGATCTCTTACCCTGAGGGCATTCCTTTTTCAGTAATGTATCATCATGTCTTATGGGTTTTTGGTTGCTTTGTTTTAGCATGGGATCTCAGAAGAATTGCTGGGGGATGTTAGAACCTAAAACAGTAAAAATCTGGGTTGGTGAAGACAAACCTGAAAATATTTTATAGTCTTCAAAAACTTTTTGCTGAATATGTAACTAATATTATTATAAGATTAAATCAAATTAAAGTGGTTATTTTTATGAATCTGAACATGAACTTCAGCTTTCTGATTTGTACTGGGAAGAATTAATTTATTAATGTCTTTAACTTAGCATCGATGATGAGAAAAAAAAGGATCTTTTGATTTTTTTCTTTTGTTTCTAGAGATCATTGCCAGATGTCACACGAGAAACTTCTTAATAAAATGATTTGATGACTTAGTATTAGTGTACTCTTTGTTTTACAGAAACGTGAATTCCTCTTTTATCAATCAAACTAACCAGAAACACCCAGAGTCTGATAAATGTTTATATATATATGTAAATAAAATACATTACATGTATTTGTTTACATCAGGTATTTCTGTCCTTACCATTTAATAATATTTAATAACCATTTAATAACAAAACTTTGCTTTTAATAACAAAATTTAGGCAATAGAGTTAAATTTCAAAATAATAAACATAAGAGGGTGAGTTACTTGTCTGAAAGAATTTATTAACTTTATTAATTTTATTAACTAAAATTAAACAAAATTTAATAAATAAGATAAAATAAATTTTAATAAAATTAACTATTAATTTTATTAATTTCATTAACTTTATGAATTTATTAAAAGATAATACAAACTAACCCTGTAGGTAGGCACAAAAATGATAGAATCAGTGGATTATTAATCTACAATGGGTTATTTTGGACTAGAGCTCCTTAGGAATATGTCACATGAGGAAGTCAATCAATCCCATGAAAATTCTATAGAATAATGTTTATCAAACTGAAATCTTCGCATGGGAACCTCTGAGGAAGCCATACAAAGCTTTGGGATAAAAATGGTACGCCTTTATGCTAGTCAGCTTTTTAAGATGAGAAGTAATTGTATTTAAAGGGGACATTTCCTGGAATAAATTGTGATATTTTCACAAATTGCAGGATAAAAATAATTCTTCATATAAATATTACATTTGCAATGGCTAGCTTTGGGTGTAGGACTCTATAAATGTACTTTATTTGAGCTGTCAGAGTTACTCTTGGAGAGCAGTATTGTTCCTCTATCAGAGTCAGAATCCTCAGTTAGCTGGATCATTGTTTGATTGGAACAGTTTGTTTCAGACTAATGTGTTCTGAAGGAGAAATACCAAATCAAGAAATACTTTTAGGGCAAAGTCTTTGTTAATGGCTACAATGTCATAATGGTCAAAAGTTTCTGCAGGAAGGAACTAAGGATTTAAAGCCAAATGAGAGTTTGCTTCATATATAGTTAGTTAAAACTTCTTAAAAAAACTCAAAAATTATCTTGTGTTTCTGAAAACTCAGAGAAGTGGCCCTGGGAGTTATTAGAAGTTTGTTAGTTTGCGTGTGTTTAGTTTGTTCACAGTGGACTTGTGTGTTCACCTGGAGACTTGCTCTTCTTAAGGTCAAAGTCTTTTACAAGTCTAAACGGGTCCTGGCCTTCGGAGGCTGGTTAAAAATACAGCGTAAAATTGGGAAGAACTTAAGAGATTTTCTAATTAAGCCTCCCGCAGAGTAGAGAAGTCTCCTCTTCGAACTTCCCTCTGGAAGAGGAGTATTTTTGAGAAATGATTGGTTGATTTAATTTAATTCCTGCTGAATAATTTTTACCACTTCGCTTACAGACCGTGTTAGAGCTGGACAGAATGGAAATGTCCATGGATGCGGTAAGCACACACCTTATCTTATGCTGAAAGAATATTTGAAAATCGGCAGAAACTCACATAATGTCTCATAATTTCATTTTAAACTTTAAACTTAGTTTCAGAAAAAGTTTTATGAAAAAGATTTGTTGGATCAAGAGAAAGAAAGAGAAGAACTACTTCTTATGGAAATGGTACGTTATTTTCACGTACACACACACACATTTTTCTGATCAGTATTAGCTGGGCTTTGTTATGAGTTACTTATTAGTATTTTCCTTCAGTTCACACTGCTGTTTTTCTTCCTAAATAACTAAAGAAGAGTCCTGACCCTTTGAAATCTCTTTTATGAACTAGAAGGAAAACTACATTTGAGAGCCCCTAAAATAAGCATATAATTCGCATACGATTAACTGTATATTTAAAGTGTTCATTTTGATGAATTTTAACTTATGAATAATCTATGAACCCATTACCTCAATCAAAATGCCATCCATTTCCATTCCTTCAGAAGTTTCCCCATGCCCTTTTGTAATCCATATCTTCTGCCCCAGTCCCCAAAGACCACTAATCTAGTTTCTGTCACAATAAATTAGCTTGCAACTAGAATTTGTATAAATTTATTCATATATAATATTTTCTGCTCATGCTTCTTTCCACTGTCATAATTGTTTTGACAGTCATCCATGCTGTTGTATATATCGAGAGTCGTTCCTCTTTATTTCTGAGTAGTAGTCCCTGTTACAGACACACCACAGTTTGCTTACCCACCCCTTAATAAGCACTTAGGTAACTTCTAGTTTGGGAATGTTAGAAATAAAGCTGCTGTGACCATTTATGAAGAAGTCTTTGGAGAGGTGTATATTTTCATTTTGGGGTGGGGGGAATACCCAGGAATGGAAGGGCTGGGTGATATGGTGGGGCATGCTTGACTTAAAAACAAGCAAAAACTGGGCCATTTGACGTGTCCATTGGCTATGGCGGAGGGCTTCAGTTACCCCGCCTCCTCTCAGCTTGATAGCGTGGGTACGTAGTCGTGTCTCATTGGACTTTCAAATTGCATATCCCTGATGCCTAATGATATTGAACACCTTTTTGTTTGTTTATGGGTCACCCTTATCTCTTATTTGATGAAATCTGTTTTCAGATTTTTATTAATTTTTTTGTTATGAAAATGGTTTTATTTATTTATTAGAGACAGAGAGATAGCAAGAGAGAGCGCACGAGCAGAGGAGAGAGGGAGAAGCAGGCTTCCCACTGAACAGATAGCCTGAGCCTGGGATCATGACCCAAGCCCAAGGCAGGACTGAACACAGACTGAACCACCCAGGGGTCTCTCTTTTTAGATTTTAAAGTGGGTGGTTTTTCTCCAATTTTTGGTATATAAGGGTTTTTATATACTCTGAATACTACTACTTTTTCAGATATCCATTTTATGAGTATTTTCTTGGAGTTTGTGACTTATCTTTCACTTAAGTGCCTTTTGAAGAGCACTTTTTAATTTTGATGATGTCTGACTCATCAGTATTTTCTCTTACTGTTTGTTCTTGTTTGTACAAGAGTCCTTTGTCTATCCCAAAATTACAAAGACTTTTTCCTATGTTTTCTTCTAGAAATTTTAGTTTTAGGTTTTACAGTTGGGTCTGTGATCCATTTCAAATAGTTTTATCTATTTTTTTCTATCTAAATATTCTATTATTCTAGCATCATTTGTTGAAAATTGTCTTATTGAATTGCTTTAGCACCTTTTAAAAAAATTGTCCATATATGTATGTGTTTATTTTTTGACTCCCTATTCTGTTCCACTGATTTGTGTGTTTATCTTTTTGGCAATTCCAAACTGTCTTTTATCACTGTAACATTTTGGTAATTCTTGAAATCATGTCAGTTAAGTTTTTCAACTTTGTTCTTTTTAAAATTGCCTTGGCCGGTCTAGGCCTTTTCATTTTGATATAAAGTTTAGAACCAGTTGTACATTTACATAAAAATGTGCTGGAATTTTTATTAGGTTGTATGTTAATTAGGACTGATCCATAGATCAATTTAGGTAATTGCCATCTTAACAATGAATTTTCTAGTTCATGAACATTGTCTACCACTCCATTTATTTAATCTTCTTTACTTTTTTCTACATATTTTTCGTAGTGTTAAATATAGAATTTAGGAAGTATTTTGTTATATTTATTTCTAGGTATATTATGTTTTTGGAATTATTATAAATGGAATTATAATTTTTAATTTCACTTTCTAGAATTTTGTTGCTGCTGTCAATTACTGTTGATTTTTGTATCTTAGTCTTGTATTTGTTCTAGAGTTCTTAGATTTAATAAGATTTTCTATGTGAGCCATTACATCCTCTTTAAGTATAGCAAGATTATTTCTTCCTATTCAGTGTTTATGCCTTTTATTTCTTATGTCTAGTTGCAAGATCTAGGACTTCCAGTATAATAAAAAACTTCCAGGGGCTCCTGGGTGGCTCAGTGTCTTAAGCCTCACCTTCAGCTCAGGTCATGATCCTAGGGTCTTGGGATTGAGTCCCCCATCAAACTCTCTGCTCAGCAGAGAGCCTGCCTCTCCCTCTCTCTCTGCTTGCCTCTCTGCCTACTTGTGCTTTCTCTCTCTCTGTGTCAAATAAATAAATAAATAAATAAAAATCTTGTCATTTTACTGATTATAAGGGGAAAGGGCTCAATTTTTCACCATTAAATATGTTACTACAAAGAAGTTTTATGTGGGTGCCCTTTATCAAATTGCGAGAATTCCCTCCTATTCCTAGTCTGCTGAGGGTTTTTATGAATGATTATTGAATTTTGTCAAATGCTCTTTCTGCATATTTAGAAATAATATTTATGTTTTCTACTTCATCCTGTTAAAACATTGAATTACATTGATTTTTTTCAATGCTTAAATCTTATATTTTAGGCATAAACTCTAGCTGGTGATGATATTTTATCCTTTTCTCTTTTGCTGGATTCTTGGCAAATTTTTAATATTCATCTATATTCATAGTGAAATTGGTCTATAATTTGCTTTTTTGTCATTTTTGGAGTCTTTAAAATTTGGTATTAGAGTTACTCTGGCCTTATAAAATGAAATGTGTAGTATTACCACTCCCTCTATTTTCTGATGGAGTTTGTATAATATTGGTCTTATTTTTTCCTTGAGCGTTTGATAGAATTCACTAGTGAAACAGTCAAGGTCCAAAGTGCCCATTTTAATAATAATTGATTCAACTACTTTTTAATAGTTATAAAACTGTTCAGATTTTCTATTTCTTCTTTTATAAATTTGTTAAGTTGCTTCCTACCCAAAATTCTCTATGTTATCTAAGCTGTCTAATTTGTTACTATAAAGTTTATACTCTTATATTCTTCTAATGTACATCAGATCCATGGTGATAAAACCCCTGTTTCATTCTTATCTTAGTGGCTGGTGTTCTTTCTCTCTCCCCTTTTTTTCTTTCTCTCTCTGTTCCAGAATTGTTCTTAGTGGTTTTTCTAGAGGTTACAATATACTTAACCTTTCAAAGTCTACCTATTATTAATGTTGTATCACTTCATTTAAAAATGACGCAGATCTTTTCTACCCTTTCTTTATGTTAAAAGTTTTATGTGAATTATATCTGCATTGAAACCCCCACCAATCGTCTCATGACAACTGATTCAAAACTTTGCTCTAAGTTGTGAGATATGTACCTTTGAAGAATTTAAGAGAGTGAA
This sequence comes from Mustela nigripes, assembly GCF_022355385.1. Classification (NCBI taxonomy): domain Eukaryota; kingdom Metazoa; phylum Chordata; class Mammalia; order Carnivora; family Mustelidae; genus Mustela; species Mustela nigripes. The sequence goes on from NC_081569.1 coordinate 135,343,740, forward strand.
CTTCTGTGTTTCTTATTTTTACCATTTCTAATACTCTTATTCATTGCTTAGGATCCAAACTTCCCTCTGTTTTCTTTTTTCCCCCTTCAGCCTGGAGAACTGTCTTTAGTTGTTCTTGGGGTATAGTATTTTCTGACATATTTTCTTAGTTTTTCCCTAATCTGAAATACAGTATTATCTGCCTTTATCCCTGAAGGATATTTTCAGAGAATTCTGGTTTGACAACCTTTCTCTTACTGTACTTTGTAATTGTGTTCTGGTCTCCAGAACATCTGATAAAATATTAGCTTTCATTTGAATTATCGTTCTGTGTGTAATGTTGCTTTACTCTGGCTACTTTGAAGATTTTTTTCTTTTGTTCTTGTTTTTAGCTTTTGATGTGTGTAGGCATAATTGGCTTCAAATTTATCTGTTTTTGGATTTGCTTAGCTTCCTGAATCTGTAAACGAGTATTATTTCCCAAATTTGGGAAGGTTTGAGCCATTATTTATTTAAATTTGTGTCACTCTTCAGGATGCTTGGGTGGCTCAGTTGACTGAGCATCCAACTCTTGATTTCAGTCATAATTTTAGCGTTGTGAGACTGAGGCCTGCATCCGGCTCCAGGTGCAGTGGGGAGTCGGCTTGAAGAGTCTCTCCCTTTGCCCCTCCCCCTACTTGCAAACGCATGTGTGCACATGCTCTCTCTTTAAAATAAATAAATCATTTAAAAAATAAATATGTGTTCACTCTTCTACTTCTGGGTCTTCGATTACACATGTAAAATCTTTTGATATTGCCCATAGGTCTGTGAGGGGTTTTTTTTCCCCCTTAAACTTTGTTAACTCAGAGTGAATAATTTCTATTGATCTGTCTTCAATGTCAGTGACTCTTACCTATCCTCCCCATTTCAGCCTCTGGGCTTATCCATTGTTTTTATTCCCACTGTGTATTTTTTGGTTCTCAAATTCCCATTTATTTCTTCTTTATATGTTCTGTCTCTCTGTGAAGAATTGTACTGTGAGATTAAACACTTAAGTGGAAATCTTTTGAAAAGCAATCACATTGCTTTAGCAGTCTTCCGAGACAAAGATTGAAGTTCAGGATAAAGGTTATAGAGCATAAGCAGGCTCTAAAAATGTTTAGGACTCAATGACCTAAACCCAAGACAAAAATCAGGTGATAGAAAGAGACCCGGAGATGATACTGGTATTAGAGTTAGCAGACAAGGACTTTAAGACATCATGGTCAAGATAATAGAGGGAAAAGTAGACAAAATAGATAAAACTACTTGTGAGTCCACTTAACGACATTTTGTTTTTCAGTTTTACATGTTTTATTTTCAGTGTTAGAGATTCCATTTGGTTCTTTTTGTATGCAGACCAGTGGAATTTTTTTTTTAATCTATTGTCTATTTTCTCCCTGTTTTTCTTTATATGTGTCACATGTAGTGTTTTTTTGTTTGTTTTGTTTTTAAATTTTAAGTAAGCTCTGCAAGCTCTGTGGGGCATGAACTCGTGATCAAGAGTTGTATGCTTTATTGACTGAGCCGGGCAGGCACCCTGAGAGTAGTGTTTTATATGTGTCAGTTAAGCTAAGTTTGCCCAGAACTTGGTATATTTATTGATTTTCTTGCCTACTTGTTCTGTTCTTTGGGATAAAGGACTCCTTTGACTTCTGGTAACATTTTGTTTCTGGATCTGGAAGCTGGTTTTATAGGTGTGTTCATTTTAGGAAAATTCATTGAGCTATGCACTTATAATTTATGTACTTTATGTATGTTGTACTTCAATGAAACATTTAAAAATATCCAAAAGGCCATTTCTTTTTCTCTCAGTCCTTTCAAAGAAAAACGTTACTAAAATATGACTAATATTTTGCTGGTGAGAATTAGCAGATATCTTCTAGAATATAAAAGCTCATGACAACAATGACACTACACTCATTGTTTTAGCCTGACAGATGCCCGAGAGCCTTACTATCTATAAGTCTGTAGATAGTGAAAGAACAAGGTTCTGAAAGAACCTTGACTTCTTTTGACAGTAATTTGGAGAAAATAATTCTTTCTCAAGGCATTTTTGCAAACTGTATTTGCATCTGTAAAGCTTAGAATAATTTCTCATTAGAAGAGTTTTCTGAATCGATTTGTGCTTACCTTTAATGCTAACATACTGTTTTCATAATAGGAACAATTAGAGAAAGAGAAACAACAGAATGATGGGAGGCCCATGAGTGATAAAACCTTTGAAAAGAAACGTAAGTGGTTTTCTTGTGTCTTCACCGCTAAGGCATACAGTTAATGTTGCATCCTGCCACTCTGAAAGCTCATGCTGATTTTCGGATTTGATGTGGGAAATTGCTTTTCTTTCTTTCATTTTCTAAAAGTTGTTTTTAAAAATTGGCTGCTTTGTTTGGTACCGACGTAGGAATACATGAATAAATTGTACGAGTCAGTGTGGACCTTCGGATTCTTCAAAGGAAAACTTAAAGTCTGATAACAGCAATAAGATTGTGAGATTGGTCACTGATAGCTAAGTTTGAAATATGTAGATATATAAAGTAAGAACCGTTTGGGAAAGAGCATGCTGCTTAGCTAGGGACAGTGACTCATGTTCTCCGTGTTGTCTTTTGTGTTTATGGGAGACTAGGAGCTCAGAGGAAATGACAAAATTTAAAACAGAGTTTGTTTTAGGTAGAGACACGAAGACACCAACAACTCTGCCCAAGAACATCCCTATTTCTGTTCCTGGACCTTCTGGAACAAGCACCCCATCAACAAGTAAGAAGCAACTTCTTTTTATGTCTCCTGTCTCCCTTTTCTAAAAATTAATTACAGGGAAAGTCACGTCATGAGATGAAATTCTAAAATGCCTTTTACCTCTTATCATTCATTATTTTGTGAGTCCTTGATGGGCAGTAGGGGTAGGGGATACTCCAGTTAGCTCAGACTAAGGAAAGGAAGCTGGACATATTTGTGCCTAATGAAAGTGCGGTAGGGGGTTGGCGAGGGGATGGGGTTGGAGCAGCTGAAGATGCGCTGAGCAGCTGCATTTTCCTTCTGCTTATTATTCCAGGCAAAGAAGTCAAGAAATCCAAGCTGATTCGAAGCCAGTCTTTTAATAATCAAGCTTTTCATGCAAAGTATGGCAACTTAGACAAGTGTCCTAGGTATGATCTCTCAGCTTTTCATGTTTTTACTCAACTTTTATAGTTATACTTCTTTATTTATGTGAAATATTTACATTGTATAAAATCAGGATTAATTTGGGGTTTTGTATAGGTCAGTAAATTGGAAGTTTTCTTCTGTAAGATTCTCTATGAGAAAAACTATAGTCTACTCATTTGTGTAAGAGTAGATATTGTGGGGACGCCTGGGTGGCTCAGTTGGTTAGCTGCCTTCAGTTCAGGACATGATCCAGGGTTCTGGGATCGAATCCCACATTGGGCTCCTTGCTCAGTGGGGAGCCTGCTTCTCTCCCTGCCTCTGCCTGCCACTCTCCTGCTTGTGCTCTCTCTCTCTCTGACAAACAAATAAAATCTTAAAAAAAAAAAAAAAAAAAAAAAAAAGAATGGATATTGTGGCATCCTAGAAAAATTATCACCGTGGTGCTATATGGTGACATCACGGGATCCATGTACTGTTTTATGAGGGAGGTGGTACTCTATTTCATGTGCCACCCAACCGCTAAGTGGGTATGGACATGTCCCCTTCCCTTGGTGGATGTGGACATCCAGCCAAATGCTGTGGCTACTGTTTCTTTCTATGGAGAAGCCACTGGCATGTTTCTATGGCAAAGTGATCACAACAGTTCTTACAACAGATGAATGTCTGGTTTCCCCTTTGGCCCCACTGACTGAATTATGAACAGTTAAGGTTAGGAGAGAATCAGCATAACCTCAGTGACCTCAATTTGTTATAAGTGTTGTACATATATAACATAATAGCTGCATACCAATCAACAAAACTAATTTTAAGTAAACATAATTGTCTTTAAAAGTATTTATTGACAATGGGGCACCTGGGTGGCTCAGTGGGTTAAAGCCTCTGCCTTCGGCTCGGGTCATGATCCCAGGTCCTGGGATCGAGCCCCATATCGGGCTCTCTGCTCAGCAGGAGGCCTGCTTCCTCCTCTCTCTCTCTGCCTGCTTCTCTGTGATCTCTGTCTGTCAAATAAACAAATGGGATCTTAAAAAAAAAAAGCATAAGTATTTTTTTAAAAAGTATTTATTGACAAAAATAACATGGCACGAGAATATGTTTTTCTTTTGTTAAAGATAGCTTACTCTAGATTTTCAGCTATGTTTGTGGACATTCTCAGTAGACCTGTCTGGAGTTCCTAGTTAATAGGGTAATCGTGAGATGAGCAAAAGAGATTAGAACTAAACACAAGTTATTTCCAGTGAAACTTACCCATATTCTCTGTCTTAGCTAAGTATCAAGAGAACAACTTTAAGAAAATGCTTTTAAGTTAAAGACAAAGGAATTGTTGGGAGGCATGGGATGTAAACAATAAATGAGTACTCTAAGTAGCAAATGTGCGTCATCAGAAGTAGCAGAGAGCATTAAAAAAGATTAGAAAAGACCAAGTGCCTAATGGCTGGAGTGAAAGAAGCATATACTTGTATTTTAAACTAAATCATGTTCTTTTCTAGTAAAAGTTCTACAGCAGGATATACGCCTTCTGTCTCAGGGTTAGGGAAGACTTCTGTGATTTCACTGACTGGTAAGTAGAAATCTGAGCTCTTCCAAAAATTGCTACATGTAGTGAAATGTTACTTTCTTTAAATGACCTACTTCTTTATTTCTAGATACAGAGTTTTCCCTAACCTTACATCTTTAGTGAATGCCCAAATAATTAAACTTTTCCCTATCAACTGAAAAAATACTTGACTATGCCATATTGTTTTCACAGCCAAGAGTCAGCATTCAGTGCTTTTGAAAGAGAGAAAGGACAATGATAGGGTAGGTTTTTCCATAGGCCAAGGGCCTCCTGGGGTACAGATGAAAAGTTTTTGCCATAATTTTTAAGGAAGCTAAAAATAGTAGGGCTTCATGTGGATCATACGCAACCAAACATTTACAATATTATATATTTGAATGTTTATACCAGGGGTCAGCAAGCTTTTCTTGTAAAGGGCCAGATAGTAAATATTTTCAGCTTTTTTGGTCAAGTCGGTTCCTGTCACAATTATTCAACTCTGCTGTTGAGCAAAAAGCCATAGATAGTACAGAATGAATAGGTGTGGTTTTGCCCCAGTAACATTTTATTTACAGAAGCAGGCAGCAGGCAAGGCAAGACTTGGTTCACAGACTAATAGTTTGCTGACCTCTGGCTTATATAATAGAAAACAGAATTATACTATGAATAAGGGAAAATACATTGCTAAAAGTTGCTAGTGGCTCTAAGTCTATTTTTAAGTTTTTGCCTTAGAATATTGGCTAAAAATTAATAGTATTGATCTATGGTCAGTTTTTAGTGTAAAGAACAGCAAATCTATTTAAAGGTCTGGAATTCTTTTAAGTTTGGTCACATTTCCTTTTCAGGTTATGTTTTGAGTATTCGGTCTTCCTCTTACCTCTTACTGTGTTCTTACTCTCATGAAGAGTAGATACGTGCCCGCGGGCTGTTCTGTGAGCAGTATGTTTTCATTTGCCAGATCAGGAAGACCTTTCTAATATTAAAGCATCGACATTCACATGTTGTACACAAAGTGGTTCTACAAGATAGAATATGAATAGCTTAAGAAACCTGAACACATTTGATAATAGGAAGTTTTTGAACTAAAGTTCTCAACAATTCTTGAAGTGAGGACTATACATAATAAAACTATTGATTATTTTTATCATAGCAAATCAGTGAATTCTTTAGGACACACCAAGGGAACATTCAGGGTTGATGAACTTTATAATACAGAGTGTCTTTAAGAATTATAAATATACATGGAAAGTCAGTTTGAATTAGCTCAGCTTGGAGCTCAATGGAGCCGATGATTATTGCTATCCCTAAGTGGTTCTTCAGACTTGCATGGATCCAATCTGGCCTCTTAGAGATGACTTCAAAGGAGCACATTTATTCATGAACTTGTAACAATTCTTGCCAAGGAATTTCTTTGCTTAAGTTATTAAGAATGATTCAGAGTGTTTTTTGTTTTTTTTTTTTTTACAAGTTTGAATGATGTGCACTGATTTCTTCAGTTTTTACTTTGCTAGTTCTTAAGTCATCTTGAGAGTCAGGAGTGTGTATGTGATCTACGGATCCTAAAACTTGACATCCAGAGTCTTAAATCATTTATTTTATAAGGGTAAATCTTTTATAAGGTTCAATATTAAAATATTCACAAAATATTCTGTCTTAAGGGCTCAATATTATTTGGGGGGAGAGGTAGTATTGTTGATTGGAACCTCTTCTAGTTTGTTATATAGTGCTTCATGAAGTACAGACTGAGGAAAAAGTCACACACAAGTACACATCTACAAAGAGAAAAAGGGAGCAAAACATCTCTTAACAAAAGTATGAGATATTCACATAGAGAAGAGATTATACTTACTTTGGGACTTAAAGCAGGCTCCAAGGTGTTTATGTCATTTGGGATGAAGCCCAAGTTATGCTGGGATTTCTGATGGGCAGAGAAGGGTGTGGAACAGTATCCTATTCAGAGTACCCGTCATAAAGAAGCACCAGGAGGCCAGTTCAGCTGGAGCACGGAGTTGAGTGTGAAAGAGCCAGATAAATAAAGCTGAAATGAAAGGTCAGAGTTATCACTTGGAAGGTCAAATTGAGTAGTTTTTACTCAACATGAACCCATGGTTAACTGTTGGGCAACTTTTGCCTGTCATAGATTCCGACATTCATCCAAGGCTGTGTGGGGGAGAGAGAGAGAGAGAACAGCAGTAAGGATTCAGGGACACAGACTGCAACGTATCCGTTGTTAGTGGGTATGAAACTCCATGGAACCCTTTTGGAAACCAGTTTGGTAAAGTTCTTCAAGAATCCTAGTTTTAAGTTGTAGTCTTTGACTCAAGCAATCCTATTTCTAGTGACCTGTCATGAAACTAGGATAAAATACATTAAATGTCATAAAATATATCATAGTTTGAACCCTGGGTATGATGTAATGAAAATGGCACTTGACCTCCGTCATCATTCTTCAAACCTACAACTTAGTCTAATACTAAGAGGAGCATCCACTAAATTCTAATTGAGAGGCATCCTGGAAAACATTTAGCCAATACCTCTCAAAGCTGGTAAGGTCACCAAAAACAAGGAAAGGCTCAGGAGAGCTGACAAGCGAAGGTAATGTTGTATGCTGAATGAGATCCTGAGACAGAAGCAGACAGTAGGCAAAACCTAAGGAAATCTGAATGCACTATGGATTTTAGTTAATAGTAATATAATGTCTCATTACTGGTTCATTCCCTGTAATAAGTGTAGCATTCTAGAGTGAAGTGTTAGGAGAGGAAACTGAGTTAAGAGGGTGGTTGGAAATTATCTTCTCAATTTTTCCATAAATCTAAATTTTACAAAATAAAGTATTTTTAAAAATAACATTTTTAGTAACTTAAAAAACTGAGTCTTCAGGGATAAATTTAACAAAATGTGTATTCTATATACACTAAAAAATTCAAAATATTGCTGAATGAAATTAAAGAAGAAATAGAGATATTATGTTCGTGAATGGAAAAACTTAACATTGTTATGATGTCAGTTCCTTTTAAATTGATCCAGAGATGGAATCCTCATCAAAATTCCAGTAGTCTTTCTGTAGAAATGTATAAGCTGATTCCAAAATCTAAATTGAAATGCACAGAACTGCGGATAGCCAAAACCATTTTGCAAAAGAAAACCAAATTTAGAGAGCTTGAACTGCTTGATTTCAACACTTGCTAGAAAGCTCCAGTAGTCAAGATGCAGTGTCTACACTGTCATGAATTTCCACAAAGGCTCCAACATGAATCAATAGTAATTGGTTAGTATTTTCAAAATATGATTCTGGAACAATTGGATATCCGCTTTTTTTTTTTAAATTAGTTTCAGAGGTAGAATTTAGTGATTCCTCAGTTGCATACAATGCCCAGCGCTCGTTACATCCGGTGCCCTCCTTAATGCCGTCACCAGTGATCTCTTCTCCCTACCAGACTCCCCTTCAGCAACTCTCAGTTTGTTTCCTGGACTTCAGCATCTCTTAGGGTTTGCCTCCCTCTCAATTTTCATCTTATTTTATTTTTCCTTCCCTTCCCTTATGTTCATTTGTTTTGTTTGTTAAATTCCACATATGAGTAAAATCATATGGTATTTGTCTTTCTCTAACTGACATATTTCATATCGCATGATACCCTCTAGTTCCATACATGTCGTTGCAAATGGCAAGAGTTCCTTCTTTTTAATGGCTGAGTAATATTCTCTATCTCTATATCTATATCTCTGTATACCACATCTTCCTTATCCATTCTTCTGTTGATGGACATCTGGGCTCTTTCCATATTTTGGCTGTTGTGGACATTGCTGCTATAAACATTCAGGTGCACGTGCCCCTCAAATCACTAAGTTTGTGTCCTTTGGATAGCTATTAAAAAAACAAACAAACAAACAGACCAAACTGAACCTCAGTCCTTATCTCACACTACATACAAAATTATCTCAACATGCATGATAAACCGAAGCATGACATTTATGAAGAATATATCACAGAAGGATGTCTTTGTGATTTTGAAATAAACAAAGATTTTTCTCTAAACCATAAAAGAAAAAGTTAACATGCTGGACTTTATCAAAATTTAAAACTGCTCTTTGAAATAGAGCATGAAAAAATAAAAGGCAGGACACAGATTGTAAGAAAATAACCGTATTACGTATACCTGACAAAGGATTTACATCCAGGATACATCAAAGAAATCTTTAGAGCTAACGAATCAACACTGTCCCGTGTGTGTAAAGACACAGAGCCAATCTCCAGAGCATTTATTCATTGCTCGTGAACGTGCAAAATGGTACAATCACTTTGGACAACAATTTGGCAGTTTCTTATGAAGTTAAATATATTCCTACTATGTGGTCCAGCAATTTCCCTCTTAGGCTTTTATTTACAAGAAATTAAAACATATATTCATAGACAGACTTGTACAAAATTGCTCGTAGCAGCCTTCTTTGTAACAGTCAAAAACTGGAAACTATCCCAGTGTCTACCAACAGGAGAATGTAGAAACGAATTTTGACATATCCCTACAATGGCGTATCAGTCAGCAATAAAGGGGAATGAAGTATTGATATACACAACAAGGATGCATCTCAAAACAATTATGCTGAGTGAAAGAAGACAGATGTACCGTGTGATTCTATTCACGTAATATTCCAGAAAATGCGAACTGATTTCTAGTGACTGGTGGTAGATTGCCTGGAGTGGGGGGGAGGGGTCACCGGGGTGCAGGAGGGAGGGGTGGGTGTGTTCACTCTTGGTGGTGGTGATGGCTTCATGGGTGTATACATACGTCAGACTTTAGATTTGTGCAGTTTATTGTTTATTATTTAAAATGGGTTTGAAAAGTAAAAGCTATCATTAACCTTCTCTTAAGTTCATCTTTCACATTCAGCATGTCTGACTGTAGTTGAATTCCTTTCAGATGACTCATTCCGCACTCGCAATGCCAGTAGCACCCCGACCTCCTTTTCTCCCAGTCCTTCCCTACCGAGCACCTCCCGGACAGGGAGCTCAGTTGATCCAAAGAGCAGTGGAAGTAAAGACACGCAACCTCGAAAGGCTACCTTGTAAGTAACGCAGCGATGGGCCAGGGGGATCGTCCTACTCTCTTCTCAGGCACTCTCCGTCCCACTTAAATACTTTCCAAGGAAGAGACAATGTCCGTAATGAGGAAAAGGTATACATTAGAAGGAATTATTTTCACCTGTGCCTCTGTTATGTCGGCTACTTGATGTGAGATGATAGGGATGTGACAAAGACCCTGGAACTCCAGGGAATCAACAAGAAACTTGAAATGGCTTCCATTAGTACAGAGGTCCATTGTTCTCCTGTGACATGTTTGCAATCAGGCCATTTGTCTCTGAGAAGACGCTGGGTACAGGTGTATCCGGCTCACGTACGCAGTGTGTCCTTACCCAGTGCTCAGAGACAGGCTACAGCTAATGCCCCTGGAGAGACATTCCTGAAGCCTGTAGCCCAGGGCTGTGGGCCCAGCAAACTGGACATTTCTGCAGACTGTACTCACACTTTCATCTTCTGGTTACAAAGGGCCGCTGTTCTGCTTTTCCCTCATGGTTCCTTTGGGGCACTATGTATTTCCTGTTTGAACTGTTGAAGCCTTTGGTGCTTGTGGTTGGAACACTTAGCAAGGTAGAGTCTACAAATCTCTGTGGTGAGAGGTCATATTGAGGGGGAACTGATCGGCCAGGAAGCCCAAACCGTAGCGACAGGTTTGTGCTTTCCTACAAGACACCTGAAACTTCTTATCAGAAGGGAGTTTAAATAGGACTCGGGTTCCCTTTAAACACATTTCACTGAATTCATGAGGATTTTCTCATGAAATTTCTCAAATGCATCTTTTTTTGCAGAAACTGCAAGCTTTAGTCCCTTCAAGGAACTGAACTATATCATAATTTCTTCTAAATTTTAATCGGCCTTTGGTATATATAGATGTAGATGTATTCCAAATTCATTTAAAACTTAGAAGTTTACTGAATGGAGCTCAAGGACACTATAATAGCACAAGGCAATAGCAAATATAAAAGATGATATGGATACTCTAGATTAGGCGCATTAATACAAACGGTACTTTTATTTGCAGAGAATGTTCTTTGCCCTTGCAATTATTGCTCAGATGACCATGCTTTGAAGTTCCATTTGAAAGTCCTGAGGCTTGAGGGCAGGCGGGGTAGTGGTCTACAGAGAACTTGGAGCTGGAGTTGGCGCCTTGTGCTGTGGTCAAGGGCAGGCAGTGAAGTGTCTGTATAGTCTGGTGGGCGTCTGGGCCTCACAGAGCCCATCTGTGCAACGAGAGGGTGGATTCCTCCCTCAAGGGGCCTTCTGTCTGTCACCCCTCAGCCCTCTTCCTCTCAAAAGTTTGCTCGGAATTCTTCTATCGAAGAACATATTTAATAACACGAAAATGTAGTTCTTTCTCTTATTTTTCTAAATGTCATAGGAACATTTCAAAGTAGAGATGGCTAAAACCTAGTATTTAGACAAATACTCCTGTATTTCAGATTACTATCTTCATCTGTTCTTTCTTTGCTGAGCACATTTTTCTTTTTTATAGACTCAATTTCCTCTGGCTCAGGATATATCTTTTATATAACATATAATTATATCCATAGAATTATATAATCAATTACATGTAACTGAGGGTTTAAAAAAATGAATCTAGAAACACTCTAAAAAAATCACTTTTTTTTTTCTTTTCTGAATATTCTGAAGGAGAAGAAATGTTGGTATTACAGCTGCTTTTTTTTAGCAGGACGCTGGTTGTCGAGTCCACAACTCTGTTTCCATATGCTGTGGTTCTAGTCTGGACTCGCTCCTGAAAGCCCACAGCCGCATGACTGGAGAAGCTTGATTGATTCCTATATTGGTCTGGTTTCTGTAAAGTATTAGGCAAGATTCGGTGATGTGCTATATCCAAATGAAAATCTCTCCGTTTTCCTTAAAATAAGCATATGAAGTAATTTCAGGAAGTATTACTTCAATGTTGCTTCTCCAAAAAATTGCACACAACACATTCTCCAGCTTCTTAGTGTCCTAGAGATGAGCCTTCTGGTATTTGGAAGTACCAGTGTCTTAAAGGAGGTACAGGAAGGCATCACGGCCCTATTGATATATTTGGGCCTGTGTTCATTTCTGTTGTCATTACACACAAAAAAGTGGGAAAAGTCATTGAATTGAAGTGAATGCTATGTTAGATGTATGTAGAGTTTGGTGATTAAAGAGTTCCAAGTCATCGTTAGTGTGTGATTTCTTTTTCACTTAATCAGAATCCTCATATATTCCGCTTATTTAAATTAGATTTTATTTCTTATTTAATTTGTGAGCATTAAACAGATAAAATTTTTCATGGTTTGTGTTTTCTTTTTCTCTTCTCTCTCTCTTTCCCTCCTTCTCCCTCCTTCTCCCCCTCCCTCTTTTCTTTCCTGACAAAGAAAATCGAGAAAATCCAATCCTTAAATCATCTGCTTGATGAAGGAAGCAAAACAAAGACCACTGGAGATAATGTGATTGATGGACAAAAGCTACAGCAATGGGCTTTTTTCTTTTCTTTCTTTCTTTTTTATTTTTATTTATTTTTTTTGGGTTAATGAATGAAAGAGAGACACATAATGGCAGCTGATGTTGATCAACTTTCCGTATTTGAAATTAGAGTCCCTAGGAGGTATACTATGTATTTCTTGAGTAATAATGTGGTTACAGAATTCTAATGTCATAGTGAAGTGCAGTGGAAAACAACTTTAGTTAATACACTTTTAGCCCTGCTGCAGAAGAGACCAGACTGCCTTCACCGGTGCAGGAAACCATCGATTTAACTGTTCTAGAGTTTTAGCACTCAAAAACTACATGAAAGTCCAAATCAAATGAAATTGCTTTCGCTAATCACTTGAAAGGGCCTGGGGAGTAAGAAAGACATTGCATCTTCTCGCACATCTCCAAGCCCAATTGAAAAGTCACACTGCAGAGGATGGGAACAGCTGTCCGCAATTTTATCGGTCCTACGATTGTGGTGAAAACATTGTAACTGGACATCCTGAAATCTCAATTTGACAATGAAAATTCTATCAAGATTTCTGATAACTTTTAGCTACAACTACCTTAAAAATAATAGATTGATGATTTCATTTCCTAGAAGAATTTATTTTATAAATACTTTGTTTACATTTTAGATTGTATTTGTCCTTACTTAATTTAAAATGATGAATCTAGTTTGAATCAGCTGTTATTCCAAGCTATCATGCTTAAGCTATGTCAACAGCATTTATTTGTACTAATGCTAATATTTCCATCCAAATTTGCCTGTGGAACATATACAATTCTTAATTTTAAAATGTCGGTTCTTGAGATATACTGTATGAAGCTATTGTCAGCTTCTCTATTTCAAAATGCAATCAGCATATAACTATATTGATATTAGAAAATATTTGTTTTTAAAAATATATTGATGTATGATAAAGATGATCTAATTTGTGAATGCATATGCGTGTGTGGTTACTTTTTATAATGTGAAATAATGAATAATGAATTTACTCAAAATAAAACATAGGTTAATGAGATACCAGTGTTTGTGAAAAAAGTTTTAAATACTTTCCTGCAGCTTTTATTCTACAGGTAAAGAGTAAGACAGTTCATTTTTAAGTAAGGAACGAGAAGCACACCAACATCAACTATAAATTATTCAGGGGACAGCTACTCAGCTGGAGACCTGTCCAGGACATTTTGTTTCCTCTTTTCCTTTCATATGGCCTCTTCGGGGCTATTTTTAGTGATTCTTGGCATTTTTCATTTAAGGACAAGAAATGGAATTGATGAACTACTCATTTTGTAGTCGTTAAAACGGGTAGATTTGAGAGACTGGACAACATGGGCTCAGTGAATTCAGTATTCTTTGTGGATTTCATGTAACTGTCAGCACCAGTCACGTGGAACTGAGTGTCTGATGAGGAGGGACGATGTGTGGTGTATAATGGCACAGCCAGCATTCTGCTTCATACTCAGCATTGACTCTGTTGCTTTAAATAAAATGGAGAATTTCAGTTTATTTGTTCAATAATAACTAATAATAACAATAGCAGAGTTAGGGGCTTTGTTTTCCATCACGCGCACGGGAGAAGAGTCAAGTGCTTTGTCACTCCGGCGTGTAGAGTTCAGGATTACACGCAAGGCAGCACCTGCAGTCTTGTTCCTACTTACCAAACTGTCAATTAAGATGACTAATCAACATTGCTTTCGGGAGTTTTCTTTTTTTCCCCACAGAACATGATTTCTAAAACCGTCGACCTATTTGCTAAGATTATACTTCCATGGACAGATATATAAAAACAGTAAAAAACAAATTGGTGGCAGTTATGGATATTCGCGTATATCTCAATTTACACCAGAGGCAAGACTGATACTCTCAGTAAAAGTTCTCCGTCTAACAACTCCCCACGTAGATCCTTCAGACTAGTTGTGTGACATCTGTCACTGCAGCAAAAGAGGGGTGGCTGGCTCCTTTATCTTCTTGTTCATTATGGGAACTTGCATTTTTAAGGACAGGTTCTAGAATGTCACAGTTCACGTTACAAGTGAAATAACAGACCCAGCAGAACTCGGTTTCACTGGCAGACATGGAGGCTGGGCCACAAGGGATTGTACTCACTAGAGAGGAACTTCTGGAGCCTTTCTGACATAACCTCATACACATTCCCAGGTCATTTCCATTATTTGACTTCCTAAGTTTGGATGTCTTATTCTGGAAGGATGGCTCCATTAACCCAGCAGACAGGGCGCGTCTGTGAGACACTCAGACTGAAGCAGACCAGACTCCGCAGCCTGAGTAGGAGTTTTGCAGGGAAGATGAGATGACTCGATCAACCCTGTAGTCTGTTCTCAGTTGTGACAGCGTGTGTGACAGTGGGTGAGTGTGGGTGAGTGTCTGTGTCTGTGCCCAAACAGTTGTTAAACCTGTCATGTAAATATAGTGAAGACTTGTTGCCATGTTCTGATAGCCCCCCTCGGTTGAAACCTTGAATTTTGGGGGGTAAGATCTATTACAGTTTTCATTAGTCTGCATTTTTTTTTTTTTTAAACCACAAGATACTTGGAAAAGCTGAAACCTAAGTGCCTTAGGGACTTTCTCAAGCATATGTGGCGGGGGGGGGGGGGGGGGCTTTTTTCAAAAGTTTTTTTTTTTTTTTTCCTAAGCAGGTAATATGGCCATTTTCTGACTCTAAGGGCAATGGGTTAGATATAATTGTATGTGCTGTCCTTGTTTTGTGTTGTACATGGGGAGGGGAGGAGAGGGGCGAGTTGGATCTGAACGTCCTCGGAGCCCTTCAATAACTATGAAACTTTTTATAGGTGGGTTTGGCCATATTTATTTCAGAGGGTATTATGTTCTCATAGATTGTCTTTTCTAGATTTCATCTCTTACAAAGGTGGATAATTTGAACTCTCTTTTATTTATCTTTCCACTGTTTTTTCACAAACACACTTGACTGATGGAATACTAACAAGTCAATTAAGAATGTCGGTTTGCCTCGTTCTAGGTCCTAGCATTGCTGGGTCATTGTCAGCTATCAACCAGTACTCGTGGGAGGAATTCAGGAAGGAGGTAATGTGCAGATTTTAGGATGACGAAATGTCAGCCTTTAGACTGCTGCTTAATAGTACTACCTTAAGTATGATTCACATTACTCTGATTTATATTCTTAATCAAGATGACTAATAAATTCATTTTAGGTATATTTAAACATTGGATAGCAAATAGAAATCCAATTAGGCTTTTAGTCAATATATTTGACACTCCTAATTAGCTAGCTCTATCCATGCTTCTCAGAATTAACTCCTGAAATATTTTCTTGTCTCTGTAAAAGAAAAGGACTAAGAAAACTTGGGAGGTATTTGCTGTTTTCCTTTTAACCTTGGGACAAAGCCCGTGCTTGTGGTCTGTTTAAGCAAAGTGGTAACAGAGGGAACTGCATGGTGCCTGTATATTTAGATCAATGTTTTATTTATTTATCTACTTATTCATTTGACAGACAGAGATCACAAATAGGCAGAGAGGCAGGCAGAGAGAGAGAGATGGGAAGCAGCCTCCCCCTGAGCAGAGAGCCTGATGCGGGGTTTGATCCCAGAACCCTGAGATCATGACCTGAGCTGAAGCAGAGGCTTAACCCACTGAGCCATCCAGGTGCCCTTAGATCAGTGTTTTAGATAGAAGGGGGAAAGAGTGAAATGGGCCAGGGGGCTGAGGTCAGGAGAGGCAGTCCGCTGGCTACCATGCCACGCCATGTGGGGTGACCTTGGGTAAGTGTTCTCCTTTCTCTGAGATGAGATTTTTGCCTGGGGCCTGTGCATGTCCTCACGACCCATGACCAGGTCTGTGTCCCCTGCGGCTCAGTTAAAGCCTCTGTCAAAGGGTTGGCCCCACCACGAGGTAGTGAGGGCTGCCCCGAGGCTGGGGCCATGGTCAGGACTGCCTACAGCTGTTTTCTTATTTTGGTCAGCAAGAAATGGTTCTGTAATAGATTAAAATAAAACACTTCCTTTGCTCCAGAGGAAAGCAAAGAGAGTGAAGCCCAGGACTTGAAGAATGTGTCTTTCTCCCAAAGGCTTCGTCTAGAAATAGAGTTCTGGTCTACTATTTTTTTTAAAGGTCAGATACGTGAGTAACAGACAAAGGTAAAAGTATCTATTGAGCTAGTTCTAAGCCAATAACAAAGGCTCAGAGAGACAGGCTTAAAATACCAGACAGATGGTAAGACCTCTCCTTAACATAACTGGATTTAATAGTTGGGTTTGTCTGAGAAGGGCTCGGGCCAGCAGAGGACAAGGGGGACACTCTCTTCATCTGCCACCCCAGGCCACCAGACTCCGCCTCGGCTGGAGCACTAAGTACTTACCCATGTCTTAAATCAGAGGAGAGCTGGAGTCCCCACACTGTCCAGAAAGAGAAGCGTTGTAGAGGTTTCTTTCTAGATCACGAAGTGAAATGTCTGGTCCACTTGGGTGATGGGAGGCCTGGAATAAGCAATAATTTCCCGCAGGGTTCCTGCCACTGCCCCAGTTCTTTTTCACCAGCCTTCATCACCGCTCTGTGCAAAACCTAGAAAACGAAATAATGTGCAAGACCATTTGTGGGGCAGTGGTGAGGAGGGAATTAACTGAGTCCCTTGACATGTTTTTGCTGTGGTCCTACCCGTGGGGCCATTCCCCCCTTCCCAAGATTTCGTGGTACAGGCTCATCTGTGCTGAGAGGAACGACCTGAGGTTGTACAAGGGACTGCCTTAGGAGCCCAAAACCAGACCAGGGGACCCCAGACCACATTGCGGGTGTGGATCCAGGGGACTCCACCAGCCAGTTTGAGCACACATGCCTCAAATAATTAGAGAGCATGGGCCTTGTCCTAATGATTCTTGAATGATCTGATGCTCCCCCCACCCCCCATGAGGTTTCCACACCGCTTGGGAACCCTGAATACTTTGACCTTCCTTTGGGCAGGCACAGTGGGGACAGGGGCTGGGTCACTCTTCTGTAGAAGTTCCTCGGTCCCTCGTACTGCTCTGAGGCAGTACCTTGGGTCCCTGGAGTCTCCCTGGTCCCTGGGTGCCTGTCGTGGCGGGAACGGCCTCTTGTCCAGAACCTGCATGCGAGGCAAATGATGTACCGACATAATTTTTTTATAAGCAAAGATCGTGGGAACACCTGTGTCCCGATACCTGGAAATCCTCTCAATTCGTGGAGTGCACATTTCCAGAGTAAACGGGGGGAGGGGAGAGATCATTTCATGGTTTGCAGTTTAGACAGTAAAACAGCACATGTCTTCATTTTTAAACGTGTTGACAGCAGAAATTCTTTCAGGTGCCACTGTGCAGTTTGGTCATGTTTCTCTTTCTGACTTTCCCTGAGCAGGTAAAGCCCGGAGGCAGGTCCTGGTGACCTCACTGGGTCCTGCCTCCGTGGAGGCCTTTTTAAACATCTCTCAGCTTTGGGAAATGCAGTCACACAGGGAAAACAGGAATCAAACTCCATAAGGCCATGACCGTAGTCAGATGTCGTCGCCATTTAGAAATGTCGGAGCATCTTGGTTGTAGCAATGGTGGGGGCTATTGCTGGCATCCGTGAACAGAGAGGACAGGCAAGCTCACCAGTTCCCCGGGATGCAAAGGACGGCTCTGGACAGCAGACCACCGCTTCCCTCCACACCAGCAGCTCTTCCCCTGAGAAAAGATTCTCTGAGGGACTCCATGTGGAAGACAACTAACCTTGCCCTTAAGAGCTCCAGATGCAGAACTAAGGCCAAAGAGTTTGAGTCTGGGTCATTATCGAGGAATTACAGGGAGGGGCCGTGTAGAACAGAAAGAATTTCAGCCATTTGTGGACTGAGCTGCTTTCTAGAGAATTGTGGAGCTCTCCACCATGGGAACCGCTGAAAGAGAACGAGGGGGCTGTTCTGTAGGAATATTCCAGAAGGGACTCCCATGAGGGGTGGGAAATTGGGCCACATGACCTCCGGGGGGGATCCTTTCATCTTGAAAGTGGCAGCATTTCATGCAATTTTAATGAATCTGTGACCCAGTTCCATTGTGGGGTCAAATCTTGAGCATTGGGAGGGATGAGGGAGAGGTCCACATACGAGGAGTTAAATGAGTGAAATGTTTTAATAAAGTAGCTCAAAATTATTAAAACATCCAACTTGAGTCCTATTTCTTTTCTTTCTTTCTTTTTTTTTTTTTTTTTTTTTGCATTTTAAATCTGATTTTCTACAACTTTTCGACGACAGCATGCTATTTTATCAATGTAAATGGTTTGCAAAAGTATTTGCTAGTTTCGGTCACATTTGATACTTAGAGACTGGGCCCTGCTGAAGGGTCTTGACTTAACCTTGGGGACTTTCAGGTTTCTTGAAGTAACTGAGAGCTCACAGAGGTCAGCCTGGGGTGAGAAGACTTCTGATTTCCATCCCTCAAGCAGCTCACACATCTCCTACTGCTGATCTGGCTTGAACTTTGGGAAGAAATCTTCCATGTTTCTGCAGGACAAGTAGACAGAATGGTGCAATGTAGACAAAACCCATAGACTCGGAAGACTATAAAGGTCACACCAGGCTTTGCTGCTGCCCTGTCCACAAGAGTCCAGCCCCTCCCCCATCCCCTGGCCCCTTGGGAGGTGGGACAGAAGAGTATCGGGAGCCCGGGTTTGAGTTTGGGCTCTGCCATTGGTCACTGGCCTGAGTCAAGCTAATCTCTCCGAGCTTTGCCTTCATTGCCAGAGTGTGTGTGTGGGGGGGGTGACCCTATGTTCTATACTAAGAATCCAAGGACATGTGACCTTGTCACTTGCGTCCAGTCACAAAAGCAGAGAAGGAGCAAAGATACAACCCTAAACCTCAGAGGCTAGGCCTGCTTTTTTCCAAGGATGAATAGATGCACCACGTCCAAATGTCAGGGGAGGATGGGGTGCAGGTGCCAGGAAGGTGCTGGAAAGGTGGGGTCCCCAGGGCACAGGCGGCAAAGGAAAACTTGTCCAGCACTGTGCCCGGTGCACTGTGCAGTTTCACGCATGTTGCAGTCTGTTCATGAAACAAAGCTCGAGCAGAGACAATCATCTGACATTAGCCAGATGCTGGCGGGACAGAGGACAGGAGCAGCCGGACAGAGAGAGCACCGTGGCATTGTGTCAAGGCATCTCGGAGCAAGATGTAAGCCACAGGAATTAACTCGCTTTTGGGATTAATCTCAAAAAGTTTGGGAATTTTATCCGCCCCCCACCCCACCCTGTCTCTTTGTCAACATAAAGGCCTGTGCGGCATTGGGAAAATTCAGTCATGGACTTGTACGGAAGTGCCTCTTGGATACCCTGAGTTCTGTCTGTTTGACATCATGATCCTCGGCGAGGAAGGTGAGACTCCCCTGAGGGGTCCAGCTCCCCCCGGCCTGCAGGAGGGGTTTGTGCTCCAGCTGGGCCCCAGTCAGCCCTCTGGCCCCCAGCCTCAGGGTGAAGACCCCGTCCCCGGCTGTGCGGGGGGGAGATCTGGTGCCGCAGACCAATCCGGTCTCCTTGGAGAGTGGCCACCCTCTGCCCATGAGCCAGGCTTTGGCCCCCTCCACCACTGCGCGAGCTCCCACTCCCTGGCTAGTCTTGCTGGCGGCCCTGGTGGCAGGTCTGTGCAGCCTCCAACACTGCCTGGGCCTCTGGGAACTGGGGACCTGGGGCTGAGCCCGGCACAGCCACATCTCAGCCAGGAGGCAGGGAAGCAGGAGGCTCAGTGCGGCCTCCATGGGACAGCGAGGGAGGCCCCCAGCATGCCTCGCTTCAGCCCCAAGTCGTCCTCTGGTGAAAAGAGGGCACAGATTGTATTTAAGTCCCAATGTCTGTCTCCTCCCGCTGCAGCTCTGCCCGGAGCCAGTAGGGGGTCACGTTTGCTCACCTCCGGAGAGGCATTATTTCCCTGAGCAAAATCTCTTGTTCAGGTCCCCAGCCAGGCCAGGGGCATCTCAGGGGCCTCCAGCTTTCCCCTCTCCTCCCACTGCCTCCCAGAGGCGTGGGGATTAATGAGAGTGAGGGCTGGGCCCAGCCCGACGGGGTGAGTATTCCAGCAGAACCGGGGAGTGGGGAGGTCAAACTTGGGTTTATCCACTTCGTTCATTGCCCTTGAACCTTGGGCTGGACAGCAACCTGCCTGAGCCTTGCTGTGATCAGAATTCCTTCCCCCCTTGCCCTCCTTCTCCAGCATTCCACCCAGCCTGGGCCCAGTTACGTGCGGCCCCTGCCTCCATTGTACCCGGGCAGCCCAGAACAGAAACAGGTGACTCTCCCTTTGGCCACAGCAGGTCAGGGCCAAGCTCCCTTAAGATGCTCTAAGCTGAACCTCACAGTGCCTGTGAACCAGGCCCTGGCTCTCACCACGCCCTGAGGATGTCTCCAAACCCCACACTCCCCATCCGTAGCTGCCTCCGCCTCCCCCGTGTCTGCTCTCCCGTGCACGTTCCCCGGGCCCTGGAGCACCTGCATGGTTCCTGTCCGAATAAACGCCTGTGGGCCTGGCTGTCCTTACAGCTGACAGCACCCTCGCTGTCTTTTGGGAACCCACAGTGCCCTAAGGAGATGGGAGGCTGCAGCTCCCATCGGCAGAGACCTTCAATCTGAACCAGGCCACCTAGAGAAAATGTGCCCGAGAGAAGTTCCCAGGCCTGTCCTCCCTGGTGCAGGGGACTGTGCCCACGTCTGTGCAGGACTGGAAGCAGCAGTGAGCCCTGGGGCTCGGCACATGGCTCTTTGTTGATGCTAACTGAGACCTCTAGAACTCAGGGCCCCACTCCTCCTGCAACCGCAAGATCACCTTCTTACTGGGTGAAATGCTTCTGCCGTGCTTCCTAAATGTGTGTGTGTGGGGAAGGCTGTGCGATTCTAAATGGCAGTCTGTGTTCGGCGGGTCACTCCTCTGTCCTAAGCTCAGGGTAAGGACCTGCAGGGGCGTGCCAGACCTACGCCAGGCTTGCGCCTTCCGTATATGACAGTATTCGGCCCTGCTTTGTAAATGAATACATCACCCTATGGCAGACTGCTCCTGAATTCTGAGTCACTCCTCTTGGTGACAGTCATCAGGAAACGATCCCATCACACCCAGAAGACATCACCCCATCCGATCACTAAGTCTGCCCTTAACACTCTTCCTCCAGCCTGGAGTGGCCATCCTGGGATACACAGGCATCCCTGTATGGGACAGTTGCATATAACCCCAACAGCCTGTGTCTATCTGCTGAACAGAACAGAACATCAGTAGGGTTCCCTCCCGTCTCCGGGCACCTGGGGGCCCTCAGGTGAGCCAAGGATCCATCAACCTAAATAAAATCCGAGAGGGAAGAAATCAACTGCTCCCCTGCCGCTCCCCAGACCTGTGTCTGGAGTAGGAGCCCTGCCCCCTGTCCTGGAGGAGGGGCAGGCTAGCCCCCTGGGCAGCAGGGTCCCAGGGAAGGAAGCCAGGGATGTGGGTGTAGTTTGCACAGTGAGTGTTGTGGGCATGAAGTCTCAAGCCTTGGAAGCCTTTTCCTCCTGCAAAGGAAGGGCCCTGGGGCTGGAACACACGTTGAAGCTACTCCTTTCCCATCCAGTCTGGGGCTGAGGGCTCGCCCTCTCACCTTGGAACCCACCCAGAGCCCACAGGGACATCTCTCCCCCGTACCTTGCTGGTTGGATCTTCTGAAGATCTCCTTTAATCCCCTGGCTCTTACCAGCCAGTGGCCCCTGCTGCCCAGGAAGGTCTGTCACTCAGAGAAAAGACAGGAAAGGTTAGGGTTTGCAGCAAATATTTGCTATTCCAAAGGATGCTCCCCAAGGGACTGTTGCTGATTAACACCCCGCCTGGAGGTGGTGTTTCTGCAAAATCAAAGACAGAGAGACAGGCTCTCCGTGTTCCCCAGCTGCTTCTCCCCCGGAATGGGACTGGAATTCTACCATGAGAGCTCCTGCCTCTCCACCCCAGTTGTGGCTCTGGAAGGATCCAGCGCCTTGTGGGGTGGACTTGCTCCAGGGGCTGAGTACCTCGTGTGAAGGCCCCTGGACCCCCAACCCAGGGCTGGGAGCCCCATGGGGGGCGGGAGCAGAGATCTACCCTGCTGATCGCAGCCATAAGGTTTCCTGCAACGTGAATCACGCTTGGTAAAGTTCCCAGAAACAAAATGCAAATCTTCCTCTGATTACATAGTAGTTGTCTTCACAGAAGTGTCAGTGGGAGTGGAAACCTTGGGGGAAATTTGTGTTTTAATGTGAAGTCAAACATCCGCGGGACTGTGAAGGTCTGGACTCTGACGACTTTTGGACGGGGTCTTCCCCTGTTCGGATGTGCGGTGGGACAGCTGTCACATGGGACCTGGACCGCTTCTTTGTGAGGGACGGTCCTGGGCGCTGCACTATGTCTGGCATGTCTGACCCTCATGCACTAAATGCCAACTGCATTTCCTCAAATCTCTCTGAAAACCTCAGTGCCCCAACAT
This sequence comes from Mustela nigripes, assembly GCF_022355385.1. NCBI lineage: Eukaryota > Metazoa > Chordata > Mammalia > Carnivora > Mustelidae > Mustela > Mustela nigripes. Next base: position 135,366,410 of record NC_081569.1, read on the forward strand.
GTTTCCAGACTGTTCCTTTGGAGCAGCACCTGCTCAGTTGAAAAGTGCTACCCGATGAGGTCAAGGGGAGGGCTGCAGATGGGCTTCTAGGCTCAATGCGGGAGCTAGCCATGGCCTTCCCATCTGCATTGTCCTGGATCCCACGGAGGAGGGGTTCCTTCCTGCAGACCGGGCGGGGGTGGGTGGCGGAGGGGAGTTGTTCAGTTTTGCCAAATGTTTGAGAGGAACCAGCGGGCTGAACACCAGAGCATGGTGTTCCTGGAGGGCTTCAGAGCCCCACAGAAGTCACCGTATAGCACCTGACCTTCTGCGAGACTCCTGCCAGGATTTCAGAATGGCTCTTTCCAAGGGAAGGCGGCAGAATATATTGGAAAGTGTGAAGGCTTCTGTCAGCCCCCCCTGGATCCCCCACTGTATTCCCCGGGGAATGCAGCTCAGCCTCTCCTTGCTCTCTTCTCCCCCACCCCCTGCCCCATAGCCATGGAAGGGCCAGAATGGAGCCTCTGCTCTATGACTGTTCCAGCAGCACCCAGAACCAGCAAGGAGCTGGCCCTCAGGAAGTGTGGCTTAGAAGCTCTGTGCCTTTGGCAAGGACAGGAGTCCTGTACTGCCCCCAGCAGGCCACACTCAGTGTGACCACCGTCCCTTGGGCTCCTTCCCAGCTGTGAACCCTGAACTACTTCCCCAACCTCACTCTACCCTGGTTTTTCCATCTATAAAATGGGCTCCTGTGGCTGGGCTATTACTGCTGCCTACCTGTAGTGCATGGTGTAGTGCGGGTAACAAGCCTGGGGGCTGACCTGACGCACTAATGAATGATTGTCGTTGTGTGACACTGGGGGCCAGAGGGAACATCAGAGGTAACGCAGCCCCCAGATGAGGAGGAAATGGGAGAGGCTGCTGTGAGTTTTCTCTGTGTGCGTGGGATCAAGAGCCGAGCTTGGGTGGGTGGGTGGCACAACATAGAGAAGACAAGGCTTCCCAACCTCGGCTTCCTCCTCCACCCAGTGCCTAGGAGAACAGCTCCTCCCGCCTATGCCCCGGACCCCTCTCTTCTGGGCCAGGAAGGCAGGCAGACGCTGGGAGCCCACGCTGCTCAGCCCTGAGAGTAACGGGATGTCTGGGCCAGGCACTCAGCCCAGGGCCTGGCATGACCAACGGGGGCTGCTGTCAGCAGGACTCCCGGCCCTGCCTGAGACAGGGGCATGGACAGACAGCCTGTCCAGGAGTCCAGGGGCTATGTGCAAGGGTCTCGGTGGGAGCGGTGATGGGAAGGGATGGTTGTCTGGTTACCAAAAATCTTGAGGGAGCTCACCTAGCTGAGATACAGACTCGCAACCTCAGAGGCTGCCTTCCCAGGGTGGCAGGAGGGTCCCCATCCCACCACGAGGTTTCCGGTCCAGCCTTCAGCACCCAGGGCACAGGGGCGTAGGCTGGACCCTGGGCTGGAGGAGGAAAGAGCCTTTAGGTGAGTCAGGAGGGCGACTGCCTGAAAAGTGGGACACTTCTAGGGTGCTCACCACGTATCCGGCCCCTCTCCATCCCTCCCGCACCCGCACACATGTACTCACACGTGCACACACGCACACCCACAGCCTGTCTGCATGCACACACCTGTTCTTAACTGTAATCTGTCTGGTTTATAGCTTTTCCCTCTTTTCCTTTTATGCTGCTGGTCATTACTTATTAATTTCTGATTTTAACTTAAAACCTTTAAAAAAAAAGATTTATGTATTTATTTGAGAGCGAGAGCATGAGCAGAGGAGAAGGGCAGAGGGAGAGAGAGAAGCAGACTCCCCGTGAGCCCGATGTGCGTCTCAATCCCAGGACCCCGAGCTGAAGGCAGAACTTAACCAACCGAGCCACCCAAGTGCCCCTTAAAACCTTTAAGTGATTTCAAACTTGAAGTAAAATTGCAAGAGTAACTACAAAGAACTTCTATAACCCCTTACCCAGAATCGCTAACTTTTAAACCTTTTCCATGTGTTTGACAATTCTCTTCTCTCAGTGTGTGCAGGTGCACCCCCCCACCCCTTGTCTTATTCTGAACCATGTGAAATGATTAAGTATCCTAGAGAATAAGAACATTCTCTTACATAAATAGTAACAAATGATCAAATCCAAAAAATGTAATATTGTTACAATGCTTGAAGCTATTAAGATCCTGCTCTAATGTTGCCAACTGCCCCACGAATGTCCTTCATAGTGTTTCTTTCTTCTTCTTTTTTTTTTTTTTTCTTCCTAGTGTTTCTGCACTTTAGGAATCCGCCAGGGGCTATCTGTTGCATTTGGTGGCCCATCGCCTTGGTCTCCTTGGATCTGGGATGGTTCTTCAGCTCTTGTGCCTGTCATTATGTTGACATTTTGAAGAGGTTTGTCTTTAGGTTAAATTCCTAGAATTTCTGGACCCAAAGTCAATACATCTGTATTTTTGTTAGATGTGTTGGGTTGAATCATGGTCCCTGAAAAGCTCTGTCCATGTCCTAACTCTAGGTGACTATGGATTGTGACCTTATTTCGAAAGAGTGTCTTTGCAGATGGAAATAAGGCAAGAGTCTTTTTTTTTTTTTTTAATATTTTATTTATTTATTTGACAGAGATCACAAGTAGGCAGAGAGAGACAGGGGAAAGCAGGCTCCCCACTGAGCAGAGAGCCCGACGTGGAGTCTGATCCCAGGACCCCGGTATATTGACCTGAGCCAAAGGCAGAGGCTCCAACCCACTGAGCCACCCAGGAGCCCCAAGGTAAGGGTCTTAAGATCCTTCTGGATCAAGGGCTTAATGGCAGTGACAAACTATCCTTACAAGAGAAAGGCCTGGGGAAGGAAGACCTGAGAAGACAGGTAGGGACTAGGACAAGTGTCTGGAAGCTCTGGGACGCCAGGGACCACCGGCAGCCCCCAGAGCTAGGAGACAGGCCGAGGATGGACTGTAGGACAGCCTCCTGTGGAAAAAACCTGCTGACACCTTACGCTCCCACTCTGACCCTCCGAAACTGTGAAAAGAATTTATTTCTGTTCTGAAGCCATCCCGTGTGTGCATCAGTTGTAGGAAGCAAGTTAAGTTATGTATCGCCAATGTCCTACAGCACAGAGGGCGCTGCGTGCCCCGTGGTCTCCCCACTGTCAGTACAGTGCGCTGGGAAGCTCTCACAGCTTGGCCAATCCGACAGGCAGGGAATGGCACTGTGGCGAGGTTTTAATTTGCATTTTTAAAAATTAGAAATGAAGTTGAACGTGTTTTCATATATTCTGGCAGCACAGATGAGAAAGAGCTGCTCTTTGTCAGTGATGGACCTTGCAAATATATTTTCTCCAGTTTTCATTTCTGTTGACTTTGCCCATGAGTTTTTGAGCAGACAATAAAAAAAAAAAAAAAAAAAAAAAAAAAAAAAAAAAAAAAAACTTCTTATGTAGTCAGACTAGCCAATCTTTAATTTCATCTGGACTATGAGTCATGGGCAGAAAACCTACGCCTACATTGTAGAGGAATTAACTGGTGCTTTCTTCTTGTACTCCTCTTTTTTTTTTAAAAAAATATTTATTTGACAGAGAGAGAGAGACGGTGAGAGAGAGAACACAAGCAGGGAGAGTGGGAGAGGGAGAAGCAGGCTTCCCACAGAGCAGGGAGCCTGATGCAGGGTTTGATCCCAGGACCCTGGGATCATGACTGGAGCCAAAGGCAGATGCTTAGTGACTGAGCCACCCAGGCGCCCCTCTGTTTGTACTCCTATAGCTTCTTTTTTTTTCTCACATAAATCTCTGATTCTTAGTTTATTCTTAAGTATGGTATGAAGAACGGTCTTCTGTATCTCCCCCTCCCCAATGACTATCGAGTTGTCCCAATACCATGTATTTAAAAGTCTTTCTTTTTTGAATATTAAATTTCCATGTGTACTGGTGTCTATTTCCAGTCTCCTGAACCTGTGTCACTGGACCTCCCGTGGATTCGTGTTCCAGTGCCGCAGAATTAATTAGAGGATCTGTGTGGTTTGCTTTAATATCTACTCAGGCTGGTCACCTCCTCCCCACCCCCACCCATCTTTTCCTTGTCAGTGTCTTCCTGGCTCTTTACCTTTATCTTTCTATATGGACTTCAGGATCATCTTGTCTTTCTCCAGAGGAAAAAAATATTTGCTAGTATTTTTATTGAAATACCATCAAATTGTTAAATGAAGCCAAAGAAGACAGATAGCCCAGTGATGCTGAGGCATCTTATGTAAGAAGGCGAATCTTTCCATTTGTTCAAGTCTAATTTTGCATCTTTAAGAAGTCCTGTCATCATTTTCTCAATGTAGATTTTGCATATTTCTTGTTTATTTCTAAGTGTTGTATTTTTTGGGACAGGGGCTGCTCCTGGGTTTTCTCCTCTATTATTTAACTGGTCATGATTTGTATATATGAAAGCTCATATATACAAATATATTTGTATATATTCAGGCTTGCTGAATTCTTTTGTTACATGAGTTTGTTTTATCACTAATTTGCTAGGGTTCTGCAGGGGGATTATAGGCTGTCTGCAAGGATTGTTGTATTTCATTTTTTTCCTATTCCATCCCTCTGCTTTCTCTTGTTTAACTCCATGGCCTAATACTCCCAGGACAATGGGTAATGGTGCAGAATATAATGCAGCTTTGTCTTAGTCTTGACCTTAGTGGGAATGCATTTAGTGTTTCCTTATTAAGCAAGATGATGCTTTTAGGATTGAGGTCTGTTTATACCTTCCATATACATTATCTATCTATCTATCTGTCCATCCATCCATCCATCTATCCATCCAATTCTTTATCTCAGTTAAGGCTTTTTGCCCCAAATGAGCAGGGTAAGCCTCTTCCTCTGGCAATGTTTCTCCAGCACCTTCTACTGACAAAGCTTAACCTCATGTCCACACTGAGTTTTTGCGGAGCAGGGATAAAGGAAGCCCTTGAGCTTGAAGCAATAAACCCATCAGTAGTTTTGCTTTAGACAGTTAGTTATATTTTTAAGATTTTTTTAAACAACATTTTCTCTTTGTTTGCATATATACCCTTTCCGGAACTCTTCATTCTTTTGCGTAGGTCCAAATTTCCCCTTAGAATCATCTCGTTCCAGCCTTAAAAATTGTCTTTAGGGAAGGTGACGAACTTTCTCTGCTTTTGTTTGTCTGGAGAAGAACCTTCATTTTGCCTTCATTTTTGAAGGATTGTTTTGTTTCTTCCTTTTTTCTTTTCTGAAGCTGTCACCACATTCCCCCTAGCACTTCAAATATGTCATTCTGTCGTGTTTGGGCTTGCATGATTCCTGTTTTCTAGAAATAATTTCAAACTAACAAAAATATACAAAAACAATAGTGTTTCCATACACCCTTTCCCCGGCTTCCGCATGCCCTGTAACCACAGCATGATGGTCAAGGGCTCAAGGTGGCATGCTGCCATTCGGAGCGTGTCACCTGTCGCATTTCATCCCTTCAACCACACCTGCTGGCCTTGACAGTGATGGTGATTTATTTGGACAGAAGAACCTGGAGAAGACAAGGGGGAACCTCCCCCCCTCCCTCCAGAGCGTTTCTGTGGGCTCTCCGGTACACAGGGTCAGCCGGGGCTGTGGCTCCTGGGGGTGGGGGGCACCCTTAGGTCGGATTCACAACCTTGCCCAGGAAGAGGCTGCTCCACGTGAAGTGGTTGAAGATCATGACAATGAACGGGCGGTTGAAGCTGAAGGTGAGAGGCTCGGGCGCCGTGTGCAGCATGACCCTGGGGGAGTCGGCGCCTTCCAAGCCCTTTTCATCGAGTTGCAGCACGGCCTTATGAATCACCTGTTGGAGACGGGGCGAAGGTGGGCGTTGAGCACCTGCTGCGGCCGGGAGCTTGCCACGCCCCATCGCTTCCATCCCTCCCACCCTTGGTTTGATGGCCGGCAAAGAGGCTCAGAGAGGGTCACTTGCTGGCTCCTCATCTCAGTGGCAGCCCCAGGATGAGTGTGTCCACCTCCAGAACTCAGCTCCCACCAAGACTTCTTCCCTGGAAAGTGGGAAGATGGGGCGCACCACAGAGAGATCGGGGGCTCACGGGACTCACTGGACTTCAGTGTCCCCCTCAGGCGCTCCTTACTGGGTCCCGGGCGAGGCTGACCTCCCTTCCTTTGCACCTCGCTAGCCAAACCCTAGGGGCCCCTCTCTGCAAAATGCTTCTGCCTGCTCACGATGGAAAGGGGCTGTTGAATGGTCTCTTGCTGTGCTCAGAATTAGGAGGAATTCTGAAATCAGCAAGACGCTCGTATAGCTTGTATCAGACACCTTCAACAATTCAGAACTGGCTCGTTATTAGCATCCTCTGGGGGCAGGGGCTCTGCCTGACCGGACAGTGAGGAGCCCGAGGCTCTGAAAAGCTCTGCCAACAGGTGCAGGAAGAAGCCGAGCGGGTGTGTCTTGGGAAATGAGGTTTTGAGTCAAATGGACCCCAGGCCAAACGTCAGGTTGACATTCACCAGCTCCGTGGCCCTGGTGAGTGAACTACCTTTCCCAAGCCAGAGGCTCCTCCTCTATAAGGAGGGGCTCCCCTTACAGGGGGCTGCTTGACTCAATCCTTCACACACCAGGCATTTCATGGAGCTCAGACTCTGTGCTGGGCGCCACAGTGGTCCAAGTCTGAGTGCTGGACGGAGAGGTGGCTGCCTGCTCAGCAGTCTCCTGTCCCCTCTCCTGTTTGGACACCCACACAACGGTGAGATCCTGTGAGGGCTGGACCATGTCTCAGTAATGGAGGCATACACGGTGCCCAGCAGTTCGGGGCACGGAGTGGGCGTCCAGTAAATGTTTCCTGAATGACTGAGGGACCCACAGGACATAAAGCTGAAGACCGAAGGGAAAGAATGTGGTGGCTAGACTGTCTGATGGGATCGCATTCAGACATTTCCCATTTCTTTGGTTCCTATTTGGTGTCGGGGGGACCCTTGTCACTAGTTCCCGTGTCACCTTGGGGATATCACATTTTCCCGCTGAGCTTCCATTTACCCTGTTGTAAGAGCAGGGGTGTGGAGCAGACAGCCTGGGGCTTAGAGACTTATTCATGGGGGGCCCCGTGTTCCTTATTATTATTTGTACTGTGAATGTGTGGGGAAAAAAGATGGACTTTAGGGACACTTGCCTCTGACAATGTCAGCTGGGGCTCTCGGGCGATGCCGGAGAAATCCGCCTCCTTGCTGAGGAAGTCTGCAATGCCCATGGCCCCCAGGATGGTCCTGAGGTTGTAGGCTCCGGAGATGGTCACCTTTGGGATGGACAGGTTTACCTGGCTGCTTGGGGGTAAGCAGATGGGGTTAGAATTTCCTGGGACTGGGCCGGGCCAGCTGACTTGTTTCCCCTGCGGTCCCTCCAGACCCGGTCTCCCAGCCAGACCTGCTCCTTGCAGAAAAGGGGAAGGGACAGGTCAAGACGTAGGATTTGCCTCTCCCGCCGTCACACAGGCAATTTTCTCTCAGGGCCTCTGAACAGCTCAATCTTTTCTTCTCACCTCATTCTCTGAGCTGATTCCGCCCGTGGTAGAGCTATGCCACTGGACACTGAAGAAGAGGGTCCCTGAGCAAGTCCCTGTGGTCCCCCAAGCACCTCTGGACAGAAGCAGAGGAGTGGAGGGGGCACCCAGCTGGAAGCAGCATCCTGGCCCCAGCCCTGCCACTAGCGCTGTGTGGTTTTAGCCAAGTCCTGTCTCACGGACACAGCAAGGCAGCGCCCGACAAGGGTGCTGGACAGGGCGGGACAACTGGCAGTCAGGGAGACTGGCCTATACCAGACCCCTGGCGGATGTCCTTTAGCTTCTGTAGGATGTCTAATGCTCGCATGCGCCCGCAACCTTAGGAGGGTGAGGCCAACGTCTTCTACAACCACATGGAAAGAACTGAACTCACGAGAAGCTCAAAGTCACGCCACTGGGAAGCAGCAGAATTGTGGAGAGGCCTCGACTGGTTGCTTCAAAGCGTCCTTGCCTCATGGGAGGAGGGAGAGGGAAGAAGAAAGAAGGGAGGAGGGAGAAGGGTGCCCCCAAGCTCTGTGTGGGGCTAGGAGGCTTCCCCAGTCGGTGGGCAGCAGCCCGACCCTGAGGGGCGGCACTCCAGTGAGGGGGGTAGGTGATCCCAGGAGGGGTGAAGTGGGAGAAGGGCTGAGTAACACAAGTCTAGAGGTGAGGAACCATAGGGTCTGCCTTCTAGGGCTAGGGGGGCATCCCTGGGATGGAGTAGAGAACTCGTGCCCGATCACATATGTCGCCTAAATGTGCAAGAGTCTGCCTTGGAGATTTATTTTTAAAAAATCTAGAAGAAAATGGCATGTGTTATTGATATGTTTTAAGCTAAAGTGTTTTGGCGAAGAGATTATTTTTGGTGTAAAAAGAAAGATCATCCTTCTCATTTCCCACAGACTAGGAGCCAGAATTGGTGTGATCCCGGGTGTGCAATCACCAGCTGGCGACAGGGTTCCTGAACTACTGGCTCCCTTGGAAGGCGTGGGGGCAAATGAAATGGTGAGAAGCCAGCCACAGGACCCCTCAGGTCACCCAAACACAGGCTCACACGCACGCCTACCCACCTCATCCCCAACCCCATGCTCAAGGTCAGGTACAATGGGTCCAGGACTCTGAGAACACTTCTGGCTCCCCCCATGTCGCTATAAGGGATTTCCTGGAAACACGGAGCAGCCTCCGCAGCTCTTCCCCACAGGAGGTCAAACTCCCAGGCACTTCCACGTCTACTGCAGGAACTGGACTAACCTTTCCAGAAGGTCCAGGATTGAGCAGTGCTCTGGGGCTACAACTCAAAATAAAAATAACTCAAAACCATAAAGCACAAAAACCTACGTATATATTAAAGTAGAGGGCTTCTTTCCAGATTTTCTGCCTTCAAAGCTCTTGATTTACATATTTCATTCGAGTAGAATTTGTCTCCTTCTGTGCAGCTGCTGTCTGACTCTGCGGGTGCCCTGGGCATGGCCCCCTGGATTTGGCTCGTGCCCATCCCTCCTCCATGCACGCTCTTGGATGCCTTCCACTCCCACTCGGGCTTAACACACAGTCTGGATGGAAAGTGATTGTTCTGCAGCTCCTTCCGCGGTCCCCTGGGGCAGCCAGGCCTTCCCACCTCCCCCCCCTCCAGCTTCACACCTATCTCCTTTCCTCTTCTGCTATGAAAACACCGATGTCATGGTGCACTATGGATTCTACCAGAAGCCTTTTCTCTGCTCTAGAGTGCATGTCTTTGAAGTCCTATTCACCTTCTATCCTTTCTGGTAAGCCTAGCACATGGTATACATCAGGCAGTTCCATTTGTGTAGGAAGGAAGGAAGGAAGAAAGGGCAAGGCAGGGCACCTGCTCTGGAAACCTTCCTGAGCCACTCCTGATCCAAGTGCTTTTCTGTGGGAGAAGGATAAGGGCTTACCCCATGGTCAGGGACTCAGACCACCTCTGAATGGTGTCCCTGCTCAGCGCGGTGATGACCGTGTCCATCTTTCCTTCTTCTGGGAGGACAAAGAAGATGGTCTCATTGCCCGTGTACTCCAGTTGGACCAGCTGACAGGAGAGCACTGGGTCTTGAAAGTACTTGACGGGGCCCGACTGGACCATCATGGGCACTCTCACCACGGTGGTCTCGTTCACGTAGAAGTTTTCCTCCCTGGTGCTCCCTGGGTTGAAGGGCTGTTCCCATGTGCCTGGGAAGGAAGGGAGAAAGGAGACAGGCCTGTGAGAGCCGGAGGAAAACACAGTTTGGGTGGCCGCAGAACACTAAGCAGTGTCATGGCGGCCGCTCCCTGGAAGGTCCTTACCAGAGTGGCTAGAATTTTCTGGTAAGTTGTGAAATGCTCAGAAATTTAAAACTTATTCTGTCCTCCACTTCTTGAACTGGGCTGGGGATTATTAACTCTGTTTCTGAGCCTCTAAGAAACAGAAGGAGGGAGACAAATGAGAATACCCTTGGAATTGGGGGTAGAATTCAGTAAGCCAGACTTTGCCTGGCTGCCCGCCCTCACGCCCCGAGCCTAGGGTGGATCCTAGACAGGAGGGTTCTGGAAATGGTGCCAGATGGAACTTGGGCTGCAAATTCAAGGTCGGGGTGGGAGAGGTTTGGAGAAACGGACCACCCATTCCATGCCCACGCCTTGACGTTTGGCCACAGAAGTCCAGCAGGCAGCCTGGCTGCCCAGCAGATTGTGTCTACTGCCTTGAGGGAGGCTCCTGACCTTCTATGTGGCCCCAAGGCAAAGTCAGGATGAGATGATGCCTTCAAGCTCCCATGCTCCAACCCACAGTTGGACTTGAATCCTTCCCCCATGCTCCACAATGGCATCACACAGCCTCTTTGTCTGCCTGGTGATGGGGAACTTACTACCTTCACAGACCAGGCTTTCATTACTGGTCATCTTTCATGGAAGGCCGATTGTTCCTTAGAGCCAAAGCCTGCCTGATTGTGAGGTCCATTTGCAGAGCCTTTTTGGCCCTTCTGGGCTTATTCTAAGCAACTATGAGTTTTCTTACAGGTGACAGAATTCTGGATGTGTAAAGACATGGGTGGACCTCACCAGGGCCTCCAATGCTCTAGGTTAACTCCCCAGGTCTGGAGGTGACTGAGGACCCTGCATCCCCCTGGGGGTCCTAGGTTTCTTGGCTGTCCCTGGGAGTCCTTGTGTGGTCTCTGTTTCCAAGCTGAGGCTGCCTGAGGGTGGCCAGTGCTGAGCTCGAGGCAGACCCTTCTCCATCCCACTGCCTGCAGGGTCTGTGGACCCCAAGGCCAGAACAGACCCTGAGGCTGTGCCTGTTCCACCCCATGGCTGAGTGTGATATCACAGTCTGGCTGTCTGGGCCAAAGGTGGCGGTGTTTTGTGACTAACTTGTCCAACTCACAGCAAAAAAAAGTGAGTATTTTTCAGTGTTAGGTTTTTCATCCTTAAAAGTTTGCTATTGTTTTTTCCTGAGTATATCTTTTCTAGAAGAAAATGTAGCATATCCAGTTGGGCACAAAACAAAATACAGAATGGGATCTAACCTCTACTTTAAGGGGTTCTTCTTGAAAATTCTCAAGCCAGGAGGCCTCGTGGTAAGGAAACTTAAGAATTTATGGGGGCAAATTGGAGAAAGCAAAGAAGATTCCTGATACGAGGATATCACTCCAGATACGAGACTGGAAAGGACAGAGAACTAGATGACTTTAGGCCAGGGTTTCTCAGTCTAGGGGTAATGGCCATTCTGGAGCAGATATTATGTGGGAGTTGTCCTGTTTTGCAGCACTTCCTGGCCTTTACTTACTAGATGCCAGGAACACACCCCACCCCACCCCACCCTCAACTGTGACAACCCAAAATATCTCTAGACGTGGTCAAGTGTCCCTGAAGGCGGTTGAAGATCACCCTGGGTTGAGAACCAGTGCTATCAACTAAGAAGCAGAGATTTTCTTCTCAAGGACAATGTATCCCCAAATTTTGTGTTCATAAAAATGATTGGGGGCGGGGCTTCTTAAAAACACAAATTCTAGGACTTTCTTGCAGAAGCTTTGCTTCAGTGGGTCTGGTATGATCTCTGAAATCTATAATTTTAACAAGTTGCCATGGTGATTTTTACGCACAAGAACTTTGGAAAACTCTGCTTCAAATTGATGAGGACAAGTTGAAGTTTGGCTAAGATGGGACTTGGTCAGAGCTGGTTGTGAGTGCTGGGGAAGTGTGTGGTATAGGGTGCATCTGGGGGGAGTTCCTGGGGGGCAGAGGCTATGTCTGTCTGGTCATAGGCTGTATTTCCAGCTCTTGGCCCAGTGCCTGATGCACAGCCAGCACTCAGCCAATATTTTTCGACCATGATTTTCATGATTGCATGTTTGGCCTCAAAAAAACCTGTAAGAGCTTGGGCAAGTTGCTCAATTCTTTTGGGTGTTATTTTGATCACTTATAAGATGATATATTCTACTTTCCTAATAGGATCATGGTGAGGATGGAGATTCACAGTTGAAAGTGTGCTTTGTAAGATCAAAGGCCTTGTCCAAGAATGCACCCTGGGTTTTGATGGCTCTTACTATTCTTGGCAACGGAGTGAGTAGGGGGGTACCTTTGAAGAAGATGTAGTTGACCAGGATGAGCATGGCTGAACTATCCAGCTTTGATATCAAGTCCACAATTTTCCCTTGTGTCTTATTTTTGATATACTCATTGATTTGTCTGCTAGCTCCAGCCCCATCCTTGAAATCTGTAGCCAAAGCCTCCAACTCATAGTAGTGTTTGGTGTCTGCAGAGAATGACTCCAGAAGCTCCAGGCTGTGGTCAAGGAACAAAGCATTACCCATAACCATTTCCAACATGATGTCTGACTCCTTCTCGAAGAGGTGGTGGAGGTGCTTAAAGCCCTGGTGAATCTCAGCTTCAGATATATTGGTGAGGTTGAAGCCCAGGCCTTGGAGGAGTTGGACCCGTGTGTGGCCACAGGAACCCAGAGACAGCATAGCTAAGGCCATGGAGATGCTCACAGGGGAGATGAAGACATTCCTTCCAGGAGCTGAAGCCACAAGATGCCTATATAGGATAAAGGCAAAGTCAACATTGTTTGGAGCCAAGTCCCGGTGAGGGCTTCTCGTGCTCACATCAGTATCTGGGTCCTTAGCCTGGACGGTCCAGAGGTCACTGATGGACAGCCAGAGGAAATAGGTGCACAGGGAAAGCAGCATTGTCCAAGATGGTCAGGCCCTGCAAAATCAGGAATTCTCATTAGATAATGTAGGGTCTCCAAGGCAGTGAGGCATGGTGAAATGGTGGGCAGAAGACCCTGTGAAACACCCCAGTCAAGCTTCACTTCCTTTCTCCACATCGGCTGTGTGACCTGGGACAGCTCAGGTCTCTGGGACTCAAATTCCTCATCTGAAAGTATGATGATACCTGCTATGATTTTTCAAGTACCTACTCGACACCAGGTATCAAGACGCCCAACACCAACCTATGTGTTTTACTTATATTTTCTCAACTAACCCTCACTAACAAACTAATAAAATAGGTATTATTATTATGATTTGAGGTAGACAGAAATGGAAGCCCAGAGGGGTGAAATATCCTACCAATTGATATATTCAAAAAACTGAAAGGAAAAAACTCTTAACCAAGAATCCTAGATCTGGCAAAACCATCCTTCAAAATTGAGGGAGAAGTCTAGACATTGCCAGATAAGCAAAAGCTGAAGGAGTTTATTACCACTAGGCCTCTCCTGCAAGAGATGCTAAAGGGAGTCCTTCTGGCTGAAATGAAAGGACACTAGAGAGTACATATAATCTATAGGAAGAAATAAAAATCTCTGGTAAAGGTAAATATATAAACAATTATATATGATTACAATCATATTATTGTAATCTTGCTTGGTAACTTCACTTTTTATTTTTGATATGATTTAAAAGACTGATCTATGAAAAGCAATTATTAGTCTATGTTTTTTGGATACACAATGAATAAAGATGTGATTTGTGACTTAAATAACTGAAAGAATGTGGCGATGGAGCTACATAAGTGCGGGGCTTTCATATGCTATGAAAGTGAAGCTGGCGTAAATTCAAATAAGAGTGTTACAACTTTAGGATGTTAAATATAATTTCAATGGGAACCAGGAAGAAAATATCAAGAGTATGCATAAAAGGACATGAGAAGGGAATTAAAATGTTTCACTACAAAAAAATCAATTAAACATAAGAGAAGATAGTAATTCAGAAAATGAGGGACAAAAAAAAATCCATAAGGCATTTAGAAAACAAATAGGAAATGGCAGAAGTCCTTCTTTATTAGCAATTACTCTAAACATAAATGGATAAAATTCCCCAACTGAAAGACAGAGATTGGCAGAATGGATTTAAAAAATGATCCAACTATGCATTGACTACAAGAGACGCATTTTAGATCCAAAGACATCAATATGAAAGTGGAAGGATGGAAAAAGATATTACATATAAATAGTTACCAAAAGAGAGTGGGGTAGCAGAAGGAAGGAAACAATAAAGATTAGAGCACAGATATATAAAATAGAGAATAGAAAAACTAGAGAAAATCAATGAAACCAGGATATAATATATCTAACTGATATAGTATAATATACTATGGTGATATAGAATTAATATAATATGGTCTTCAAAAAGGTGAACAAAATTGACAAACCTTTAGCTAAACTGAGTAAGGAAAAAAAGAGAAGTCTCAAATTACTAAAATCAGAAATGAAAATGGGGACTTTACTGCCAATTCTTACAGAAATAAAAATAATTATAAGAGAGGCAGCTGGGTGGCTCAGTTAGGTAAGTGTCTCTTGATTTTGGTTCAGGTTTTGATCTCAGGACCCTGGGATTGAGCCCTGCATCAGACTCCATGCTCAGTGGGGAGTGTGTTTGAGATTCCCTCTCTCTGTCTCCTCTCTCCCCCCCAAATAAAAATAAATACATTTAAAAAAGAATTATAAAAAACTATTACAAAAAAATTACACGCCAACCAACTGGATAGCCTAGAGAAAATGAAAAAAATTCTGGAAATGCAAAACTTACCAAGATTGGATCATAAGAAATGGAAAATCTGAATAGGCCTGTATGTAGTAAGAAAATTGAATCAGAATTGAAAACCCAAAAAAGAAAGCCCTGGACCAAATGGCTTAACCACTAAATGCTGCCAAACATTAAAGAAATCACATGAATTCTCCTTCCAAAAAACCAGAGAAGTGGAACATTTCCTAAGTCATTCATTGCCCTGATACCAAAGCCAGATAAAGATGTGGTAAGGACAGAAAAGTACAGATGAATAATGCCTATGAACACTGATGCAAAAATCCTCAACAAAAAACTAGCAAATAGAATTCAGCAACATACAGCATGGCCAAATGGGGTTTAATTCTAGAATGCAAGGATGGTTCTACATACAAAACTCAACTAACATGCTATAACAGAAGGAAGAAAAAAAAATATGATCATCTCACCTGATGCAGAAAAAGCATTTGGCATAATTCAACACACCCTTTCAAGATAAAAACACTCAACAGACTAAGGCTAAAGGAAACTACTTCAATATAAAAGAAATTGTAAAAAGCCACAGCTTTTTGTAATGTAATGGTGAAAGATTGAAAGCTTTTTATCTAAGATTCCCAGAACAAGGACGGATGCTTACTTTTGCCTCTTCTGTTTAACACAGTACTGGAAGTCCTAGCCAGAGAAATTAGGCAAGAAAAAGAAATAAAAGATATCCAAGTTTGAAAAGAAGGAGTAAAATGATCTCTGCCCGTAGGCAACCTGATCAACATCATAGCCACATGTAGAAAACCTTGAAGATTCCATAAAGACCCTGCTGGAACTAAGAAATGAATTCAACAAAGCAGCAGGCTACAAAACCGGCACACACACACACACACACACACACACACACACACACCCCCACATCAGTTCTCATACTAACAATGAACAAACCGAAAAGGAAATAAACAATCATGCTATTTACAATAAAATAAAAAAAGAACGATTTCTTGGACATGACATTAAAGGCACAAACAAGGGGTGCTGGGTGGCTCAGTGGGTTAAAGCCTCTGCCTTCTGCTCGGGTCACGATCCAGAGTCCAGGGATGAAGCCCTGCATCAGGCTCTCTCTCCTCAGCAGGGAGCCTGCTTCGTCCTCTCTTTCTCTGCCTGACTCTCTGCCTACTTGTAATCTCTGTCTGTCAAATAAATAAATAAATAAAATCTTAAAACAAAAATAAAGGCACAAACAACAAAACGAAAATAAGACACATTGGATTTTCTAAAATTAAAATCTTTCGATCACCCAAGGACACTATCAATAGAGTAGAGAGGCGACCCACAAAATGAGAGGTAATATTTGAAAATCCCGTATCTGATAAAGGATTAATATCCAGATTACATAAAACTCAAGTTAAAAAAATAAACAAAAATCCAATGCAAAAAACGGGCAAAGTTGTTGAGTAGACATTTCTTCAAAAGAAGATATACTGATGGCCAACAGGCACATGAAAAGATGTTCACATTAGAGTCATCAGGGAAACACCAATCAAAACCTCAACGAGATACCATTTGCATGGCTGTTTCAAAAACTAAACCAAGTCAAACCACAAACAGCAGAACAGAAAACAGGTGTTGGCCTGGATGTGGAGGAGCTGGAAACTGTATCTTGCTGGTGGGAAAGGTAAGTGCTACAGCTACGTGGAAATAAAGGGTATGATAGATCCTCAAAAATTAAATATAGAGTTACCATGTGATCCAGAGATTCTTCTTCTGAGGAATTGGAAACAGGGGCTTGAACAGATATTTGTACAACCCAGTGTTCACGATTGCATTGTTCATAATAGCCAAAGAACGAGAAACACCCCAAATGTCCATCAGTAGATGAATGGATAATAAAAGGTGGTTGTATAAGGAAAACCTTCCCTGTGTTTCTCCTTTCCTCACACATGACTGCACACTTTACTCTGACGCCAGTGATGTGGGTTTCCCACACACCAATCAATTTATCCCTAGCTGAGGGAGAATGCCACTGAATCCCACAACGGATCTACAATCCTACAGTGTAACTCAATTCTCACACTGTCCACCTGGAGGTAGTGTCAGACCCCCCAGGTTAAGGGCTCAGTTCCCACAAGATTGCCCACCCCCAACTTCAGATGCCAATCAGAAGTCCCAGATTGTCACCCTGTCCTTTTGACTGGCTATAAGCAGGGTTCCTGAGACTTTATTTTTGGGTTCGGTTATTTGCTAGACTGGCTCACTGAAACACTTATGTTTACCGGTTTATTACAAAGGATGTAATAAGAGATTTAGAGGGTGAGGTCCAGAAGGGTTCTGAGCACCAGAGCTGGTGTGGGCCACCCTCTTGGCATACAGATGGGGTCACTGACCCAGAAGCTCTCTAAATCCTGTATTTTGGGATTTTGATGGAGGCTTCATCATGCAGGCAGGATGGATGCTCAACTCCAGCCCCTCCCCCCCTCCCCAGAGAAAGGAGGGTGGGGCTGAAAATTCCAAACTTCTAATCATGGCTTGGCCTTTCTGGGACCAGCCCCATCCTGATGCTCTCCACGCCACCTACCAAAATTCACCTCATCAGAACGAAAGACTGGGGCCCGTCACCTCTTCCAGCATCCGTGGTCACCTCTACTTGGTCTCTTGTCCCTGCTCAGTTCCCTCCCACCCTCACTTCATGACTCCATGCCTGGTGACAGCCCTGCCCCCGCCTCAAATTTGGCCCCTTGAATTCTGAGTCCCGCTCTACTGGGGATACCCAGTTTCCTCTAGCACACACCAGACTTTCATCTCTCTGCCAGGGTCATGGCAGGGTGGGTCACTTCAGGTCCCCATTGTTTGGGGAGCCCGGCTCTGACCGGGGAGCTGGGGACAAAGACAGACCTGCCCAAGTCCTGTCCCCGGTGGATCCACTCTGCAGTCCCAACCTTTCCCTGCCTTGCCTGGCTTATGTCCTTTTGTCCTGGGACACGCAGGTCTCAGCTCTCCTCCAGGAGCCCTGTTCTCTGTAACCCACTGAGCCACCCAGGTGCCCCAGAGCTGAGATTCTAAGCCCTGCAGCCTGCCCTCAGAGCCGGTGCCAAGGCAGATGAGAGGAAAGCAAAGCGATGAGAGGAAAAGAGGTCTCCAAACAGTCCCCAGCAACGTTACCAAGCAGAGTGTCAACAGTCTTCATGAATTTCATTTCATGTGTGTCCTCCTTGTTTCTCATTCGTGAATCGAGGCTCAGAGTAAACGCCCACTGCGTTCATTATTTTCATGAAAGCCGCTATGGGCCAGGTAGCCTCTCGGGCCTTCTGCATTTAAGCCTTGGAGTCATGCAAGCAGTCCTGTTGAATCTGCAGTGTCCTCGCCCCAGGAGGACGAGCAAGGAAGTGGGTGTGTGTGATCCTGGGGCACGCACAGTCCGCTACGTCAGTGGGCACCGCTGTCCCTGCCTGCACCCCCCCAGCAGGGGCGCTACCTTGTGCCCGTCCAGCCCAGCTGTCAGACTCCCTTGTGTTACTTGGCTGGGCTTAGGGACATCCGTGGAATGACAGATGGGAATGGCTCTTGGCTTAGTGTCAACCCCTTCAAGGCTGGGGGCGGGGGCGAATCAAGCCCCCATGGGTGACCCACCAACTGCAAAACCCTCCCCATAACACCGCTCTCAAACACCTGGCCTCAGATCACTGCTGGCTGCCCTAATGCTCAAAGTCCATTACAAAAATTAAACAAGCAAGATGCGCATGGCTTCATTCTGGCGGCTGGGCAGGAGCGGGAGGGATGGACAGGGTTCAGGTGCTACTCACAGTTTGCCGAGGGCTCGGGCTGCAACCACTGGCTGGACCTGGCTGTCCTGGGCCCTAGTATGTGTACAGTAAGCCTGCGGGGCACCACGGCTAAATTTTGTTTGCAAGCTTCCCTGCTGGTTAATGGTTAGAGGGGGTCCAGTGGCCTTCGCCATTCGGTGGTCCCCTCCCCCTGGACATTAACCAATGGGTTTTTTCCAGGACATTTGAGCAAACACAGCAATGCTGCAAGTTAACTTTCCTCTGCGTTCAGTTCTCTGACGTTTTCTTTTTAATATCAAAATAAGGCTGGAGTTGCATCACCGCCTGTGGTTGCCAGGTGAATGCTGGCATGGAGGCCAGAGGTGCCCTTAATTAGCCCAATGGTGCAGACTTTTGTGAAGAACCAGGTGCTAAGCTTAGGACAGGGGATGAATCTAATGAGGTCCCGCCTTCAACGGGACTCCGTCCGGCAGGAAAGAGACGTGGAAGAAAAGCAGCCAAGTGCTTCCCACGGATTGTCTCATGTAATCTTCCAAAGACATTACAAATTAGGGACTATTATTCTCACTTTTGTTTGGATAAGGAAACTGAGGCCCATGGAGCTTAAGTGAAGCTCCCCTTGAGATTCATATACAAGACCATTCCACTCAAGTCTATCTCTTCCATCTTCTCTGCATTTTTATTTATTAGTTCTCTATTGGTTGGAAGTGACAGATAACAAATTTCTTTAAAGCAAAAAAAAAAAAAAAAAAGGAATATAAATTGGATCTCATGAATGAGAGTTATGAAGAGTGGGGAGGGTTTCAGGCTTGGCTGGATCCAGGGATTCCAAGTTGGGTATCATATCTGTCTCTTTAAAAAAAAAAAATTCTTTCTGAGCTCTTCTTTATTCAGCTTTCATGCTTTACCCTGTATGGTGAGGGCAAAGGTGGCCATTGCAGCTCTAAGTTATTTGTTTCTAACTGGTTATTTGTGATCAGAAAGAGAGAGATTCACTTTTTCTCCCTGTTCATATCAGTCCCTGAAAGGACTCAGGGCATGATCAGTCATCATTGATCACAGCACACAGAATATGGCCGGCTAAGCCTAGGCAGGGTCCTGTGCCCTCTGCTGGTTGATAACATTATTACTTCCTTCCAGGGATGAGCAGAGCTGTTTCTAGGAGTAAAAAGGGAAAATTGTACCCAGGGCCGGTTCTAGAATTCTTAAGAAGTTTTTTTTTTTATTTATTAAGGCAATTTTGGAATTTATACGTAGGAATTTATTATTTTTAAATCTTGTCATATCAGTAATGTTTTTTCTTTCTGTCTTATTAGGGAAATCTGCCTAGTTAATTAATATTTTCAAAGGATCAGCTTTTAGTTTTTAGTTTTCTTAATCCTTACTGTTTTTTAAACAATCGATTTCTTTTTAAAAAATTGATTTCTTCTTTTATTTTTACCTTTTACCATCCTTTGAAATTCCTACATTTTCAAATATTGTTCTTTTTCTATTTTCTTGAGTTAAAGGCTTAGCTAGCTTTCCTACTTCTTAACATTTTGAGTCTCCATATAAATGTATTTAAAGTTAAAAGTCTTCATTTAACTTCTGACTGTGTGATGCCCCCCCCAAGTTTTGATATTGACTATTTTCATTGTCATATTTTGATGTATTTCTAGTTCCCTTTATGGTTTTATTTTTAACCCCAGGGTCTTCAGTGATACTGAAGTGATACTGAACCTTGGGCTACTCTTTCGCTATGTACTTAAAAAAAAAGAGAGATTATTTATTTATTTATTTGAGAGAGAGAGAGAGAGAGAGAGAGAGAGAAAGAAAACACGTACGCAGGAGCAGGGGAGAGGCAGAGGGAGGAGAAACAGACTCCTCGCTGAGTAGGGAGCCAGACACGAGGCTCGATCCCAGGAGCTCAAAATCATGTCCTTAGCCAAAAGCAGATGCTTAACGACTGAGCCACCCAGGCACCCCTTATATTATTTACTTTTATTTCACTTTGGTCTACAAGTGTTATCTATAAGGCACACCCAACAGGTACTGTTGCTTTGGCTCCAGACCACCATAATAAAGTGCATTTCACAATAAGGTAATTCCAATGAAATTTTTGGCTTCCCAGTGTATATAAAAGTCATGTTTATACTACATAGCCATCTTCTAAGTGTCCGACAGCATCATGTCTAAAAAAAATGTATACACCTTAAATAAAAAATGTTTTATTGCTAAAAAATGCTAAACATCATCTGAGCTTTCTGCAGGTCGTAATCACTGATCAGAGATGACCGTAACAAATATAATAGTAATGAACAAGTTGGAAATACAGCAAGAAATACCAAAACATGACCCCGAGACATGAAAAGAGCAAATGCTGTCAGAAAAATGAGCCAACGGACTTGCTTGATGCAGGCAGAGCTGCCAGAAACATTTAATTTGAAAAAAGGCAGTACCTGTGCAGCCGGATGGAGGGAAACACAGTAAAACAAGGATGCCCGTGTATGACGTTGAACGTGTGGAGCTGACTGAGGATTTTTTGCAATCCTATCTGCTTTATCTTTGTGAATGTTCCATGTTTTCTTAAAAACCAGTGGGTAGTGTCTGTTCGGTGTGCATAACTGTGTGTCCATACGTGTGTGTGTATAATCGCTCGAGCTTAATCTTTTGTTCAGCATCTGTGCTGATTCTCTATTCACTTGAGCTTTCTGTTTCTCAGTGGGGAATGTCAAAGTCTCCAGTCCTGATTATTCATCCCCTTATCTCTACCAGTTCTTGGTTGTTGTACTTTGAGGCTGTTAAAGTAGGTATATTTTGATCATTATATCCTCTTGCCCTATTGCTTAATTTTCTCTTATCTCTGTTTCGTGTGACACATTTTGCCTTCAGTCCTGCTTTGAGAAGATTGTTTTCCTAACTTTGTTTTGGTTCACACTTGCCTGATCTATCCCATCCTCTCATTTCCAAATTATGCTTTCTTGTTTTAAAAGTGTCTCACATCTACAACATTTAGTTGAGTTTATTTTTATTATCCCAAATGACACTCTCTGTCTTTTAATTGGCAAAATTAACCTCTTTACGTTTATTTTTAATTATTATTGTATTAGGACTGACATACCATTTTATTTCATATATTCCATTTACTATCTATTTTTTTTGTGTGTATGTCTTTTATTTATTTGCATTGAAAAGATTGAATTTTCTCCTATTGTTTCAAAAGATATTTGTTCTGTTTTTGGTATTATGGTGGTTGCCCTTTACTGAAAAACCTTCAGCGAAGGACCTAGCCATCATGGGGGCAGAGACAAGCCCCTCCCATCGTGCCCCATCTGAATTCCTGTTCTCAGAATACAAGAGCATAATAAATGGTTGTTTCTAGCTATTAAAATTTTAGGTAATTTATTATTAGGGCATAGTACCTAGAACAGATTTAGGTACCTGGGAGTGGGTGGGGTGCTGCATAATGGAGATGGAATGAGGCAGCAGTCCTGGGGTCAGCTAACAAATGGGAGTTGGAAAGGTCTTATAATGACAGTTAGTGGACACCTGTGACCCTTGAAGAGGTTGTTAATGGAAAGTGGGGACTGGGCTATAGGAAGAAGGAAGAGGACCCTTACCACGTAGAGGCAGAAAGTTTCACAACACTGTCACCTGCGGTAACATGAGTGTGGAAAATGTGACAAATGAGCTGGTAGCTGATGAGATTTCAAGGTGGACTGGAGGAAATATGGTCTGGTTTATTCTTACTACTTTGAGTGAACTGTGGGAGGTGCTAGGTAAGCTTAAACATTTTTGTTTAACATTTTGCTAAAAATGTTAAACATTTTGTTAAACTTTCTGGGTTAAAAAGATAATACAGTTTCTCCCTCTTAGCTGAAGATCTTGTCTTTTGAGAAGTACCTTATTTAAGTAAGATGGAAGAGAAGTGACTGTTTCTGTCAGATTGTCTTTTTCTTATTGATTGGTAGGAGTGCCGGCAAGAGAGGTAAATAAATCGCAAAAAAGCTTCTCTAAGTGTGTGCCTGACTTTTTGTTGTTGGTATGGAATCTTTCGGTGAACAGAGTGCAGGGTTCCAGCGGAGCCCAATTCTCCTGTTAACTCTGCGGTCAGTGCTGCTTCTGTCCAGTTTCGAGATCTTTGCCTCCCCTGATGTCGTGAAACCTATCTTCCTGTATTTTCTTTTTAGAAGCTTTGATTGCCTTATTTTTCACATTTAGATCTGCAGTCTATCTAGATCTGATTTGCGTGTATGGTGTGAAGTGGGCATCAAGTTCACCTTTTCCCGTATGTCTGTGCCATTTAGTGACAAGAAGGGTTGCATTCGTTAAAGTGTCCATCTCATGAAGGACGAAACGTGTTACCTCTTGGAGGAGACCGAAGAGCCATAGCATCTGCAACGGTGTGATTCCAGAGGCAGAAGTAGTGATTCATCAAGAAGCTTCTCCCTGCGTTTGGGGTGACCCCAAAAAGACCAGCAAGTCATCCCTGATGGTTTCCTCAAAGTATCCTCCTTAACTGTGGGAATGCGTGCTACGAAGGATGTTACTGAGATGATCAACAAGATTAGAATATGAACGGTATGTTAGAGGAAAAGTTTTATAGGAGTGGTCACTTTCCTGAAGTTGAGAGCTTTACTGAAAAATAGTACCCCTAATGCTTAGAAAATAGACATGGAAGTACTTAAGAGTAAAGGGTCATGGTATAGAAAGTGGACCCTGAAAGCATTCTGGAAATACATGTACATATGTATCATATGCGGTGAAGGCTGGATGCCTCTGTGAGCCTAGCACAGCCCCGAGAGCATGGTCAGACCTGTATTAGGAGAGTCAGAGCTGAAATTGTTATTTTATCTCCGTAGTGACTGGTGCCTACCAAGGACTGGCTACTATTAATGACTGACAATAAAACATTGTCTTTAACCATAAACCTGAGCCCCTTAGTGAAGAAAACCAATTTTCTAAACGAACATTTCTCTTAGGCACTTTCGAGTCAGATGTCCCTTTGCTAGTCATGTGTTCCCTGAACCGCTCGTCTGTGTGCACCAGACCATGGCTTGTGGCCTTTGGATGACTGAGACCGTTCCCTGCTTACCAGGAGGTCTGGTTCAGCATTGATGCATCTGGGTCTCATTTGGGAAAGAGCTGCTGGTTTTCCAGGGTTCACCCCAAATCCTAGAAGGGGTCCTTCAGGCTGGGGTCCTCTAAGAATGACCATCTCCCCCTACTGAAATCACCCCATCACAGATGTGTAGCTTGGGTTCCTCTTGTCCAACACTGCCAACCACTAAGGCTGGAACTGGCAGGACTGCTCAGGGCCTTCTAACTTCTGTAGCTTTGTGGATAATGCAGTGCTGCCTGGAATCCCATCTCCAGGCAAACAGGACCTCAGCCTGGTGTGGGAGAGGCCGTGTCAACCCAAGGGCTTGTGGTGGACTCACTAGACAGGAGTCTTGGCTGGCCTTTGCTGAGCCCTGGCTGGTTGTTTACCCAAGGAATCATGAGCTGTGTTGGCAAAGCAGGATGTCAGCCTGTACTGATGGCCAGTGTTGAGGTGACACGGGCCAAACCTCAGGCTTTGCAGGCTAACCTGAGATGCCCTGGCTGGTCCCAGAGCCTGCTTTTGACTGTGGTAGCTCAGAGGCACTGCCTGACTCCCTGTCTTACAGCCCCGCTGGCCCCCGTGGCGGGACCCACCTGTTCCACCTGTAGGCTCAGCCTTCAGGCTTTTCCTGGACCAAGCAGGACTTTCACCCTCTCTGGGGCCACCTTCTCCTGGATAGGCAGAAATTCAGCCCAGAGGGGTGGCCCTTAATTCATTGGTAAGCTTCTGCATCAGCTGGCTCCCTTTTATTTCCCTTTAGATTTTCTACCTGTCAATTCCTGCTCTGCTCTGATTTCACCGCTGAGTGTAAAACACCAAGCATGGGGTCTGGCGCCCAGCGAGGACAGCAGCCAGCCTTTACACAGCTCTCGCTGGGGGCTGGCTCTGGTGTGTAATGTGTCTGGATCTGTTTGATCCTCACCAGAGCCCACAGGGTAGGTATTATTATAGAGGATAGTACAGCGGCAAGATCACAGACCTGTGTTCCAATCCAGACCCTAGCGGTGTGATGTCGGCACCTTTCGTAAGCTCACTCTACCTGAGCAGAGGGGCAGAGATCCTGGTCTCTAAAATCAGTTAGACTGTTGGAAAGAATGCATGAAGTAGCATGGAGAGAGCACAGAACAGCGTCCGATGGATTCCAAGGCATAGAAATACTCATGATTAGTGATATTCCCATTTGCCAGCTCGGGCTACTGGCAGAGAGGTTGGAGGGCGCACCTGTAGTCAGGCCACCACGTGCAGGAGTCAGAATTTGAACCCAGGTGGCTTTGCCTAAGTCCTCACCACAGAGTTCAGCTGCCTCCAGCTTCATGCGTTCCTTCCCTGCATGGTCCCACAGCAGACCAGGGCTTGTGGGCACTCCAGTCTTGATCCCACAGATTGCTGGGCCCAGGAGGTTGGCCTGGTGTGGACTGGTGCTGGGAACGCCCTCTAGCGGTTCATGTGTGGCCTACTTGAGAGTAGCTTGAAAAGCTCGCAGGAGCAGCAGGGGATGCTGAGGGCTGGTTCTGCAGGTCCCTTGCAGGGGCCTGAGGCACATTCCCAGCCTGCCCCTTGTTCTGTCACCAACTTGTTCTGTGACCTTGGACCAGTCACCCTACTTCTCAGAGACTCAGCTTCCTGACCTCCCACCTTCCCTGAGGTCAGAGGAGGCAGGAGATTAGCATTGAAACAATAAGAGAAACTGCCAGGGCCTTTGGAATTCGTCCGACCTGTCCCCAGTGTCATTCCAGCAATTACTCATTATGTGACTTTGACAAATCCCTGACTGCCTGCAGACCTCAATTTTCTGGTCCGTTAAGTGAGGTAAAGAATTGTGCTCACCTGAGAGGGTTATCGTGTTGATGAGTGGGGATGATCAATGCGACGTGTCGCACACAGCCGTCGCGAAGTGCCCCTCGACTACTGTTCTGTCCGCTTCTGGGTCTCAGTGTCATGCCAGCGTCATTGAACGATTTGGGAGATGTACTCTCTCTCTCTAAAATCTGGACAAAAGGTGTGTAAATTTGACGATGTTTGGCAGAATCTGCTGGAGAAATCATTTGGGCTTAGCGTTTTCTTTGTGAGAAATGTTTTACACATGGATTTAATTCCTTTCAGTTAGAGAACTATTCAGACTTCCCATTTATTCAAGCAAGACTTTAAAAATTGTCCATTTACTCTAGCTTTGAAAATTTATGTATATAACAGTTTTTATAACATACTCATACTCTTTTTTTAAGCATGTTCCTGATGCACAGGAATGATCCATTTTTCAATTCCGACCTTGGTTATTTTGCTTCTTTTCTGTTTTTCCTGATCAGTCTCACCAATAGCCATTGTATACCCAAAGAACCGTTAATTTTATTGTATATTGTTAATGTTATTGTATATTGTTATTGTTAATGTATATAAAAGAAACGATTTTGGATTTTCTTAATCTGTCTTATGTTGCTTTCTATTTCATTAACTTGTGTTGTGTTTGTTATTTCTTCTACATTGTTTCATTTGATTTGTGGTTCTTTTTTTAATGTCTTCAGATGATGGTGACTGCATCATTATTTTAGCATATATGCTAACATATGCATTTAAAATTTCCTCCTCAATGCAGTGTTTCATGTATCTGTAGAGGGTTGTTTAAAACAGCTTTATTGAGATATAATTTCTATACCATAAAACTCACCTACTGCCAGTGTATGAGTGAATGATTTTTAGTAAATTTAGAGTTAGAGCAATGTCATCAATTTTGAAGTACTTCCATTGCGCGCGCACACACACACACACACACACACACACACACACACACATCCCATGAAACCTTTTGCGGTCAATTCCTGCTCATATATCCAGGTGTTGGCAATCATTGATCTGCTTTATGGCTCCATGATTTTTCCTTTTCTGGATGATTTGTATAAATGGAATCACAAAACCTGTAGTCTTTTTGGTCTGGCTTCTTTCACTTAACATATTGTTTTTGACATTTATCTATGTTGTAGTATGTATCAATAGTCTTTTTTGTTGGTACTCCACTATGTTGGTTGACTGCAGTGGTGCGTCTATGGAGGAGGAAATGATTATATTTATCTCTCTTTCTACCTCTATCTATGTTTGTGTCTGTATCTATCAGCATTGTGGGTGTCTATATACTTATACCCAACCCATCCATCCATCCATCCATCCATCTTATGGAAGAAAGAAGAGCAGGTTTGTATCCTGATAGAACAAGGGTAGTAGATAGGGGGAGTTGTGATTGGGGGTGTGCGGGGCAGGATTGCTGGTGCGGTGTCCTTGAGTGGGTGAGATATAATACGACCAGTGACATAGGTGAAGGGGGGGCCTCAGCCAGGACCACGACCAGGTGCTCCACTGTAACAGGAAGGGAGGCAGAGGTATGCGCAGAGCTGCTAGTGGTGGGCAGGTGGTTATTGCCTATATTTTGCTAGTGAAAAAGGAAGTGAGTTCATCAACGGAGGGTGCACTGGGGCCGGAAGCTTGGAGGAGAAGATGAAAGCCCAGTCCTGGAGTATTTACTTAAGTCAGTGAGAGCATAAAAGGCCTACGAGTGGAGAGTGATTGTTTCCAGGATCAAGGCCATTTTTGAGGTTAGTGATCATGGATTTAAGATGAGGCCCATCAATGTGTTGAATTTATTTATTTTTCCTAGCTATAGTCAGGCGTTCCCATGTAGGCTGGGAGCAGGGGGAGAATTGGAAGGTTTTTGCCAGGCAGGCATGATAAAGAGGGAGAAGACAAGGGAGCGGAGGGTCTAGTGGTCATGGAATTTAAACACGGCAAGGGGGAAGCAAGGGCTGGAGGAAGAGAGGGAGCTGGAAACTGGTAAGCTCACTGGCTTGTGTACCCCAGTGGGTTGAAGGATTGTTGGGGTTGGGTGCCAAACGGGACCTGATGGAGAGAAAGGAGACGGTGTCAGAGGGAGGACACGAGACTGTGGTGAGGTAGCTGGACAGGGACAGTATCTGTGCAATGACTTGTGGAGGGACCGTGAACCCAGCTGGACCCTTGGTAAGACAGTCCTACCCTCTGTGTCACACAAATAGTGCCCAGGCCAGTGGGCTCCCCACTCATGCAGGGGCTGGGGGCCCGCTGGCCCAGCGGCACCAAAACACCCACACAAAGGCTGTCATTTGCTGCTTTATTGAGTCAATTCTCCAAAGGAACACAGGTCCGCCACTGTCCAGCATCAAGGGCATGAGAGGACAGCAGGCAGAGGAAGAAGTCCAGGACCAGCAAGGGATGCGAAGCTGCCAGAAGGTCATGAGAGGGATCCGAGTCTGCAGATCCTTCCAGGAACGTTGGTGTTGGGCCAGTGAGTCTGGCTCGTGATCGTGCACCTGTTGTGGACCTTGGTGTGCTAATCTGTACAATGGGGATAATGACTGGGAGGGGTTTTGTGCAGAGACCAGAAGATAGACCTATGAGCTGTGTGGTCAGTAAATGTCACTCTTGGCTTCCTTTCTCTTCAGGAGCCTGGGGTGGTAGAGGGGAGGGGAGGTAGCTTTTCCGGTCACCTGACTATGACTTTGCCATGGGGTTCATCACTTTCCCCATGAACAGAAGGTTGCCGCTGCCTTCTTCAAACATTAATAACAGCAAAGGTCGGTTGAAGTGAAAGGGGGGAAAATACGATCTGGGGAGGAACCGGAAGGCCGAGGTATCTTCTGCCTCTGCTCCTGTCTCATCCATGGTCAGCTCTCTGCTCTGTGCAGAGCCTGTGGGGACCAAGGTTCAGAGCGCTGAGCCGAGTGGGAGCTGCTCCTCCTCCCCAAGTGGCCACACTGCTTCTCAGTCTGAGCGCAGACCCTCTGTCTGCCAGGGAGGAGGGTCAGGTGGAGACGCTGTGCCCTGTGGCGGGATACTTGCAATCGACTCCCGCTTCCCTCCAGATGATGTGCATGACCTGGCATGTCCTGACCCCGGCGAAGACCGTGTCCTCAACCAAAGGGATCAAGGATGCTGTCTCTCTCCATCGGGTTCGGCGCCCTTGGTTGGAGGGCTCTCTGTCCTGCTTTGCACAGTCCCTCCTCTATGGCAGGGTCCTCTCAGTCCCTCTACTGCATGAGCTCACAAGGCGCTCTGGCCTCACTTTGCTTTCCCCTTGCCTCTCAGAGAGCCGCTGTCCTTTGTCTTGGCTCCTCACCCCGAGACTGTGAGTCCTGGCATTTCCACCTCTAAATGCCTCTTCTGCTCAACCCTGCTCATGGTCCACCTTGCCTCTCCCTGAGACCTGTCTATGTTGTCACTGGGTAACTCTTCTCTCTGCCACCCTCGGACCCTCAGGCAATCTTTTTCCTTAGGACATCGGCCTGAGCTCCTGGGAGCTCAGATGCAAACCCGTCCTTAGAGCTCCTGGTGGCCCTCTTCCTCCAGTTCACAGGGCGTCGGTCCCAGCATCTTAGACTGGCTTGCAGGACCCCTCTGAAGCCAGATCCAGCTCACCGTGGACCACTCCCCATCCTGCCTGCCCCCCACTCCCACCCCCCACACCACTACTCACCTTCCTCCAGAAGTTGGTTAGTATTTCCACTCAATTCCCCTTTCTATTCCCCAAAGATATCCCAAGTAGTGTTAGGACTTCTGGACTCAGTCCAGGGGGCTCTCCTCTGGATTCTTATGGAACCACGAGGGGAGTCCCCTGTCCTCCTGGAAGGGGTCAGGATTGCGGAAACACACCTGGCCTCGTGCTCTCCACCACCCCTCCCAGCTCCCCAGAGCAGGGGCGCTTGCCTTCGTGGCGAGCTTGGGAAAGAGGGCATTGCTCCTCGCTCCCAAATGAGGCTCGGCCCTCTCCTCCCAGCAGCTGTCGTCAGGACACCACTGGGGGGTTGCCACTCAACCATTTGTGTTTGACTTCCCCACCAGCTGGGGAGCCCTGTGTAATCCAGGGCACGGCACAGACACAGCAGTGCTGGGGCCCCTGGGTGCAGTCTGAAAAGAGGAGGAAGAGAGGTGTGTTATAAATGGCCCAGACACCTGGGGCGTCTAACTTACCCTGGAGATCTTCAGGGGGATGCTTTGCAGAGAAATGCCCGTGATTCCTGCGCGGTAACTGAATATATCTGGCATGCCCATGGAAGGCAGGAACTGCTCCAGCTGACTGGTCCCAGATAAAGTGAATTTTGGAAAATACAACCTCCTCCTGCTACTCAGGGCAACGAGAGGGGAGAACAGAGCTGAAATCCTCTGACCTCAGGAATGGTCCTGGCCAGCAAGCTCGCTGCTTGTAGGTTAATATAATAAAACCCGTGTTAGCTGCGTCTCCTGGGTGCCTTCGGTGAACAGACCTGTGTCAGGCACTTCATAAGGTGGTTCCATTCGGTCCTCACAGTGGTTCTGGGAGCTGGCGGCCACCATGGCCCACTTCTCATGGAGACAATATGGAGAACCCAGGAGGCTAAGTGATTTTCCCCAAGTCATTCAGTCTCTAAAGAGCAAGGATGGGACCCACAGCTGAAGCTCGCCCTCAGGCTGGGCTGCTGCCTGTCAGACTGGCCTGCCACTGGGCCCTGCCCTCAAGGAGGCTGTCTGTCTGTCGGTCTCTCTTGGGCCCCACATGTAGCCTTGCCCCATGTCCCTGCCAGAGGGTGGCCTCTGGGCAGGGCTGGGAGCCAGAGTTTCCTATTTTCCTCCTGGCTCACCTTTCCGTGTCTGCACCTGAAAAGCACGCAGGGGCTCTGCCCACTGGGGATAGGGGGGCGACCGTGGCTGTCCGGGGTCATGGCCGCAGTGAGACTGAGTGCCGAGACTGCAGCTGCCTTGGCCTTCCTGTCTCCACGGCCCAGTGAGCCAGCAGTCTCCTCAGAGTCCCCCCAGCTCCTCTCTCCCCTCCCCTGCCCCTTCCCCTCCCTGCCTCACCTCGGTGAAGAGCCGTCTGGCCCATCATGTGCCCACACAGAATGAAGGCTGTCTAGAAGGCGCACTGCAAGACAGCCCTTGGTGATCTGTAACGGCTGGGGGTCTCGAAGATGGACCCAGACACAGCGGGACTTGCCTGGAGCTCAGGGCGGTGTCCCCAGTCTTCAATGTGCTCGTGAATCCCCTGGGGTCTTGTTAAACTAAAGACCCTGAGTCAGGAGGTATGGGACGGTCCCCACCCCCTCTGATTCTGACAAACCCCTGGAGGGAGCCATGGCAGCTGCTTCACAGGCCACACTTGGAGCAGCAGAGACCTCAAGTACCTCAGTGGAGCAAGTGAGTTGATCGAGGGCATGGCAAAGAAGATGGAAGGGAAGTGCAGGTGGCTGGGAAGCCATGACCCGGTGTAGAGAGGCCTGGTCCTGGCTCTTCCTGGGTCACTCAAGGGCTACAGCGAGTATCTCAGTGAGTGGCTAGGAGGCCACTCTCCAACCACCGTTCTCATGGTCCTGTAGTTTGTTTCTAGGTCTCATGAGAAAATGCACAGCTTGTCCAGACCTGGTTTGGGAGATGCTGAGTAAAACTGAGTGCGATATTGCTCGGCCCTTTGCAACAGCTCAGTGCTTCAAAACCCCAGCATGAACTGTCAGTTTCTTAAAGGAAGAGCTGGTGCTTTGCTGTGAGGGCACACCGGTTTCCTACACTTCCGAGAACGTTTGGCTGAATCCTGTCTAGTGATGAGGGTGTGAAGGGTCCCCACTCCGTCTCATCATGGGCCCTGACACCAGAAGGGTCCTAGCGCCCCAGCCGCTGAGACAGAGAGGGTGGCTGTGGAGAGGGCCTCACTGAGACTGGGAGCAGAGACGGCTGGGGTTTTACCTTAGCGGGAAGGAGCGGGACCAGGCATCAAAATTCTCTCTCATCAGAGCGTCTTCTGTGTCCCTGGTCTTGCCTGCGTCGGGCAGGATGAAGACAGCAGTGGTGTGACAGGTGCAGGGCAGGCGGAGGACGTAGCCGTGCAGGTGGTAGAAACGCTGGGGCTGGAACCAGCCTGGCTGCTGCATCAGGGGCACCAGGACTTTGACCCCCTCCCTCACTGAGAAGGGTCGGATCTCAGTGAGCTTCCGGTCAAAGAGGATTTTCCACGTCCCTGGCAAGAGAGAGGACACCACCAGCATTCAGGGAGAAGGGGACTGGATGTCAGGAGGTAGTTCAGCAGGGGCTGCTGTGTGCCAGGCACTGCTCTTGGTGGGGGCACTACAGTCATGCACAAGATACTGTTGTTGGAGGGGAGCTTCCGTACAGTGGGAACAAGGGAAGAGAAAAATCGGGGACACAGGAAATGCCAGGGGAGGGGAGAGCCTCCCTAGGAAGGTGATATGGAGGAAAGACCCAGCAGGGTGAGAGAGTGATGGCATGACAGGGAGACTATCCCAGAAAGAGGGGATGGTATGTGCAAAGGCCCGGTGGCAGGAATAGGCCTGGGGCATGAGAAAGCCTGTGGAGCAGAAGGAGGAGGAGGGAGAGGGCCATTAATGAGGACCACTAATTTCTTCATGTGCAAATGTCCATAGTGCGGGAGGGGTAGGCCCCAAGGGAGAAACACACTTGCCTCAGGAAGATGACTGAGGAAGAACTCTGTAGAATGCCATCCTTAACAGGCTCCATATGAGAAGGGGAGACACAAAAATGGCAGAAAGACTCGTGTTTGGTGGCATGCGAGCCGAGCTGGGATAGCCCGCGTGGGCAGGGCTGGCTTCAGGGACGTGCGCCCCAGCTGTCACCAGGGTCCTGAATGTAGCTTCATGCTTTATAGTTGTCAACTTGAAAAGCGGTATTTGAACAAGGGTCCCACATATGCATTCGCTGTGAAACACAAAAATTATGTAGCTGGTCTGTGTGGGGGCACCCTGACCTGAGTTTTGGTGGTAGTGAGGCTCCGGCCTGAGAAGGACCTGGAATGTTCAGGAGAAGGTATCAGAAGAGGGAGGGGCTGCAGGTACAGGGGTGAGAAGAATTAAGCAATAGAATTCTTGGAAAGGCAAGAAGACAGTGGGAGGGACTCCTCTTGGACAAAAGACAGATGAACTTTGCAGCAAACTGCAGGGGGACCTAAATAATCATTAGGGAATTTCTTACCTTTAAAGAAAATATAGTTGGCCAGAATCAAGACAGTGTCCGGGGTCAACTCCTGGGCCAGCTTCCTGATCTCGTAGTGGGTCATCTTGCTGGCGAAGGGGTCCACCTGCTCCCCGGCTACCTGCTTGCTCCCGAAGGGGATGAGGAAGACCTCTGTGCCGTGCAGGTTCTGTGCGATGTCAACAAACCTTTGTGCCAGGGGCTGCCTCTCGTCCACAAACAGGATGCTGCCCATGTGTGGTTGGCATGAGGCAAGGGACAGCAGGGAGGCAAGGAGTCGCTGACTGCAGCGTGCATGGACCCCATGGCCTGGGACCTGGGTGAGGGGAAAGCCCAGAGCCTCCAGGACCTGGGTACATGCTGCCGGCCTGGCCTGGAGAGCCAGCAGGGTGAGGCGGATGGAGAAGCTCAGTGGGGAAAAGACGATGTTCTTGCCTGGGTTTGCAGCCACCATCCGCCTGTACAGGCTGAAGGCAAAGTGGGAATTGTTCAGGAAGGCTGGGGGCGCCAGGTTCGCTGAGGTTGGGTGATTTTCTTGGTTAGGAGCCCCCTGGCCATAGGCATGAGAACAAGGCTGGCCACCAGGAGCCAGAAGAACAGAGTGGGCTGCACCATCCTGGATAAATAGACACAGAGCATGGTCACCTGGTCCAGCAGGGCGTGGCACCCCTTCTTCATTGAGAGTCCTGGGGTAAGACATAGGCTTTGCAATTAGGTGGACCTGGGTTCGAATCCTGGCTCTGGAACCATGTGACCCTTGACGGGAGCACATGGCGGGTGAAACACAGCTGGTGTTTGGTAAAACCATAGGTGCTAGAGGAAAAAAGTTCTAGCTGTATCCTACAGGCTTCTTTAGATTTCAGTTATAATAATAAATTCTACTTCAAATATAATATTCGCAATATAACGATTCAGCTCCCACCTGTTCCACCAATCCCTTTCCTGGAGGTGATCAATTTTAAGAATTTGTTGTGTGTTGGTCTAGAACTTTTTTCTTTGTTTGGTTCTGCCTATGAATTGAATATGTGATATTTACACACAGAACATAGCTATATGTATGAATAACTATAAGTGCATACTCCAAAATGAAGTGGAATGTATCTTGCAAATTGTTCCATTACTTGCTTTTTAATCTGATACATGATAGATGTCTTTTATTAATTTGTCAGTAGGCTCACCTTGTTCCATTATTTCAATGGTTACATATATTGCATAGGAAGGATTCACTTACTTTAAGTTATTAAATCAGCCTCTGTCAATAGGGGTTGATTTTTTTCTTGCTGTTGAAAAATGCTGCGTGAACATCTTCGTATATAAATCTAAATGTGAGTGATTTTGGAGAGTTCATTTATGAATTTGGCGTGCATATTTGAAATTGTTCTAGATACTACCAATGTGCCATCCAAAAGGTCTGAACCCATAATGTTCCCACAAACTCTGGGTCAAATTACTCTACCATGCTGGATGTCTGGTTGGATATTGGCATCCCTTTATTTTTTATTGTTTAATAGATGGAAATAGAACACCAGCTTTTATTGTACTGTTTTGTTGCAGTTCAATTGTCTTGATTAGGTTGCAGGAAATTTTTTTTTTTTTAAGATTTTATTTATTTATTTGACGGAGAGAGAGACAATGGGAGGGGGAACATAAGTAGGGAGAGTGGGAGAGGGAGAAGAAGCCTTTGTGTCAAGCAAGGAGCCCGATGCAGAGCTCAATCCCAGGACCCTGGGATCAGGACCCAAGCTGGAGGCAGATGCTTAACGACTGAACCACCCAGGTGCCCCAGGCTGCAGGAAATTCTTAAGTACGTAACAAATAGTGAGCTTTTGCTGGTCATAGATGTTGCAAAATTTTCTCTTGAATTTTTTTTTTTAAAGATTATTTATTTATTTGGGAGAGAGAGAGAGAAATGCATGAGTGGGGGGAGGGCAGAGGCAGAAGGAGAAGCAGGCTCCTGCTGAGCTGGGAACCCAACATGGGCCTCTCTATCCCAGGACTCTGGGATCATGACCTAAGCAGAAGGCAGATGCACCATCATCAAGAAGTTTTAATATTTTATGTGCTCTGATCTGCCAGCACTGGAAGGCAGAAGAAACTCTTTCCCGTTCCAAGATGGTTAAAAAACCACACACACCCATTTTTTCTTTGACTATTTTTTTCTTTGTATTTTATAATTCTATGTTTAGCTCTGTAATCTATTTGGAATTAAATATCCATGTGGCATGAGTATACCAATATCCTTTTCCCCAAACAGACGGCTATCTGATAGCATTTATGGATGAAAGTACAGTTTCCCCATGGATTTGAAGAGCTCTCACTGTTCTCTATAAAAGCCCATTTATCACAGATTTTTCTGCACATTTTATATGGTTCTTTGCTTATATTACCTATTTTTCTGCCAGTACCATACAGTTTTAATTATTGCAATTTTAACCATACATTAGATATTGTGCAAGGCAAATCACTTTGTTTTCTTTTTCAAAAATTATCAGCTCTTTTTGTGGATTTGTTTGCCTAGATGAACTTTAGGAACTATTACAAATGAAAAAAATCCAGATGGAATTTCAATAAGAACTATTAATTTGAGTGCAAATATCTCTTTCTAAAAGTGAATCTTTTAGGGAGCCTGGGTGGCTCAGTGGGTTAAAGCCTCTGCCTTTGGCTCGTGTCATGATCTCAGGGTCCTGGGGTCGAGCCCTGCATTGCTTCCTGCTTCCTCCTCTCTCTCTCTGCCTGCCTCTCTGCCTACTTGTGACTTCTCTCTGTCAAATAAATAAATAAACTATTTTTTAAAAAGTGAATCTTTTAAACAAGGATGCAATATAGCTATCTAAACATTGAGACCTTTTATTTTATTTTTTTTAAAGATTTTATTTATTTATTTGACAGAGAGAAATCACAAGTAGATGGAGAGGCAGGCAGAGAGGGAGGCAGGCTCCCTGCTGAGCAGAGAGCGCGATGCGGGACTTGATCCCAGGACCCTGAGATCATGACCTGAGCTGAAGGCAGCGGCTTAACCCACTGAGCCACCCAGGCACCCCATCATTGAGACCTTTTAAAATTCATTTTTTCCTGTGCAGGTTATTCCCCTTTCCTCTTACACTTTCCATACTGTATAGTGCATTTGCATGCATTTTCTGTTGCCATTGTAAATTCGCTCCTGAGCGTGACCTCCCACCTCCGGCCATGCTGATTGACTGGGAATGGGCACCTGCCTCAGGACAACCAGACTCTTCCTTCAGAATCTGTACTTGGGACTGATCGGGCCTGCCCTTGTCCTGTGGCTGACTTCCCTGTCCCGTGAGCACAGGAACAGGGGTGTTTGTCACCATGGAATGGGAGAAGCTGGTGGCCTGGTCTAGAGAGAGAGGGGTGGGTAGGGAAGGGTTAGGTAGGCTCCCCATGAGAAGGAAAGAGAGGGAGCTTCTGGGTTTTCCGTGAAATCTAGGTCCTACCCTGGGGATCAGGGTGCTGTGTCTGTCAGGCTGGGCAGGGGTAGACACCAGTCCACCCCCCCATTATCCTCTGCTGTTTTCAGGTCTACCCATCTTTGGAGCCCTTGTGCTTTATGATTTGGTAAAATACACATTTCCATTCCAAAAAAGTTGCTAAGGAAAACTTGGAGTTAGGAGAAGTGGTGGGAAATGGGGTCTCCGATCCCCCATTTCTTAAAAAAATGTCCAGAATCTGAATTTGCCTTGTAGATCAATGGAAATTCCATGAAGCCAATAATACAAGTTCCATTGTAGGGAGTGCTTATATGCTCAGGCTAAACTTTTTGTGAGTCAAAGTTCAATTAAATAGCGTGTGTGCTCAGGGCATGCAGCAAGCGCTCAGTGGAAGTTGGCTGTTCCTATTTCTGTTAGGGCTGTCTTTTCTGTGGGCTGTTCTTTGCTAGCATTCTGCACAGATGCATGGTCTGCCCTTGTCTGTCGTGTTTTGTGCCCCGAGATACTGATGGACTGTATTACCAGGCTCTCTGCCAGGCTGTCCAAGCCTCTGACTTCTTGGGCGTGGTAGTGGGTGGGAATGCTGGACGGGAAGAGAGAGAGGTTCCCCACTTCAGCTCCATGCCCCTGGAGCAGCTGCATCCTTCCACCATCTTGGGTCCTTCCAGATAGTGCCACCTCCATGGCTCCTGCTCTCACCATTTCTTCCTTCGTTCCTTCAGCTCTGGGCAGGCAAGAGCTCCCTGGCTTTGTTAACCTCTGGGTGTCTCCTCAGAGATGCTCCAGTTTCCCACACCCTTCTATGCAGTGTCTTTGTAGAAGTCTCATGCTTTGAACCGATACTCTGAGTGATGCTCTATTTAATTTTTGCAACAAACCCCTGCAAAATGTTGAGTCCCAGGGAGGTGGAAGTGGCTTGTTCAAAGTTTACACCTAGCCAGTAACTGAGCCAGCACATTCAAGTCTAGCTTTGCTGCCCCAGAACCTTGATTTTATCCCTCACTAGCTCCCTATCTCTGAACAAGGTGACTCTTTATGATAAGACTCACCTACAGGTAAGTCACAGGTCCTGTGGCACTGCTCTGTTCCATTCCCATATCCTACCCAAGACCACAGCCCTAACTGTGCAGAGAAAGCTATGCCTCAGGAACTAACTGGGAGGCATGGGGGCCAGATGTGAGGCTAGGGGAAGGAGAGTTTTACTTACAGGCCAGGTGCTGGAGTCTGATGTATCCACAACCCTCCAGGCAGGCCCCTGTGGACAGCTGTCCTCAGCTGAGGAGAAGAGAGGATAGCCAACATCACCAGCGGATTCGGGTGTTCAGGGAGGCAGAAACACACAGAAAGGTCAGGTTGTGCCCTCCTTAGGCAAATGTTCCAGCCCTTAGCCCACTGCTCCTGTATCTTTTGGGTGTACAATGTGCGGTGCTCATTGGTCTGTGCTAAACTGGAGGAACAGGACTTGTTGACTCGACTTGGCCATGGAGTGTGGCTTTGCTACACTGTCCAAGAGGCTAAGGGGGAAGGATGGAGGCCACATTCTGCAGGAAAAGTGTTTTTCCATCTTCCCATCCATCCATCCATCCATCCATCCATCCATCCATCCATCTGCTTCAGAGGCACTGTACTTAACCCTGGGTGGGCGCTGATAGAGGATTCAGAGTGACCTCATTGCTGCCTTCAAGAGGATTGCCTCCCTTGAGACCATGGATGCCTATTGTCTCCATACTCAACTACCTCTGGGTTGGGTATTGGGGAGTCCGCAACTCTGAATTGGGGAAACCCTAAATTGATGAGAGAATATTGAGTTGACAAAGTTTATACTAAACTAACAGAATTTAACTAGAGTTGACTAAGATTAAGCTTCCTCCACCAGACAGAATAGAGACATAAGTACTCAGTGGAAGCTCCAGGAAGGATGTAAACCTGACCGGGGCCCTGAAGGATGGACAGAATGTGGGCAACCCCACAGGAGGCAGAGAAGATGATGGCTGAGCAAACTCTGAGTGGTGGCCCATGGGCTCAGTTTCCACTGCAGTCATGGGGCCTTCCTCCGGTTTCTTCATGGCATCCCTTTCACACTTCTCCAGGGCATCGGCAGAGTCTTGATTCCCAAGCAGGAGCTGGAGACCCAACAGCTCAATATTGATGTGGTACTATTAACGATAGTTGCGCATGCAAGGGGAGCTGTCCATCTTATTGATTTGTTTAACGTCTTCTATGTGGTAGAATATGTGCTGTATACTAGAGTGACCCTATGAAGAGGCAGCGGTCCTGTTTTGCAGATGAGCCCAGGAAAGATCAAGGAGCTCATTCAAAATCAAGGGGTTTGCTGAGACTGAAGCAGGCTTGGCATGGAAAACTATGTGACACTCTGATCAGTGTTCTACTGTAATAGATGGCTTCCCGAGGACAGGTACATTCTAAGACAGCTGTTGAGGTTAGATGAGAATTGGAAAGGTGGTTGGAAGGGGTAATTAGAGACTGGAAAGAGAGCTGTTCATATGGAGCTGGTTCCTGTCAAAACACACACACACACAGACACACACAGACACACACACACACAGAGCTAGTCTTGGTTTAGTCTTTTCTTCTAGAGTATCTTTGGACATATTTTCATGTGACGAGATGACACATGAATTTTAAGCAATTGGTAGGTGTTGCCAGAGAGACTGAATTCAGAAGGCATTTGAGACTCCCTCTTTCTGGATGAGAGTGCCTTAATCCATTAACCAGGGATGTCTTGGGCATGGGCAGAGGAAGCCAGGTGACTTCAAATAACAGAGACATGCAGATCTAGGACCCTGCTGAGGTTGTTGGACATTGGGTCTGGGAGAAAAAGAGCTGAAGCAGATGGACAAGTCAAAATGTAAGACACCAGACAGTGAAAGGTCCCCGACAATTGCCACATGAAAGTCTTAAAAGATGCAAGATGAAGTCATCTCTGTTCTTAGAAAGGGATCAGGCTGGGCAAACAGAGGAACTAGAAGGCATTTTAGAAATCATTTGGACAGGACAGTAAATGGTTTCCATCCAAGTTGCCATCTTGGATCAATCATAGTGATTCCCAGAATCTTATCTTGAGGAGGATTCTGAGGATGTGTCTGAATGAGATGAAAATAGGGCCACGGTTGACTGGTCTTGTCTGTGTAGATACGAGAGCAGAAGAAATTATGCATGGCTACATGTTTGTCATTTTCAGTCTAGGCAATACTCTCATTTCATAGCTGGGGAAGTAGAGGTTGGGAGAGGTAACAGAGATTTACCAAGGGTTACGTGGTCCAGAGGAAAGTGAGAATTAGAATTCCTTCTCTTGCCTCATGAGCAAGTGTTCTTTCTAGTCCAGCACACATTCTGTCAGGATTGACAATAAGCTAGTCAATTCTCATAGTGTCTAATATGGAAAAACACCTGATATCAGCTGAGTATTGATTTTGTCATCCACAGTCTTGCTGACCTTCACCTGCAGCCATTTGTTTGTTATACAAACAAGCCTTTGAGCCTGTTTATTAGTCCTCATGGGGCTTATCTTGATCTTGTCTCCGACTTTTTGCCTCCATTTCATGAGCACTTACTATGTGCTTAAAGCTTTACATGTAACACCTTCATCTTTCCCAACACCTGGGTCTTTGTGAATTAGAAAATTGAGTTCAAGGGGCTTACCCAAGATGGTGTACCCAAGAACAGAAACTAGGCTCTAACACCTCTTTTCCCTGGTTGCCTTGCCTGGTTTCTTGGGTTCCTGTGCATTTTTTTTTTCAAACAACTCTGACTTGTATCTTTATTTGTGGAATAGTGTGGGATGTCAGAAGCCAAAATTGGCAAAACCCTTTGCTTATAGCCCCATTATTGGAAATTAGCTGGTCTTTAGACACCACTGGGCAATGACTTTCCATCGTCATCACTCCTTTCTAAGGGAAACATTAGCTTATGTTCAGTTCCCAACTACCCAAACCCCATAGTAGGACATCTCCCCACAGCCCCAAGCTCTCTTTACATTTGTGCTTCCTCTAGGTGTTCAAGGTGAAGATCAAGTCTCTGCTAGACTTTGGGGGGTGGCTCTTTCAATGCAGACTAAGAAAAACCACCTGCATTAGTCTGCTAGGGTTTTCACAATTAAGTACCACAAAGTGGGCTCCTAAAATAAATGAAATTTATTATCTTCCGGTGGAGGCTGGAAGTCTGAAATCAAGCTGTTGGCAATGTTGGTTTCTTCTGAGAGCTGTGAGGGAAGGATTTGTTTTCTAACCTTCTCTCCTGGGCTTGTGGATTGACCATCTTCTTGCTCACATGGTATTCTTGCTGTATCTTCAAACTTTCTTCCCTTTATTCTCATGTTCCAGTGACCAAATTTCCCCTTTTTAAAAAGATACCCATCATATTGGATTAAGGCCCACTCTAATCTCATTTTAAGTTGATCTCCTCTATGAAGATGCTATCTCCAAATGAGGTCACGTGCCAAAGTACAGGGGGGTCAGATCTTCAATATATACATTTTTGAGGGGGGCACAATTTAACCCATAACAGCATCTCTCTGGCCCATGCATCACTTGGCTGAGAATGACATTCCACCCCACCTTCACATTTTATCATGACAGTTTTAAAACATAAAGTGGAAATATTTTTACAGTGTACACTTTGTATCAACCACCTAGGTTCAGTTAAAAATATTTTACTCTCCTCATTTTTATCACATGTTCTCTGAAGTATTCGCATCTTTGTGTCAATTAAAAAGGACACCTCTTAGACCAGGTGGATGTCTTCTCTTGGCAAGGGTCGCATGGCCGGGATTTCAGGTCTCCTACGCCCGCCATCGGGCATCCGTGTGCCGTGCGATCTGTCCCAATGTCGTTTTTGACCCTGAAGACAATCCTCCAAACACGCAGAAGTGCGGTAGAATATTTATAAAGCCCTTGCTTCTTTACAAAGAGGTTTGTAATTAAAAGTTATGCATTGAATTTACGTGGAATTTACACATCGCACAGTGTGGGGCCCTGGGCTGGCATGGGGTTGGCACTTAGTACAGGATGGTTGGATAAATGATTAACTTAGGGTAAGATGATTGAGGGAAAGAGTGATCGGTTGACTGAATCTACTTTTTCGTAAGTTCAGTTTATGTGAACAATGCCAGGAGTC
This sequence comes from Mustela nigripes, assembly GCF_022355385.1. Classification (NCBI taxonomy): domain Eukaryota; kingdom Metazoa; phylum Chordata; class Mammalia; order Carnivora; family Mustelidae; genus Mustela; species Mustela nigripes. The sequence goes on from NC_081569.1 coordinate 135,407,332, forward strand.
AAAAAAATTATCCAGAAACTAAGACAGGGGGTGCCCACCAGGAAGAAATCTACTCCTAGAAGTGGCTTTGATGGCACGGTTATTGAAATGGCTGAAGATAACAATTGTCCTGAAGCCCTTTGGTTGGCCATTCACATTGCTTCTGCTGGGTTTCTGTTCCCACTTGGTCTATAACCAGACACCGCCCCATCCCATGGGAGGAATGTTCCCTAACATGTCAACATAGGGGATTAAAGCTTCATACTTACGGGGGAATCGGCAGGATCACAGTCTAAGGCCAAGAGAGAATCCCTGAGGACCTAGCCAATAAGATGAGCAAAACAATATTTATCAAGGCAGTGACTTTGGAGATTGCTGGTGCTCCCCCAGGCTGGAGATCAAGTTAATATTAACAGGTCCAAGGTGATGTGGGCTTGCGTAATCCTCCACCTGGCCACCTCCTCCCCACCTAATAGTCCTGTTTGTCTACTCTCTCTCGCAGCTGCCCTCCAGTTAATGCCCAGGGAGGACGTTGGTAGGCTGGGTCTCTGGGCAACAGCAGATGGTGCTGTCACTCTGAACCAAAAATGTCAACTGTTACTCTGCTGCATCAGCATGCTTCCTTCCAGTGGAGCCCACTGAGTGTCCAGGTGCAGGGGCATCTGGTTTTCAAATCACTGTCTTTGAGTAGAAGGGCATGTTAGCCCAGAAGAGCACCTTGTGGATGTGACAGGGCAGTAAGCTCTCAGACCTCCTTATACCTTGCCTTGTCTCATCAGCGGATTCCCCTGACCACTGCCCAAGTGAGCTAACTATATGCCATGACCTCACTTAAGACCCTTCTTACTCCAGCAGCATTTAGCAAAGTGTATTCCATGGAATCCTAGAGATGATTCATTAAAAGGAAAAAAAAGAGGGGGGGCTTTGGGGTCCAATAAACTTGGGAAGCACTGCATCTTCCTCTTCGCACTTGGATGGTAGTATTTGAAAGATGCTGAGAAGTCATAATTGTCCAGAGTTTTCCAGACCCATTTCACCAAGGACCCTTTTCCCCCATAACACAAACTAACTCCACAGGGAAGTGTCCTTGAGGGGAATGTCCTCCTTCAGGACAGGACCCCTGCTTGTTTGCCTAAGATAGACCTGCCTCCTTGAGCTTCTCCTTGTCCACCCATCTTTGTACTGTAGCACCCACTTCCATTTGATTCTTAAATTAATATTTAATACTTTTTAAATATAGAAAACTATAAAGAAGAAAACAAATGGTCTTTGATTCTGTCAGCCACATCTTTATATAATTCTGTTGAAATATAAATTACTTTGTGCCTCTGCTGGATTCCCTCTTGGGGCTCTGGGTCACTTAGAACAAAAGCCAGTCCTTACAACCATATACAAGGTGTACAGTGTGTGAACCCCTGAGACCCTTAGCCCAGGAACTGCAGGTTGCATCTCTGGCCTCTTCTGCTAATCTCTTTCATACCTTCCCCTGTTCTAGGCACACTGCCTCTTTGCTTCCCTTGACCATGCCAGACATCCCTACCCCAGGGCCTTTGCATCACCTTATTCTCTATGCCTGGCTGATCTTCTTCCAGATACCCATGTGGCTTAATTTCTTACCTGCCTTGGGTTTCTCTGTGACGCCTTCTCTTACCTCTCAGTCTGAGCATGTCTCACATCCCAGCACTTTCCATCACTTGTCCCTGCATTATTTTTTGCTGTAAGACTCATCACCTTCGCCTATTTTATGCGTGGTATTGACTTACCAGGATTATTGCCTATCCCTCATTGAGTTCCTGTGGGCAGGGATTTTGTTTGTTTGCCTGGCATATAGCAGATGCTTAGTAAATAATTGTTAGGTAAATGAATGTGTGTGTTTGCAGGAGAAATCATACTTTGTACACTCTTCTGTATTTTGCTTTTTACACTATTTTTTATTTTAGAGATCTTTCCCTATCAGCCCATATAGAACTAGCCTTATGATTTTGAAAGTCTGCATGACCTTCCATTATAGAGATGTACCTGACTTTATGTAACAAATCCCCTATTTGTGGACATTAAGGGTTTTCTGTTTGTTTGTTTGTTTTTTCATTCAAACAATGCTATAATGAAAAAGAACTCCCCCCTACATTTGTTGTTTGTAAATATTTTTATTTAAAAAAAAAGATTTTATTTATTTATTTGAGAGAAAGAAAGAGAGAGAGAGAGAGCACAGAGGGAGAGGGAGAAGCAAAGTCCTGGCTGAGCAGGGAGCCTGATGTGGTCTCAATCCCAGGACTCTGGGATCATGATTGAACCTAAGGCAGACACTTAACTAACTAAACCTCCCAGGAACCCCTATAAATATTTTCATGGGGTAAATTCCTACCAGTGAAATTCCTGAATCAAAAAATTATTTTTTCTACTTTTAGCTTGAATAGATGTCACAAAACTATCTTCCAACAAGGCTGCACACATTTCCACTCCTCCCATCTGTTGTATGGGAAGATCTGTTTTTTCACAGGGAAATCAGCAGAGTGTTATCAACTTTGCACATTTATGCTGATCTGATAGGTGGCACTCTGATTTGTGTTTTAAAATTATGAATTGGGTTAAGAGTTCTTTTCCATTTCCATTGGCTATTTGTATTTATTTTTCTGTATACTTTCTGATTAAATCCTTTCCCTGTTGCTCTACTAGGTTACTTGTTGTCTCCTTATAGATTTGAGAGTTCCTTAAAGTTAAAATGATTCTTTGCCATTTAAGCTATAAAATTTCCGTTTGTCCTTTGACTTTGTTTATGGCATTTTTTTGGTCTGGAAGTTAGATACATAATTTTTTTTTAACAAACTGATGTGAAATTATCATTAAAATTATAGAATTGGGAGTAACAGCTTAACGTGTCAGGAATTTCACTGGGTTATTTAGAAAACATTGGTCATACATTGTCATTATATTAACTCTCAAACTAATTTGTATCATGTTGTCTTTCATTGTGGTAAGACACATAAAATTTGCCGTCTTACCGTTTTTAAGTGTACAGTTCATTGATACTATGGACATTGACATTGTTGTGCAATCATAATAACCGTCCATCCCCGGAGCTCTTCCCATCTTGCCAAACTGAAACTCTGTCCCCAGTAAACACTGCCTTCCTATGTCTTCCTCCCCTCATCCATAGCCCTCACCGTTCTGCTTTCTGTCTCTGTGATCTCCATACTCTAGGTACTTCACAGAAGTGGGCTCATACGGTATATGTCCTCCCATGATTGATTTATTTCACTTCCTCAACTATGTCAAGTAGAAAAGGCCAAAGCAGGCATTCAGAGCTTGTTCCTGAAGAAAACGGGTTCAGTCTTTCCCCACTGAATTTGATGTTAGTGGTGGGCTTCTCACACATGACCTTTATGATATTGAGGGTAGTTTCTTTCTACTCCTCATTTTTTTAGTGTTTTTGTCATGAAAGGGTGTGAAATTTTGTCAAGTGTTTTCTCTGCATCAACCTCAACAATCATATTTTTTCTCTTCATTTGGTGGATGTGATGTATTGCATTGGTCGATTTCCATATGTTACCCCTGGCTTACATTCCAGGGAAGAATCCTGCTTGGTCCTGGTGTTTGCTCCTACTATTGTGCTGTGGAATTGTCTTTGCTAGTGTTCTGTTGAGTTTCGCATCCATATTCATGAGAGATGTTGGTCCGTGGTTTTCTTTTCTTATAGTGTTGTCGTCTGGCTTTGGCATCAGAGTAATGCTGGCCTCATAAAATGAGTTAGGAAGTGTTCCCTCCTCTTCTTCCATTTTTTGGGAAGAGTTTATGGAGGATTTGTGTGAATTCCTTTTTGCTCCAATACAGCCATTAAGAATTCTACGCATTACTCAGCACTCACCATGATACATGTGGTTGCCATCTGTCACCATACGTTATTACAGTAATTGTGACTGTACTCCTTATGCTGTGGTTTCATCTCCTTGATTTACCCATTTTATAACTGAACTTCATACCTTTTAATCCCCTCCATGGATTTCATCCATCCCATTATCTTCCTCCACTCTGGCACTAAGCAGTTTGTTCTCTGTGTTTAAGAGACTGTTTGGTTTTTTCTTGTTGTTGTTTGTGTGTTTATTTGTTTTGTTTTTAAGTCCCACATTATAAGTAAAGTTGTATATATTTGTCTTTCTCTGTCTGACTTCCTATTTCACTCAGCATAATAATCTCTAGGTCCATCCATGTCATCACAAATGGCACCATATCATTCTTTCTTATGACTAATATTCCTCTGTGTAAAAACACCATATCTCTTCACCCACTCAGCTATTGATAGACACCTGGATGACTTCGATATTTTAGCTATTGTAAATAGTGCTGCACTAAATGTAGGGGCGTATATATCTTCTTCAATGAGGGTTTTCACTTTCTTTAGGTGAATATCCAATAATGGAATTACTGGACCATATGATATTTCTATTTTTAATTTTTGAGGACCCTCCATACCATTTTTCCACAGTGGCTGCACCAGTTTGCATTCCCACCAACAGTGTGTGAGGATTCCCTTTTGTCCACATCCTCGCCAACACTTGTTGTTTTTCGTGTTTTTTATTTTAGTCATTTTGATAGGTATGGGGTGATATCTCATTGTGGTTTTGATTTGCTTTTCTCTGATGATGAGTGGCATTGAGCATTTATTCATGAGTCTGTTGGCCATCTGGATGTCTTCTTTAGAAAAACGTCTTCTCAAGTCCACAGGACATTTTAAAATTTAATACATTGTCTTTTTGGTGTTGAGTTGTGTAAGTTCTTTATACATTTTGGATATTAACTCCTTATTGGATATGACATTGGCAAATATCTTCTCTCATTCAGTAGGTTGCCTTTTTGTTTTGTTGATGGTTTCCTTTGCTGTGCAGAAGGTTTTTTTTTTTTTTAATTTTTTAATTTTTTATTTTGGTGTGGTCCCAATGGTTTATTTCTGTTTTTGTTTTTCTTGCCTGAGGAGAACTATGTTCTTAAGGCTCATGTCCAAGAGATTACTGCCTATGTTTTCCTTTAGGAATTTTATAGTTTCGGGTCTCACATTTAGGTTTTATAAACCATTTTGAGTTTATTTTTGTGTATGGTATAAGAAAGTGGCCCAGTTTGTGTGAATTCTTCTTTAATGTCTGGGAGAGTTCAACAGTGAAGCCATGGAGTCCTAGACTTTTCTTTGTTGGGAGATTTTTGTTATTGATTCAATCACCTCCCTAGTTATACATCAGGTATAACTAGTATCATGTGTCAATTTTCTATCTCTTTATGATTCATTCTTGGTAGGTTCTGTGTTTCTAGGAATTTCTCTATTGTATCTAGATTATCTAATTTGTTGGCATTCAATTTTTTCACACTATTTGCCTATAATCTTTTTTACTTGTGTAAAAGCATGTCCCCTCTTTCATTTCTTATTTATTTATCTATCTATTTTTATTGTTATCTTAGTTATCATATAGTACTTCTTTAGTTTTTGATGTAGTGTTCCATGATTCATTATTTGCATATAATACCAGTGTTCATTGCTTGATTCTTTTGTTTTTCCTTAGCCAACCTAGCTAAAGGGTTGTCCATGTTGTTCTTTTCAAAAAACTAACTCTTGGTTTTCACTCTTGCTTCTTTTAAAAAGTTCCTTATTTTGTTTATATTTACTTTAATATTTATTATTTTCTTTCTCTGCTAGCTTTGGGTTAGTTTGTCTCCCCCCTTCCCTTTTTTTCTAGTTCCTTCAAGTATGAAGTTGTGTTGTTGATCTGCTTTTTCTTCTTTGTAATATAAACATTTAGAGCTACAAATTTGCCTCTTAGTACTGCTTTTGCTGCATCTGGTAAGTCTTGTCTTGCTGTATTTTCACTTTCACTTGTCTTAGATATTTTCTAATTTCTCTTGTGATATCTCCTTTGACTGACTGATTGTGAAAGAATTGTTAATTACCATATCTTTCTGGAATTTCCAGTTTTTCTTTTGCTACTGATTTTTTAGTTTTGTGGTTGAAAAAGTATTTTGTATGATTCTGGTATTTAAAAATTGGTTAAAGCCTGTTTCATCGTCTAATATATGGTCTATCCTGAAGAATGTTCTCTAGTCACTTGAGAAAAATGTCTATTGTGCTGTTGTTGGGTGGAGTGTTCTGTGTATGTCTATTAACCTAGCTGGTCTATAGTGTGGTTCAAGTACTTCTTACTGATCTGTCTGATTTCCTATTGATTATTGGAAGTGGAGTATTGATTCTCCCATCATTGTGTTGTTATATCTTCCTTCACATCTGTCAATGTTGGCTTCACATATTTAAGAGCTCTGAAGTTGGCTGCATAAATATTTGTAGTTATTATAGCTTCTTGGTGAAGTGAATGTCACTTTTTGTTGCCATACAGTTTGCATTTCATAAAGTCAAATATGTCAAGCCTTACTTTTATGACATATGAGTTTTCATCTTATTTAGAGAGGCCCTACCCACTTCAGTATCGAGATATGCGTTAACCAATGCTTTCTTCAAGGACATTGATGTTGTTTATGTTTTACTGTGTGATCTAACCAGAGGCCCAAACACCAGTACTTAATGTGAGTGTGAGGTTTTAACACTCCAACTGGTTGTGATCCCTTGCCTGAGTGCAGACCCCAGAGCTTTCTCCTCGTTGAGTGAGCTGACTGGCTTAGCCTTGCCTCATTCCCTCTTTGGCTGTCACACTTCTACCAAAATCTAAACAATTAATTAGGTGTCCTGTTTCATTTTCAGAGAAGCCATCTCCTGTCATTGCTGGCTTTCTATGTTTGTTATTAAACTATGGGTTTCAGCCAACATTTCATCTTGCCTAGCACAGTGTCTGGACAGTGTGCATGTCCAATGCATATGAATTAAGTGGATACATGAATACTTGTTGTGCCCGGATTCCACACATATAAAGGGAGACCTCAAGACAAGAAGATTAGGGACATGCCCATCACACTCAAGCTTGGGCAGTTTTACCATTCTTTAATGTCATCTAGAGAGGGGGCCCAGCCTGAGAGAGGACAGCTGAACCCAGAGAGCCATGCAATTTTGCATGGGGTTTGCCATCTTTCCCATGAAGAGGAGAATATTGGTGTTCTCATTCTTGATGATGATAAAGAAGGGCCTGTTGAACTGGATGGACAGATGCTTAGACCAGGTGCTCTCTTCCGAAGGGGTGGCTCCAGAACATTCTGCCTTATTCTCATTGATGCTGAGGATAGCCTTATGTATGGCCTGGAAGGGAGAGACACAGGACCAGTTTGAGGCAAAAACAGGCTGCACCATCTCCCACCCAGAGCTGGAAGCAAGGCCCAATGTGATGAGATGAGAGCTGTCCTGGGGGCTTAGGGAAGGGATCTTTCCAAAGGCCCATGAAGGACCTAAGTATTTCTAGCATTTCCTTGAAGTAAAAACAAAAATAATGACAAATAAGCAGAATCAGTTTTTGGGTGTCTACCATTTAAGCTTTTTTAATTAAAGGATCATGAAATTCACAATTGAATCATCAATGATCTAGTAGAAAAAAATATGACTTTCCATTACAAGGATCTGGGTTTAAATCCCATTTTCCCAATTTTTCCCTAACTAACTGTGTCACCTGAAGGAGATGACTAATCCTCTTGAAACTTTGGTTTCCTAAGTGGGAAGATGAGAGCTAACCAACATGGACTCCCAGGGTTACTAAGGTGGTTCCTGTGAGGGGCCTCATTTAGTACCACTGCTCAATAAACGTGTGTGTGCAAGTGTGTGTGCGTGTGTGTGTGTGTGTGAGAATGGGGACTCTTAAGTCAGAGTTCTTTATCTGGTAATTATCAGCTCTGTCAACTGATCATGCTTACCTAAACTCCTCACAGACACTTAAAAAAATTTTTTTTTAATTTAATTTTTTAAAGATTTTATGTATTTGACAGAGAGAGACAGCGAGAGAGGGAACACAAGCAGGGGGAGTGGGAGAGGGAGAAGCAGGCTTCCCGCTGAGCAGGGAGCCAGATGAGGGGCTCCCGGGATCCTGGCATCATGACCTGAAATGAAGGCAGATGCATAATGACTGAGCCACCCGGATGCTCTGTTAAGGACACTTTTTAAGCTCTTTCTCCCCAGAGGCTGGCCCCTTCTCTGTGCCTCATTATCATACTCCGGCCTCTCTCATTACCTGCATCCTTCCCAGTCCCCAACCTCCCTCCCTGCAGGCAGCACACAGGCCTTCTGCCTCCTGTCTCCTGTGAGCAGCCTTCCAGACACTCCTCTGGGGGGCTCTTAGTACACAACCCTGTAGGCTTAGGTCCCCCCAGACGGGGACTTCTCTGGGGGATCCTGTGGTGGTGCGGACACTGAGGGACATTTGTTTGGTGAGGTCTGTGTGAGTGCGTGGGCTGAATGTTCGCTCTCCGCTCCTAGGGGAACAACGTGTGTCCTAGGACGGGTCTGCCAGTGTGAGCACTGAGGCTCCCTGTGAGCGTCTCTGGGGTCTGCGGCCCTTTGTTCTCCTTCCTCAGCCTCTGGTGCAGGGAACATAGGGACGAGGTCGGGGAGAAGAGGTCTTAAAACTGCTTTTTAAACTTTCACCTTATGCTCTTTTGTATTTTTATATTCATTTATGTGTGTATATGTTTATTACATCTTCTTTTGGATGTTAATTTTATTTCTTAATTCTAATTTTAACGTATTTGATTGTCTTTCTATGTTCCTACCGCACACATTTATACGGGTACGTGTATTTCGGAGTGCACCCGGCAAACTAGTCCCCGAGGGCTTTGGCATCGTGTCACTCCTGAGGGACACACGAATCTGGGGTGCGGGCTCACCGTCACTTCCCCACGGGGACTTCATCAAACCGCATGGGTCTGGTGAGAGAGGAACCGAAACCCGCCTGGGCCTCTGCTTTTCTGGCGTCCAGGCGGGCTCTCTCTGTTTAGCCCCAGACTGTCCCTTCTCTAACGCCATATTCCCAGCCTGTGTTGCCAGAAGCCCGGGTCTCCCTTCTCGGTTGTCCCAGGCGCATGCTGGTGTCGCTCCCCCCGCTCTGGGCCCTGGCATGGGGAAGGGGCAGTGTCCGTGGTGAGGGAGTCCCCAAGGACACAGGACTGTGGCCTCCTCTCCATGGGCATGCCCCTTTCGTGGAGCCCAGCTGGTGTGGTGTGAGTCTCACGAGCCTGTGTTCGGGACAACAGGTCACGTGCAGTTGTCCAGTCCATGGGCTGTGGGTTTATCTTCCCTCCCTGTGGCCGGCCCCATGTGGCAGTGCTCCAGGGCAGTGGATGTGGTGTTAGAGGAGGAAAATCTCCTCACCTGTCACCTTGGGGACTGAGATGCCCCTATGGTTCTTTAGCCACTGGGAACTTAATGCCAAGTTCCTCTGAGTGTGAGTCAGGGCTGTTCCCACTGAACACGTGTGCCCAGCTACAGCTTCTAGGAAGACTTTCTTAAGCTAGCCTCATGATGGGTCCCGGATCCCAGCCCCCACATCATTGGTGGGCCCCACAGTCCACCCACCTGCTCCCCAGATAGTCCTCGAGTCCCTGCCCTGTGCTTGGATGGCAGGGGCCTCGGAGATGCTGGTCCCTCTGGGGACAGAGGCGCTGATATGTTGGGGAGGAGCTGGAAAAAAGCACACCTTTTAGCTTCGGACAGACCTGGTTCTAACCCGCTGGGATCCTTCATTAGCTGCAGACCTAGGCAGGACACAAATGTTTCATCCCCCTGATCTTCCTCTTTAAAATGATTGTTGGAGACGCGAGTGAAGCCAAGCTAGCCATCAAACTCAAGGCCAGAAGGGACCTGGGAGATCATCTCTTTGGGGGGGGAGAGTGGTGGGTTTCGCAAATGAAACTTTACAACCAGTAAAGGGCCAGCGAGTGGGAGATGGGGCCATGAACCCAGATAAGAAAGGGGAGGAGGTGACAGACAAGGTAGTAAGGTTATCTGAGGAGTTAATGAATACACCTCAACCTTTCAGAGGAGGAATGCTGATGACAAGACCAAGGCCAGGATCTATTGAGCAGGAGGGCGGGGCCAGGGAGTCGGGGCGACCATGGCCATCCTTTGGAAATCTGGGGAGCAGGCTACTCTGGGAGAAAGCTGAAAAAGCATGCACTTTCTCCAGTAAGATAGTTAAGTGAGTGGGGCGGGGGGGGGGGGAGCTATAGGGCAAGGGCAAGGGCAAGGACTCTGGCTCTGGCAGGAGTTGAAAAGGAACCAGGTAAGAGGGAAGGAGCTGGAGGCGTGTTGGAAAAACATGTTGGGAACATTGAAGGGTCCCTCCAGGAGACTCGTTTCTGCCATCTGCAGCTGGGGGAGACCCAGGTGAAGACCACCCAGGACACAGCATTCCTTCCCAGCCTGGGGCAGGTGGGAGAAGGGGAAAGTAACCCTCCAGCTGCCCCGCTCGCCAGCAGGCATCATGATAGCGGACCTACTATGCTCTGACGGCATTGGAATGGCGTGATTCCATCCCACCGGCCGTGCTGATCAGAACAGCCTTCCTGCCAATCTTAACCCTTTCAAATCCGAACCCAACCAGTCTGTCCTCAATGTTCTCCTCTGTTTAGTGGAGATAAGAATCCTGGCCCAGCAGCCCTACCTCGCTGACCAGTGTCAGCTCAGGAGGAGGCTGATGGGATGTACCTCACTCAGCAGAAGGCACTTATTCCCCAGACACGCTGGATGGGCTGGACGCGCACGGCAGGGGCCCTGCACGGGCTCCCTGGGTTTCCCCTACTCATAAGGCAGAGTCTCAGGGGGCTGGGACACCCAGTCCTGTGGGCCCACAGCCACCTCCACTGCAGGAAATAAGCCTGGGGAGCCCCCAGGGTGCTTTTCTGTTCTTCTTGGAAGTGGTCCTAGTCCAGCAAGACCAACAGACTCAAGGGCCATGGGAAGGGTGGGTTGCAGGGCCATGCAAGACCCAGAGTTCATTTTGCCTTGATACTGTCCTCACAGAGCTGTCAAGAGGAGAAAGTGAATTACAACATCACCAGAGCCTGGAATTGTGTCTGATACATGACTGACCTCTGAGAAACATCAGCCACCTGATGTCACCCGACTTGTGACTGCCAGGTCCCAGCCCTTGGGATCTTCACACTGGGAGCTGGCATCTGTGTCCTCTGGGCTCCGAAGTCCATTTGTCTATAGATAAATACCGCACAGATAGGCGGTAACAGCCACCTGCCGGGTGCCGAGCTCCAGGGAACCATGGGAAAGAAGAGCATTGGACTGCCCTGAGGCGGTTAGTGTCTTGTAGAATATCAATACCCATTTTACTGGCGAGAAAAGTGAGGCTCGAGAGGGGTGGTGACTTCCCCAGCACCAGGGCATGTGCTAGAGCCTTGAAAAGACCCCAGGCCATCTGACTCTCAGCTCAGGTCTTCAGAAAAAAAGTGTGCAAATACCTGTAATTCACTCAGCAGTCAATTTCATGCCGGTGAATCAAGAGGCAGGGGAAGCCAGCCCCCCAAGCCTCTACTTCCAGAATCTGCAGTCTGATGTTTAATATTCGGTAAGAACCAGTGCTGAAAAAAGACGCCGTGCGCCATCATCCATAGAGGAAACTTTGAACGAGCTCTTTCTCACTGTCCCCATTTTGCAGTGACAAGAGCGGAGGCCTGCTCAGATACAAGCGTGGTCTGGAGCCCTGTTCACAGTCATACTCATTCGAAGGCTTACCTGGCATTCCTGAATTCTGCGTGCTTTGTCACACTGCCTTGGGCATTTCCATCGTAACTTTTTTTCCTTTTTAAAAAAAGACTTTATTTGGGGGCCTGGGTGGCTCAGTGGGTTAAGCATTTGCCTTTGGCTCTGGTCATGATCCCGGAGTCCTCGGATGGAGCCCCACAGCCAGCTTCCTGCTCAGCGGGGCACCTGCTTCCTGTTTGTGCTCTCTCTCACTATCTCTGTCTCCCTCAAAATAAATAAGGTATTAAAGATAAGTAAATAAATAAATAAGACTTTATTCTTTAGAACAGTTTTAGGGTTATAGAACAATATACAATTTTGTTAACAATCTAGGGTTATAGAACAAAAGGACAGAGAGCTCCCACAGCCTTTCCCCCATCCCGCCACCAGTTCCCCTGATAGTAACATCTCGCACGGCCGTGGGACACTTGTGATAATTGAGGACTCAATATCAATGCTCCTACCCAGAGTCCGAACCCACAGTTTAAGTTTGGTTTGCTCCTGGTGCTGCAGTTTGCTGGCCTTTTATCCTGACCGCAGGAGCAAGAAACACTCTTCCACCTCCACCCAAAAGCAGGGTTCAGTGGCGCCTGCGACCAGATGGGCTGCAGGAGACTCGCTGCCCTCTGGGCCTGGGGCCCGTGGGAAGTGGCCCAAAGTCTGAACTCTGCAGAGCTGCCCGGCAGCCCATAGTCCTCAGCATTCCACAGGTGGCTCTGCAGCTCGGCTCCCTGAGCGGCAGGTGGTCCAGCGCTCGGCAAGCAGGGCACAGCTGTGGGGCCCCCTACAGATACGCAGCCTGAGAAGCAGCCCCTAGCTGGGGAGAGAGGGCAGTGCTCTGGGGGAGCAGTCTCAGAGCGGAGCCTGTGTGCCGCGCACGTGCTTGGCACCAACTCTCCCCACCCACCCTCTCCCAGCTGACTCCGGTGACGTCTCCAGACGTTTTGGCTAGAACCCTGGTTCTGAAAGAGGCTGCCATGCTGTCAGCTCTCCGGAGGAGGCGCCCAAATCCAACACAGCGCCATCGGTCCAGCTTACTTCCAACGCATGCCCCATGATTTCTAGAAGCAGGAAGGCAGGTGGTGCCCCGGGGGGGACGGGTGACCGACGCACCGGGGTTGACCATGGTGGCGGAAGGCAGGAGGACGGATGGGGGCTCTGGGCAGGGACCCATGTCCCAGCCAAGGAGACAGCAAGGGCCCCTACATGTGCGGGGAGCAAGTGACCTCATCCTTAGTATGGACACTTCCCTGAAACGAGCCTGTTGGAATCTACTGGAGCGACGAGAGTAAGGAAGCGATTGTTCTCAGGGAGGGAAAATGAATTGGAACCAGTTTCTTTGAGGGGAGGACGATTTACGGACCACTGTCACATTTAGGATGCACACACCCTTGGTTTCAATCCAGCTGGTGGTCTGAGAACGCCGGGAAAGCGATGTGATGAAGAATCAGAGTTACTCAAAGTAGTTCAATGCCGCGCGGTGCCTTTCACGGAAAGCATGGCAAACAGAACAGCAGACGTTGGAAATGAGCATAAATAAAGCGATTTCTTTACTCTGCCATGATCAGCAGTCTTGAAATAGATCCTGAGTCACAGGGCTCCGCAGTGACTTTCAGCCTACCGAGTGGGCACCGGGTCTCAGAAAGGCCCCTTTGACCTCTGAGAACAAATGTCCCTGTAATCAGCCTTCAGCCCCCTTGGGCCAAGCCCGCCCTGCGGGACTGGAATGTGTTCCCCAGCCCTGAGCCCTCAGGGGCCGGGCTGCAGCCGGCGTGAGCCCGGACAGGTGGCTCCCACGTGGACCGGGAGGTTGGACTCGCCTGTGAGGTCTGAGCTGGACGGGACATCCCATGCTCCTGCGGCAGCCAGGCCCGAGTATGTCACCTGATTTCTAGGCCTGTGACAGGCCGGTCTTCTCACTGCCATCTGTCAATGGGGGATAATGAATCGTCGCCTGTGTCCGTCAGGGACTGGTCTCGAGGGTCAGAGTAGGCAGTGAATGCAATCAAAGGAACAGGCAAGGCGGAGGCTTCCGGCTGAACAGGCTCTTGCTGCTGCAGTCCTGTCCTCCTTAGGACAAATTGCTTGAACCCTGCGGGTTCTCAGGGGCCCGTGAACTCCCCATTGGGGATGTTCAGCTCATTTTAACTGGGTTTCTGCCACCAGAGCCCAGATGAATGGAACTGCAGGCGGTTCTTGGCAGCGGAATGATGGTTTCTCAGGTGAGTGCCCTGAGCTCTTCCAGCTTCTTGATTTTTCCCTGGTCTCCAGGAGTCCCAGCTGGCCTCTGCATGTACCCCTTCCTCCCCAGTACTGAGGGGTGTGCAGCGTGGTGCAGGTTGCTTGTTGAAGGCTGTGAGCTCTCCAGCCTCAGGTGGGACGGCTCCCACGAACCGGCTGCTTGCCCTCTGGGGAGGACGGTGTTTTCTCGCACATGTCTCAGCACCTGGCTGTGTGCCCCAGCATTGTTTGTGCTTCTGGTAGGAATTGGGCTTATGAGTGTGTGTTGTGGGGGGAGCATGGAGGGTATGCTCAGGTTCACTGGAACAAGTAGGGCTTCCGGAGCCAGCTCTGCCACTTATTAGCTCCATGACCTTGAGCAAGACCAGCAGCCTTTCTGAGCCTCTGTTTCTTCATCTGGAGAATGGGCACCTGAGAGCAGAGCAGCTCCACTCACTGCTCTGCAGCGCCGCTCTGAGGAGTACATGGAACGATGCTGGCGTTGCCCCTCGTGGGGCGCCAGGATTACAGAGGAGCTCATGAGGGTCACAGATGTCGTCCCTTACCTGGGCACCCAGCTCTGCTTTCCTTCAAAGGCTGTTTTGAGGACCTGCTTTGAAGTGTACAACAACTCAGAGTCGGTGTTATAACCGTGATGAAGATGCTGAGGCCCAGAGAGGTTTGGTGACTTCGCCAAAGTCACACACCTGGGACGCTGCAAAGTTTGGACTTGTTCCCACTCTCGCATTGTCCTGGGTGTTTGACTCTGGTTGTATCATTAATGGAATTTGTGGAGATTAGAAGAGTCCAGGCAGAGGGATATCGGGATGACAGCAGACTTCTCTGGGAGACAGCTGGATTCATTATATTGAATTACATGGAATTGGACACATGTGGACATTCGGCCTTGAGAGGTGTAAATTTCATATGACTCAACCCAGGTGTGTAGATGCACGCTCAGCCTCCGCGAGAGCCTTAGGCGGGCATCACTAGGTTCTTAGAGGATGGGACAGTCTTTCCTACAGACAAGCACGTTCCTGTGAGTCTGGGAGCTGGCTCCCTCAGCCTGGGGGTCTGGCAGGACTTCCTGAGTGTCATTGTCCTGTGGGGCTCTAGAGACAGAGCCCCATGGCCCTTAGTGAAAGGGCTGCTCTGGAGTGGCCGCAGCTGTGATAAAGCAATTGTGGTTCCCTCTGAAGACCCCAGGGAGCGCCGTGGGGCAGGAACAAGGCCAGATGAACAGTGTCCCCCGTCAGAGCTTAGCCAAGGGAAGGCAGGGAGGGTGAGTGGGATTGATGGCCTGCTTCTTCTCCTGTGACCAAGGAATCATCGGAATGACTTTCCAGAGCCACAACGTGGCCCCATGATTGCGTAGAAGAGGACACAGGGTACGTGTCTTGGGGTTGTGACAAGCCGGATGAGTCTGAGCAGGTGACATAGACCCGCCTGGCGAGAAGAGGAGGTGGAGGGCCCGCCTGCTTCTAGGGGTCGTGGGTTTGAGGGTCCTGGGGCAGAGAAGGAAGGACAGGGACAGGAGTATGTGTTCTTGGCCTAAAGCCATCGAAAGTTTTCTAGGCAAAATCGACCGTAGCTTTTTGCAGGAAAGACCTTTGCGTGGTAGGAGCCCAAGCCAGGCGCAGGTGACAAGGTGGGATGGAAAGCGGACCGAGTAGTCTCTCTCTGTGGTTGCAGATGTGGCGGTTCCGAGTCCCCACGGGAGCTGGAGGCTCTGGGAGCCACAGGGGCAGGGGACAGTCTCGTGCGTGGCCTGTGCCGGCAGCCCTGCCGGGGGTGGGGCCCTCATGGGGGGCGCTGCAAGCACCAGCAGGGCTGGGGGGCTTAGCGAGAGGTGGATGCTTGGCGGAGGTGGGGGTGGTGGGCTGGTCTCTGCGCCCTGGCGAGCCCCTCTTGGGGATTCCCAGATAAGACTGTGAGACCCCAGAGCTTTTCCCCAGTGACTGGGGAAGAGCCACCAAAGGGAGCGTCGCGGGCAGCACTTCCTCCTGGCCTCGCACGGCTCCTGGATGGTGTGAAAGCCCACTGCAGGGCACCACAGGGAACTACAGGAGAGACGCCGCGACGGCCCTTCCACCCGCTTCCCGGGGACAGAGAGGGAGACCTGGGAGTGATGAGGGGCTGCAGGAGTCACACGTCACACTCGAGCCAGGGCAGGGTCACGCTTTAATGTCATCGGGGGAGGGAGTTGGACCTCAAAGGGAGTTACTACTGGGTGGGGTTCACCACCTTTCCCACGAAGAGGGGACTCTTGGTGTTTCTGTCGTAGATGATGATGAGGAAGGGGCTGTTGAAGTCGACACTTGGGGGCATCGACATGGGGATGGCTTCCATAAACGTGGCCCCGGTAGCTTCTGTCCCTTTCTCGTCAATGGTCAGCACAGCCTTATGCACCCCCTGCAGGGAGAGAGGACACCGGCCTGTTCTGAGTGGGGCCGTCCCTTGCCCCAGCCTGGGAGCCAGGCCTGAGGAAGGGGATGGGGCCCAGGGAGGGGCTCACTCAGACCTCCTCCACCTGGGTGTCCTTCTAGACCACAGCCTCCCTCCCTGCAGGCAACACGCAGGCCTTCCCCACCTTCTCCAGGCCTTGCCTGACTGCACCGGTGGGCCCTAGTTCTCCATCCTCACCAACCTTCTCAGCCTACGCGGGAAGCAACTCACAACCCCAACAAGGAGACTTCCCAGCCATTCATCTTCCGTGGCTCCTGCCTTGTTTTCGGTACCAGATGTCAGGCGCCCTGGGACCCAGGACTTTGAGGGGGGCCTTCCCTGTGTCCGGTCCACACCAGGCATTCAGTTCCCAGCCAGCCATTGAGCAGTGGCTGGATCTTTGGTCACTTTCCACTTTTCTGAATAAATGGCATCTTTAGGTGAAATCACTCATTCACCCAGACTCCGTGATCGGCCAGTAGTTCCTGGGTCACAGATGCAAGGGACAGAAGTCCTTTGAAATCATGGAGCCTGAGCCTGTCTTGGTAAATATGGGTCCATCGAGGCCCAAAGAAGGGAAGGCCCTGGCCAAAGGTGACCCAGAGGCACCAGCGCAGAGGAGGTCCCTAGTTTGGCAGCAGCCCGAGAGGCCCCTTCCTCCATGGTCACCTGCCCACGTTCCAGTCCCAGGGCATCCAGTGACACTCCTCTGGGACCTCAGTCTGCAGGTGCATCTGTGTCCCTTTGTCCCTCCCCCACCTCTGAGCTGCAGCTCCGTACACACTGTGACACCTTCTGACCCACGGGCATCAGGGACAACTGACCTTGGACAGCTTCAGGGGCTCTTTCTCCGTGATCCCCGAGAGATCAGCGTCATTGCTGAAGACCCTGGTGATGCCCATTTTGCTGAGGACGGTTTTCAGATCGTAGGTTCCAGAAATGGTCAGTTTGGGCAAACGTAAATTGGCAGACCTGGTATGACAGGAAACAAAGGGGTTTCACACACGTGGAGTATCTCATTTCTGGCTCTTCGTCCTGCTCGGCGGCCCTCTCCCTCCCACACGGGGACTGGAGGTGCGCGAATGGGTTTATTCTATTTCTTGTTTGTCCAGCCCCTGGGGCCCAAGAACATAGAGTCACAGGGATGGGTTTATCCTGCCAAGTTTGAAGGGACTGCCTCCTGTCTCCTCTGAGCAGCCCTCTGGACACTCCTCTGGGTCGCCCTGCAGGGTTAGGTCCCCCCTGATGGAGACGTCTCCAGGGTCTGAATCAAGGGCCTGCCAGTGCGAGCTGACGGGCACTGGGGCTCCCCGTGAGCGTCTCTGGGGTCTGCCATCCCTTGTTCTCCTTCCTCAGCCTCCGGTGCGGGAACACAGGGTGAGGTCGGGGAGAAGGCGTCTTAAAACTTAAATTAATTTATTTTAATTTTAACCTTATGCTTGTCTGTGTTTTCATATTCATTTATATATGTACATGTTTATTATGTCTTCTTCTGGATGTTAATTTTACTTCTTAATTCTAATTTTAATGTATTTGATTATTTTTCTATGTTCCTACCGCACACACTTATACGGGTACGTGTATTTCGGAGTGCACCCGGCAAACTAGTCCCCGAGGGCTTTGGCATCGTGTGACTCCTGAGGGACACACGAATCTGGGGTGTGGACTCACTGTCACTTCCCCGTGGGGACCTCATCAAACCGCATGGGTCTGGTGAGAGAGGAACCCAAACCCACCTGGGCCTCTGCTTTTCTGGCGTCCAGGCGGGCTCTCTCCGTTTTGCCCCAGACTGTCCCTTCTCTAACACCATGTTCCCTGCCTGTGTTGCCAGAAGCCCGGGTCTCCCTTCTTGGTTGTCCCGGGCACGTGCTGACGTCGCTCCCCCCACTCTAGGCCCTGGCACGGGGAAAGGGCAGTGTCCGTGGTGAGGGAGTCCCCAAGGACACAGGATTGTGGCCTCATCCCCATGGGCATGTCCCTTTTACGGAGCCCAGCCGGTGTGGCGTGAGTGCCACGAGCCTGTGTCCGGGACAACAGGTCTTGCACAGTCGTCCAGTCCACCGGCTGTGGGTCTACCCTCCCTCCCCATGGCCGGCCCGACATGGCGGTATCCAAGTTGTTCTCGGTTTGGGAATCACCTGGTGTGTCTGTTTTCCAGGAACTTAGCCAGGACTTCCTTGGTCAGCGTGTCCTCCAGGTGGTGCATTTTGCCCTGGTCGGGGAGGATGAAGATGGCGGTGGCGTTGCCCACGTAGTCCATGAGCAGGACCCAGCTGGACAGCTTGTTGCAATGGTGGACGTCGAACATGCCCAGCCGGCTCATCATGGGCACCTTGACGGTGGTGTGCTCGTCCACGTGGAAGTCCTCCACTGTGGTGTGCTCCGCCTCGAAGGGCTTCTCCCATTTGCCTGAGGAAGGGCGGGGAAGGGGGCGTCAGCCAGAGGTGGGAGAAGGTTGGGACCATGTGGGGGGGATAGACCGGCCCTGAGCCTCCTTGCTGGGGTCCTACTGTTGGAAGGATCTTTGATTTCACCACCTGTAAAGCGGAGCTGCAGCAAAGTCTGCCGAAAGGACTTTGGGGAGAGCAATGCGAGACCCGTGAGGGATTCAGAACGTGGACCTGATGGAGGCCGAGGGATGCCAAGCCGCGTTGCAGAGCGAGCATTTTTACTTGTATTTCATGCTTACTAATTTGAGGGGGTCTTGGGAGGTTCTACATGAAAACGACTGACATCAGCCCTACTCAGCACCTCCCTGTCCAAGTCTCCCTGCCCCTCGTTAGCGGGCGGTCCTTGTCATTCAGGGAATCACTCTCACCACGACTCCAAGGCTGTGTCTGGATCACTGTGTGGAACACAGGTGCCTGGGCAGCTCCTCCCCACCCTCCACCCCCCACGCCAAGAGAGCAGCCCCATCCGGGCAAGTCAGAGTGGGAAGGTGCCCCGGGCACCCCCGCCTGCACCCAACTCTCCCATTGTACAGAGATGGAGACTGAGGCTGGAGAGAGGCCAGACCCACCAGAAGCCTCACAGCAGAGCGGGGACCTCAGATGCTCTGCTCTGGCCCCAGGCTCTCCGTTGGTCTGTTGCCCCCCGAGCGAGGAGTCGCCGGCACAGTGAAGGAAGGCTTTCTGGCCTTGCTCTTTACCCCCACTCCCTCCAGGCCATCTCCACGGGCTGCTCCGCTGCCTTAGAGCACCCTCTGTGGTCCACAGGGCCCCCACGTTGCCACTGCTCAGGGAGGAGGCCAGGCTGAGATTCAAGCTCAGTCGAGCACTTGCTGTGTGAGCGTGCGGCCCTGGTTTCTTTGTGACTTGTTCTATCCTCACGGAAACCTGACAACAAGGGTATTAGTATGTCCCCATGACAGAGGGAAGACCTCAAAGTGGTAGGATGGCTTGCCGCCCATCAAAGAGCTAACAATCGGTAGGGAAGGATTCCAACTCTGGTGTTTCTGACGTCAAAGCTTTCCCTCTTTCTGACACAACAACTGCAGTGCAGTTGTCAGAAGTTGTGTTCCAAGAAAACCCATTCCCTTCATACACTCTGCTAAAACCGCCTGTTTTTAGTTAACTCCCTGGTGGGGGCTGACAAGGCACACTAGCACATCAAAGGCTCTGAGAAGTCCCGCAGAGAAGATGGTGATGTGACCGTCCCACCCATCATCATCTGATCTCAGTTGATCATGGAATGTATGACAGTGGTTAATTAGGAAACCAATTAATGCATGTGGAGACACACCACCCTATGCATCCTGGATGGCTATGGAAAGTTTAACAATGGCGTGTTAGAGAATATTTTTGGATGTTTTTATGGGAACAAGCTCAGGCTGGTGTTGGCAACCTTACCTTTAAAGAAAATGTAATTCACCAGAGCGAAAGCTGTGTCTTTGTCAAGGTCTTTGACCAAATCCACAATTTTCCCTTGGGTTCCCTTCTCAACATAATCGTTGATCTGTTTCTTGGCTGCTTCGGTGTCCCCGAAATTGGTGGAGAAGGCTTCTGAGTGGTACAGGTTCTTGACATCCTCCAAAAACTTATCCAGTAGCTTCATGCCCTCAGCGATGAAGAGACCATTGCCAGTGGTCAGCTGCAGCTGGTTGTCTGGGTGGTTGAGGGTGCGGAGAAGTTGCTGGAAGCCTTGGTGGACCTCACCCTCGGCTCTCTCAGTGAGGTTGAACCTAAGGCCCTTCATGATCTCGGAGTGAGTGTCACCCTTGGCCCCCAGAGAAAGCAACGCAAAGGCGGTCGCGATGCTCACGGGGGAGAAGAAGATGTTGGTGGTGTTGGACCCATGCGCCACCTGGCGGTACATGCTGAAGGCGAAGTCGGCCAGGTTCGGGGCAATCTTGTGGCAGGCTGGCTCCTCATGGTGCTCATGGTCGTGGTGGGGTGCACCTGTGTCCTGGACAGCGGCTCCCAGGGGACTCGAGGCCAGGGAGCGGGGGGCCAGGCAGCACAGCCCCGCCAGCAGCAGGAGGCCCCAGGGAACGGAGGATGCCATCGTCCTGCAAGACAAAGAGGGGGTGCACCACGCCTTAGTCAGGTCACATGGCGAGTTCCCCGGCCGCTGATTGACCCCAGGTGGAACATCCAGTTTACTAAACATCTACTATGTGCTGGCCCCAGCCGAGCACTCTCCTACATGCTCATCACGGAAAGACAGAACGGTAATTAAGACTTTACATGGCTCACCGTGTGCCGAGCCCCATTCTGTGCACTTTGTTGTCTCATCTTATTGTCCTCTTGCAATGACTTATGACCTAGGGCACAGGACCATTGTCCATTCACAGAGGAGGAGACTGAAGACCAGAGAAGTTGAAGTCATCTGCCCCAAGGCCACAGAGCAGGAAAGTAGTAAGAATCACAGACCCGGGCCATCTGGGTGGGAGTCCATGCTCTTGATGGCTGCCCTATCCCCTGCAGTGGCCCCGTGTGCAGGTGTCACAGCTTCTGTCTTACATAAGGGGAAACTGAGGCACAATGAGCATAAGAGACTTGTGCACAACTACCCAGGAATCAGGCCAGATCAGGTTCATGTACGACTGGATGTGGATGGGAACATTTCTACTGAGTCTTTTCATGTAGCAGACATGAGGCTGCTGCCCAGAGAGGGTAAGATTCTGCCCAGGGACACACAGCCAGAACCCATGGAGCTGAAGGGCTGTCCCCATTCACCCCTCATGGTGAGTCTCAGCCCCCAGAGCTTCTGCCTGAGCTGAAGGGCAGCCCCGCACACATTTGTGGCCTCAGCTGCATGAATGCACTGAGGTTCCTGCAGTCAACTTACCTGCTCGTCCTTGTCACCACCTGTGTCCTAGCTCTGGGCTCGCCCATGATGTGGGCAGTGGGTAGTGACTTCTCCAGTAAGTTGGGGGTTGTGTGGTTGTGTGTGGGGTGGGGTATAGGAGCCTCACACATTCCTTCCAACATCAGGGCCCCTAAACTTCTGCTTTCTCCATGCCCTTCTATCAAAGGCCACACCCTGTACCCCCAAAGAGTTTCTTTTTGAATCAAACAACAAAATGAAGCCCAGCGTTGCTTTCTCTTCACTGCCCTTTTTCTGGCCTTCGTGCCTCTAAAGCATCCAGACCGGACGGACCGCACATTACGCAATACGTGTTTTTATTTTTCTTAAACTACAGCGGAAACAGAGCTGCTGGTGGTCGCACTGGCTCTGCAGAGGTCCACGCCCTCGGCTCCTCTTTGCTTCCCTGCTTGGGTTTGGGGTGGACTTTCACGGTTTGCAGAAACCCCTCATCTCTGTGGGGCTCAGAGATCATGAGGGATTTGGGCCTCTGCAGGGTGGGGACACCAAGTATGCCAAAAGGCCTCAGGGGCTGTGGCTTCCAGCCCTGATGGCACCGCTACCATCCCCTTGGCCTTGGGCAGGCAAGTCCCCAGCTGTCAAAGCTGCGGTGGGGGAAGACCTAAATGAGTTTCCCCTATACTACTATACTACTATCCCCCTATACTACTATACTACTATCCCCCTATACTACTATACTATACTATTCCCCTATACCCCTATACTACTGTTGGATTCTCAGTTAGAAGCTATTTGGGTTTGGTGGAAGAAAATGGACTGAGACTCCCGTTGTGGGGGTAGGGAGTGGATGGCTGCCCTCTCCCTCCAGGGATTGCTGGTCTGGGCTGGCTGGGAAGGGGCCACAGCTGTGGTGAGCCCATCTACCAGGTATAGCATCACTGATTCTGGCTGCTTCTTTTTATAGTAAAAGGTCTGAGGCCCAGAGAGGGTCAGGGCCTTGCCAAGGTCACACAGCAAATCAGTGACAAAGCTGGATTGAGTCTTAGTTTTCCTGCCAATTGACCTGCAGACTGAGATAGCTGTGTCCTCTGGTCTCAGACGGTGAGTGCCAGAACCGGACCTTGATGGACACTCACACTGGGTGGGCACACAGGAAGTGAGCCATCCCCTTATCTGGTCAAATTCTAGATCCACCCATGAGCATAAAATGAATGATCAGGGGTGACCCAGCAGGGTCCAGGAGAGCCAGTGGGCCATCAACAACCTAAGCCTGTCACTGAATAAGTCCATGCATGACCCAGCCAGGACACGTTTGGGCCAGCATCCCTGGGGACATGACTTCATTCCTCTGAACCTTGGCTTTTTGTCTTGGAGAAAAGAATCCTTCTCTGGGCAGATGTGAGGGTAGGTGGGCAGGCACCTGTTGGGTGTGGAAGCTCTCCCCCTACCTGCGCACAGGTGGGGTACACGTGTAAAAACCAGCAGATTTCTTCCTGGCTGGTTGCCACATTGCCCAGGACCAGAGAGTCTGGAGAATTTTAAATTCAATTCCCCAAGTATTTATGTTTTGCCTCCTAGCTGCTGCTGAACCCCACGCCAAGAAAACACCAGCACCGCCATCGCTGTCCTGGTTGTCACCCCCATAAACAGCAGGTGTTTCATGCACACTGTCTCAGCTAATGTCCCCTCAACGCTTACCCTGTGGAGCGGGAATAATTATCAGCCCCATTTTATAGATGGAGAAATTGAGGCCTCTGGAGGTCGAGCAACATACTGAAAACCACAGACCTGGATGCCTGTGAATCTGGGGTTTAATGCCAGGCAATGTGGATCCCATAACTCGGCACTCCATCCTTCTCCGTTTACAAAGCTGAAGCCAGAGACCTTGAACTAGAAAATGTTGAAGTGGTCGGGCTAGGTGAAGAGGGACAGGGTCGCTTGTCCATTGGCTCAGGCCAGTGGCTCTGAGGCCAGAGTTCCACAGCAGCTGTGTGACCTTGGACAGGTTAATTAACCTCTCCGAACCTCCATTCCTGGAGAGGACAAGGGTGCACTTCCTCACAGAGCTATTGTGCAAATTAAATATGTGCAAAGTGCCAAGAAATGCTTGACACACAGTCAGCTGTCAGGGAGACTTAGCTGTTACCAATATATGGATATTTCCGAGTGCCACGTGGGAGCCTGGTGGCCTTGGCCTTGGTCATCTTTGTAGCCCCCATTTCCAAGAACTGATGACAGAAAAATTATCTGCTTCCCATGCTGCAGAGATCAAGGCTGGGGCCGGGGCGGGATGAGAGCAAAGAGGGCCAAGATTGTCTCCACTGTGCCCAAGAGGACAGAGAGGTTGAACAGTAGTCCAAGGTCACCCAGCATCAAAGAGGCCTCAAGGCCAGCCCAGTTGTGTTTCTCCCATTCCCCAGCTGGCTCCTAAGAACCAAGGGAATTATGTTGGTGGGAGGAAGAGGTTAGGGAGGGTGAGATCTCGGGCCAGGTGACCCCAGTTGGAATCCTGGGTAGTGTGCAATTTAGAGCAAGTTATGAGCTTCTCTGTTCCTGATTTCCTTAAAATGGGCATAATCTCAGTAACCACCTCAGAAGGTTGCTCTAAGGCTCAAATGGCTGACTGCAACCGGCTGGCTAGATCAAGGGCTCAGGAGCACCGCTGAAGCCTTGAACCTGGGCCCCGTCTCCAGGGTCTCCCATCTTCCATTGTGCATGAGGGCGCCCAGAGACCCACTGAGCACAGGGGGGGGCCCATCATGGTTCTGTTCTGGGTGTCTCTGCAGAGGACAGAGGCCCGATGTGTGGCTGGAGCTCTGGGCTCTGGTCCTGCCTGGGCTCCCCACTGTCCCTCTCTGGGCCTTACTTTTCCTACCCGTGGCAGGGGAAGTACAGGGAAGGTGGTGAGGCCAGCAGGAGACAACCAACAGGAGGGACACCGGAGCTGTGCCGGCAGGAACATGCTCCTTCCTGGGGTGCCCACTTCCGCACGGCTCACTGAGGGCCAGCGTATTCACCAGTAGGTACTAGGGAGACCCTAGAGCAGGCTTGGGAGCGGAAAGGACCTCCGGGGTCACTGTTGCCATGACAACAAGGGGTCCAGCCACAGCCTGTTCCATCCTCCCTGTGTCCCCGGGACCTGCCTGGCAGCATGGGAGGCTTTCAGGAGGCTCTCTCCGGTGGGAAGGCATACTTACAGTTACTGTCCCAGGCCGCGGCCGGTGACCAAGGCTGAGGAGACAGAGCCTTGTCTCTGGTTCCTATTTAAGCCGTGGACCCACAGGGATGATGGGGGAGGTTGCTGGTGAATATTAACTAAGGTCACCCCAGTTATCGGAGGAGCAAACAGGGACTAAGTCCAGAGGCCACCTCTGAGCTGTCCACCCACACCCACCGGTCTGCGCCCCGGCCCGGGCAGCCCAGGGCCCTCCGTCCCGTCTCCCAAAGGGAGTCATTGTACCCGGCCCATAAAGTGTGGCGTCCTGCATTCACGGAGAGGTGGTATGACTCAGGCACTCTTGGGGACAGCCTCCCCTCCCACTGGGGAATTCTCAGTGGCTGACCCAGTGAGAGCTACCATTCACCCAGCCACCTTGAGATGCCTCCTGCGGGAGATGCTCTGCGGCCTTGGGAGGGGCGGGGAAGTGAAAAGCACCACCTTTGTTAGGGAAGGAAACCGAGGTCCGGAGTGGAGAGGCCAGGCTAACCCTGGACACGAGCTCTGTTGATTTTCCCGGGGAGGAACGGGGACCATGACTGCTGCTGACACAGCGGCCTTGGGCTAGCATGGTCAGGGATGTGCACAATAACTTCTGTCAAGGGCCTGGCACACAGGGGGCTTTTCATCTGGGTCTGCTCAGCCTGGCTCTCTGGGCTTCTCTGGGCAGGACAAGACTGAATTCTTTGCCAGCCTCAGCCTGTTTCTGTTTCCATGGGGTGTGGCTCCCAACAGAGGAGTGCGAGCCACACAGGGCTTGAATTTTCCTGGGAACATGGCCCTGTTCTGGGGCTGCTACAGACCCCCAAGGGGCTGGCGGTGGGGAAGGTGCTGGTGCAGGGTTGAGAGTGACTGGGCCTCCTTTGACTGCAGTCTCTTTAAAAGCCTAAGGCGGACCGCATCCCTCTCGGTGTGCTCGGACAGCTGCCCCGCACAAGCAGGCGCTCCACGGACATTTGATGGAGCAGCTGCGTGCATTTGTGTCCTTTCTCTCATCCCCCGGTCCCAAACGAGGGACTGTGCCCAGTGAACAGCCTGTAGCTTCCTCTGCTACATAGTTTCAGATGTGAGAAACTAGCTCCCCTATTTGCTGACTATGAGATCTCAGACAAGCTGTTTTACCTGCCCCTGCCTCAGTTTCTCCACCTGTAAAATGAGGTTTGAAACGGTACCCACCTTGGTGGGCTGCCGTGAGGATTCAATGCGGTCGTTCTGGGTTAGCTCAGAGCCCGGGGCTGGGTGTGCACGGTGAGCCCCTTATGAAGTGGTCCTACATGTGCCGGTGGGTCTCCCTGGTGTCACTGTTTGGGGGGAGCTTCCCGGAATGCGCCCCAGGCTCTTTCCCCTCAGCTGGCTGGATGGGCTTCTCCTCACTGGGGCTCTCCATCCCCTCACAGCTCAGAGAGCTAGTTGACTGGGGTGAGGCCTGACCTCCATACCTCCTGGGCACCTCTTCCTCATCCCATGCCTCAGTTTCTCTGTCTGTACAATGCCTCCCTCCAAACCCAGCTGCCCCTCCCACTTCCCACAGGGGGTGGGCCGTGCCGAGTGCCCCATCTTGCACGCTGTTGCCAAGCTTGTTTCCCACAGCCCAGTGGCCTCAGGGTTTGTGGGAAGGCTCTGCCCTACACCCCCTCTACCTCCAATCCTTGAGCTGCGGTGGCCTCCACACCTCCTGCGGCAGCCTCCTCCTTCTCCTCCTCCTCCGGGATTCTGTATGCACCCTGAGCAGCGCACGGTCTCTGCCAGCCTTGGAAGGAAGCTCTGAGTGTCAGAGGCAGCACGTCCGGGAGGGGCGGGGAACGGGACAGGAAGTCTCCTTGCACAAAGCCGTGGGTAGCTAGAGGGTGCAGCTGGCCCTCCCTGACCCAGGCAGCCCTTGTCACCTGCTCTTCTAGCTGTGTCCAGCCTATGTGACCCTGACGAGTCACCCAGTCCCTCTGAACTTCTGTAAGAGGGAGGGTCGCCCTGGGCTCAGGGGGTTCATGGAGAGAGCAGGTGTCACTGTCCTGGCCTAGGGCCTGGCATGGCATCTTGGCAGCTTTCCAGGAGCAGCCGTAGAGGGAAGGACTGAGTCACCTGCACAATACCCAGTGGGAGCCCCACGGAGGCTGAGAAGGGTCTTGTGTATGGGGGATGTGTGTATTGCGGACTTTGGGTTGGGTACACAAGGGCTGTGAGATGTCCCAGCAGGGACTGGGACATTTGGAGAGGGGGGGTGTGAGGGGCTCGGGGCCCTGTCCCGTCTGAGTCCAAGGTTCCATGCTCAGCCCTTCCTCATCTCCCCATCCTTGCGCTCTGGGGTCCCCAATCCCCCGGGATTTCCTGCTGCAGAGGAGCTGCTCTGGACAAACGATCTAGGAATGGGATGGGAGGATATGAGCAACAGAGCAAGGATGGAATCCTGGTTGGGAGTGGGGGAGGGGCACCCAGTGACCAATCTCTGCAGCAGCCGTCCCATGAACCAAGAGCCGTGGTGGGGAATGCCTTGCCCACTTGCTCACTTCTGGATCTGTTGGTGGTAGCCTGGCTCCCAGGGAGTGAGTGCGTCCTAGGAACATCCTGTGGACTGGTTTAAATAAGAAGCTTCTGGGGACACCTTCCCAGACTCGGGGCCCAGCCTAGGGGTGGGAGTGGGCTGGAGAGAAGTCTGAGAGCTGAGCTGTGGGGTCTTTGGTGGTAAGGGAGTGAGGGGGAGGGTGTGCGAGGGGCCCTGGGCCAAGAGTTCTTTCTGCACACACACACACACACACACACAAAGGGGGCACCTGGGTGGCTCAGTTGGTTAGCCAGGCTGGTGGCTCAGGTCAGGAGGGGCAGCCAGTCACCAGCAGAGCTCCCTGGTGAGCGTGGGGACCAGGACTGTCCCACGTAACACAAAGGTGCACCGGTCTCTCACAGTAGGCTCCCCCTTGGGTCCCCCCTTGCTCACTACGGGGTCCCTCCCCTCCAGACACTGGCTCCCTCCTTCCGTGTGGGGCAGCGGTTAAGGCCTGGGCTCAGGAGCCAAACATCCGAGTCAAGTCTGAACTCTACCCTGTCCTTCAAGAGAACTTCACCGTGGACCCTCCCTGTGCCTCTGTCCCCTCATCTGTAAGAGGCAAGATGCAATCTATCGCTTTGGCAAGATGAGATCTATTGCTTGTATCAGGACTGTCAACAAAGCACGAGATGATTTCATGTAAGACTGAGGGCAGCTCAGCCCAGGTGGGCCCTAGGTCGATGTCTACCATGGGATCTTTGTGGATGGGACCCGGGCCTGGGAGCCCATTTAGATGCGTCCCTAGGATCTGAGTAGGAGAAGGACATGGGAACAGCGCTCCTTGTCCAGGCAGACCTCTTTGCATTCAAGCTTCTGCTGATCCCAAAAGTCTCCAGTCCTTTCTCCTGGGCTCTGAGCTCATTTTGCTTCCTGGAGGCCAAGGGTGGGGAGCAGAGCACCGAGTTGGGTGTCGGGTGGTTGGAGCCCCGTCGACTTGCGGGGCTGATCTCAGAGCCTGGGTTTCCTCATCTGGGAAATGGGGATAATGAGAATCTTTTTCTCATGTAGTCGTTGTGAGCCTCGAATGAGGGGATGCCTGTGGGGTGTTCTACCCCGGGCCTGCTCTGTGGGCATAACTGACACCTGCATCTGCCTTGCCAGAGCCTGTTCACGTTCAGAGGTTAATTGGATGCTCTCAGCTTTCCCTCCCAGGACGTGAATTAAATCGGCTGTGAATTTGCGTCCTGTTGGCATCTTGCAAATCATCCACCTTGCGACACCCCTGTGTGTGGTTCCGGTCTTAGTTTTTCTGGAAGTGTCTGTCTTACCCACAGCTTCTTGTTTTCACTCTTCCTCCTTACTCGGAGGAAAAGAAGGCAGATCTATGCACTGTAAGGGATAGAAGGAATAAAGCACGACTCTGTAGCTTTATCCCCTATGTGTTAGAATCAATAAAACCATTATTTGTATTATAACTAACATTTTCTACACTTCATTTTAACTTCATTGAATTTATGGGCCATTATGGTTGTGATGGCCCTTCAGCTTTTAGGAGACTCAGCTTGTCCTCATTTAACGAGGGAGTCACCATCCCAAAGTAACTAGACCCTCCTAAAAGACATACCACTAGACTCTGGAAGTTATCTCTTTTCTTTTGTTAGTGATGCGTGCCAACCTTCAGCACGCATACACGTGTTCGAGCGATGACCGCCCATTTCAGTTCCCTTGTCATCTTCTCTGTCTCCCCTGCGGGAGGAAGGGAGCAGGTGTGGCAGGGGTTCTCCCAGGAGCCCTGGCGAGCACCGGCTGTGCGGGACTCATCCCTGTGTGGGGCCAAGGGAGACCCCGAAGGACTTTGGAACTTGTTTTTCAGAAACTCGAGGCCTGCGTGGGTAGCTCAGATAAGAAGGGCATTAGGGATCTTTGAACTTGCCCAACTCTGACCTTGGGTTGAAATGGTTCGATTCACCTTGCTGTCTCCTTTCCTGTTGACTTTAAGCCTTTCTGTTTGCTCGGTCTTAGGGAATCTTTTGCTACTCTTGTTTGGGGATACAAACCCGCAAACTGACTCCAGAAGGGCCCAGGGCTTCCTGTCTCCTGGGCTCTGTCTGAATCCCGTGCGGTAGATAGCGTTAATATTCCCTTAGTACAGACACGGAAACCGAGGCACCAAGAGGTCCCCCGAGGCTGACAGTGCGGCCGGTCCGCCTCCTTGTCCCTGCCCCATCACTCCCTTCCTTCCTCTATCTGTTGGCATCATATGGGGTCATCTTCCTTAATTCTTCCCACCTATTAATGGATATATCATCTATGTATTCACTCACTAAACCTCCTGTACTGATTACCTTCAGAGTTTGCAAACGTAGAAGGTGTGCTCTTCCCGCTGTCCAGAAACTTGCACCCTACTGTGGGTTGAGCCTGGGCACCACAGAGCCCCTTTCAGATGTCCCTGTGAGCGAGGATAAGGCAGAGGGATGGAGAAGATAGGCAGGAGGCAGGAGCCACAGACGAGGGTTGCCCTGGGGGTAAGCGCCAGGAAGGCACTGGGGCTGCCTCTAGGGCTTCCAGCAGCTCTCCTGGAGTCCACATATCCAGACTTTCTCTTCACTTCTCTTTCTGGCAACTGCTCCAACCTTAAACATAGTCTCCCTATCCCCCGGTGATAGGAAGGACCACAGATTCTAAGGGCAAAGTCCACAGCCAGCTGGTGAGAACCTGGGACACTGCACTTTTTGGCAGCTTTCATATCTGCCTCTCCCTGTGTCGCACTTCATTCCTGGGGCTCAGTTCCCCATCACCTGCCCCAGCAGCCCCTCCCTTGCCCGGGTACTAGTCCTGGGCATCCCCGAGATCCGGCTTCCCCTGAAGTCCTCTCCGGTGGACGCTATTCTCCGGCATCCCTGACCCGGGGCGGGAGGCAGGAGAAAGTCCTATTCTCCTGGCCCGCAGCTGAGTCCAAACTCTCTCCCTCCGGCAATCAGGTAGTTACCCTCCCTGGCCAGGCCCACCTTCTCCCGGCCTCATCCCTGACATCTGCAGGCCCGTGGACCCCATCCTGCACCATGGGGGCAGGGCAACAAGGGCCCGCCTGGTCCATTCTGCATGGCTGCGGATGGCCTTCCAAGCCCACAGCCACTTGCTTCCTGTCCATCTTACCTCCGGTGGCCTTCTCTTCCCCCCTCCCGCCCCTCATATGACCCACGGCCATCCCGTGGACTTGCCATCGGGTCCGAGACATCCGGTCAACTCTTTGTCTCCAGCTCCCCTCTTGCTATACCCCCTTCACCTGTCCTCAGCGCTCTCGGGCCTGCAGATGTAGACACGTGGAGATGGTGAGGTGCGACCACCTTAAACCTCCTGGGGTGTCACGTCAGCCACTCTCCCGTCACTGCCTCTGCAGTAGATAGAACAGCATCTCCAGAGACAACCACGTCCTCATCCCCAGGACATGTGAGTGTGTCACTCTGAAAGCGAGGTTTCAAGATGCGAGAAGGTCGTGATCTTGAGACGGGACATTTACCTGGATTTTCCAGGTGTGGGCCCAGTGTAATTAGGAGGGTCCTTATCAATGAGGGGCAGGTGGGTCAGAGTGAGAGAAGGGGCTGTGACCGCAGGAGCAGAGGTCGGGGTGGCATGTGGAAGAGGTTTGTAATGCAGGAAAATATGTGAAATACAGATTTCATTTAATCACAACACCATCACAACACCATCACGCTGTTGGTTCACCCTCCATGGCTGCTTTCCTGGGGCGGTAGCCACAGCAGATCGTGGTGACAGAAACTTTGCGGCCTGCAAATCCTAAAGCTAGGCCTATGGACAATCTGTTTTTTCCAGAACAAATTTCCTGATCCCTGCCTGACACCACAGATCATGCCAGCCTGTGGTCCCCCTATAGGGCTGTGCCTCTGAGGTTGCTGGCTTTTGAGGAAAGGGTGGCCGACTCAGTGTGTCCCTGCACATCTGGGGCCAGGACTAAGTCACTGAGGAGACTCCCTGCGCCCCCCCCCCCCCCCCGCTGGGGACACCTCTTTCCTTGCTGCTTCCAGAGCACATGTAGTAACACATGTCGTGAGAGCCGGCAATTATTAAGAACCTAGAACATTCCAAACACTGTTCCAAGCATTTCAGAGAGATTAATTTTGTTCATCCTCATGACAGGCCTGTGACGTGGGTACTTTTGTTATCCCCATTTTACAGACAAGAAAACTGAGGCTCATAGAAGTCAAGCCTGCCAGCTCTAGGTCCCAGAGCTGGCAAGAGGTGGAGGGGAGATTGGAACCAGGCTGTGTGACTGCAGGACAAGGGCTCAGCTCAGACACCGGAGTGTGGTTACCTGAGTGGAGGGGCAGCCTGTTTTCCGACTCCGACTCTGCTGAGCGCAAAGTGGGGGCTCAAGGCTGCTGGATGAACTGAGGTCAAACGAACGAAGAAGAAGAAATGGGGTGTTTTGGTGCTTCTGGGTGGCTCAGTTGGTTAATCGTCTGCCTTTGGCTCAGGTCATGATCCCAGGGTCCTGGGATGGAGTCCCTCGTCAGGTTCCCTGCTCAATGGGGAGTCTGCTTCTCTCTCTCTTTCCCTCTGCCCCTCCCCACTGTTCATTCTCTGTCTCTCAAATAAATAAATAAAATCTTTAACAAACAGAGAGGAGTGAGTGTTTCTTCTATCATGTGGTTAAGGCATCTTGCCAGGGCAAGAGTGTGAAAATCTGTAGAATGCTCCTTAACTCTAGGAAACAAACTGAGCGATGCTGGAGGAGAGGGTGGTGGGGGCTGGGGTAACTGGGTGACGGGCTTGAAGGAGGGCACGTGATGCAGTGAGCACTGGGTGTTGCGTGCAACTGATGACTCCCTGACCTCTACCTCTGAAACTAGCAATACAATGTATGTTCCTTAAATTGAACTTAAATTTTTAAAAAATGCTATAAGTGGGCATGGGGCATGAAGCTTCCTGGACTGAAAACAAGTTGCCTGTTTGAGTTGGAAGCCATCCCGTGGGGAAGGGAGGCCCCCACCATGGGGAGGTGGAGGGAGAGGGGCAGAAGGCTCACAGCCAGGACCTAGAGGGGTGCTGTCCTGCCGGCCAAGCCTGCCCCCGACCCCCCAAAGCTGCTGCTCTCATCTGCCACCTCTGTTTGCCCCATGAGGAAAGCGGAAGGGCTCAGGGAAGACAACAGAGCGAGGGCTGCCTTGGGATGGTGAAACAGCACGGAGGGAGGGGGATTGCGTCATGTTGGCTGCTGTGTGTCCTTCCCTTCTCCCGAGGCTGACTCTGCCTGGCAGGTCCAGGGGCGGCTCCCGGATCCCCCCGTCCAGGAGCCGACTCTGACGCCTCCCATCCCCAAATGTCCACAGTTGAATCCTGGCAAAAGTGGCTCATTCTCTGCCTGGGGCCCGGGTGCCAGCCACTATGTACACACACTGTCCTCTTTCCAGTAGCTCTGCAAAGAAGGTTTTATTCTAACCACTCTGCAGGTGAGGCTCAGAGAGGATAAACAAGAGAAGTCCACGAAACCTCCCCAGGACCCTCCCTTCCCTCCCCCTCTCCACCTGCTATCACCTGGCACGTGGGATCATTGCCTCCCTGTTTTCCTTTTCATGTATTTACTTTTACCGAGGTGTTATTTACATGCCATAAAACCATAAATCCTAAATGTACGGCTCAATGCATGTGCACATCTGTGTAACCGACACTCTCATCGAGATACAGAGAACAAATGCATCAACGCAGGAAGTTCCCCACTCAGTCCGTCTTTCCAATCTCCCACCGAGGGTCACTTCTCCTATGGACTTCTGTCTCCGTAGGTCAGTTTCGCCTCTTCTAGAAGGATGTGGAGAGCGTGGGAGCGTGAACTGTGTACTTTTTTTCTCGTCTGGCTTCTTTTGTTCCACATCTTGTTCGTGAAACTCGTCCTGTCTCTGGCTGAGTACAATTCCATTGCAGGGGTGTACCACAATTAGTTTCTGTTGACAGAGGTCTGGGTGTTTCTTGTTTTGGCTGTGATGAATAAAACGTCTATGAGCACTCATGCACAGGGGTTTGTGTGAACATGTTTTCATTCTCCTGGGTGGACTAGCTAGTTAGAGGCTAGTAGATGTTCAGTAGATGTTCCTTTACAAGGAACGACTTCCTCCTCTCCACCTTCCCCTCCCGATGTCCTGGGAGGGCTTCCAGAACCGCAGTGGGGCAGCGGCTCAGATCCCAGCTCTGCCCTCCGTGCTGAGACCCGGGGCCGGTTGCGTCACCTACTGTGTGGAATGGGGGATGATAATCTTGACCTCTCCAAGCTCCAGCAAGGATTTCAGGAGACACGGATCATGGAAGCTCAAGTCAATAAACATCTCTCAGCTTGTGGTGGTGTGAGGCTTGTTTTAATGGCGCGCAGATAGAAATGAAGTAATTCAATGAAATGGCAGGGAACAAAAAACAAACTTGCTCCAGGAATTTAGTGAGAAATCAATGATTTCCATTCCACTTAAGCAGGATCTCAGGACCTCGTATTCAACTTTCCACTTTGCAGAGTGTTGGGCAATTTAGATAAACAAAGCTTGGTCAACACTGCCTGCTGTGAAGAAGGTCCGGCCGAGCAAACAACGGGGGTTGTGTGTTTTCTGGGCTCCCCGACACCGGCTTCCCGGGACTTTGGTAGAAATCCCATGGAATTTGGGGACGGTCAGAACCAGCCTTGATTCACTGTGGACAAGTTACTTAACCACTCAGGGCTTCACTGAACTTGTCTGTCAGTGGAGATTCTGTTTTTAAGGTCTTAGGGTGGCTTTTAGGGTAAAGCGAGTCAATGTATCTATAAAAGATTGGCATGCAGTGAACACCCAGTAAATATGGGCTCCCCTTCTTTTCTTCTTTGCTTCTTCTGTCTCAGTCTTTTGGTTTGTTTTGATCACAAAGAAGTAGGAGAATGATGTCGTTCAGAGTATACTGTATCCAGTAAGAGATTGCATATGTAGAAACTAAGGTATATGCATAGAAGCTTCTGGAAAGACACAAACCAGTGATTATTCTGGAACAAACTTTTCCCAGGTGCAGCGACTTTTACCTCCTGACTATTCTTGGGTGCTTATGTTTTCACAAGAATGAGTTGCCTTTATGGAAAAGAAGGGAAAGTTAATTCCTTTTAACTTTATGATCACATAGAAAGATGTTATATTTATATATGTGACAGTTTCTGGAAGGGTCTTTTTTTTTTTTTTTTTTTAAAGGTAACTTCTCCCAGATTTCTCTTTCCCTCTTTGGCTTTCCTCCAAATGCCCTTGCTCCTGGACATCAGCTGATGGAAGGGAAAATATTCCATGGTGAAGTCAGACAGTACAGGGCTTAGATCTTAGTTGTTTACTAGTTGTGGGACCTTGTGAAGATGACTTAATGTCTCTATGAGACCAACAATAAAATTGAGATTGTATCTACCTTATGGTGTTTGGGGGAAGGCTGAATGAGATGACTGTCTACGGTCCAAACATATGAAGCTTCTTAAGGAATGGAATGGTGGTTTTCCTTCTGAGCAATGTGTTAGATCAGTGTCTTTATGGAAATGGCCTCTGGCAACCCCATGGCAAGCCTGGGCAATAGTCATTGTTGGCTTTCCCCTTGTCTGCAGATGAGCAACCGAAACTCAGAGAATTTCAGTGATTTGCCCAGTTTGGCCCTGGAAGACCAGTAGTGTTTATTTCTGTATAGTCTTCCCTGTATATTACAACATGGACATTATGTACATTATGGCCATGTCATATTTGGACTTTGACTCTGGTGCCCGGACAGGTCTTGAGGTCTGTGTTTGTCACACACTTGTCCTCGTTCGGTTTGTGCTATGTGTGTACTCTCTAATTGGAGACGAGGCCTCCCTGGGGATAGGAATATCCGTGGCTGGATTTCAAGATTTTCCTGTTAGCCTCATTAACGAGGAAAAAGTCTGGAAAATCCAACTGTTTTGGCATCTAGAGAGCATTTTCCAGATGCCAGACCATCACCCAGCAGGCTGAATGTTCAGCTCTTTTGTCATAATACTTAATTGTGGGCTGGTCATCTGGTCAGCTAGGGCAGGTTGGAGCTGTTCTCCCGAACCGAACACAGCCATAACCCACACCTACCTATGGAACAAAGGCTTTAGGCATCCTAATGGGCTGATGCATCTTTATTAGGAAACTTTAAAACACAGTAGCTCCAAATATGTTATTTATAAACTATATACATGTGCAACTGCCCTGATGCATTTTTTTTTGCCTTAATAAAACAAAGAAAAATAAACATTTTTAAAAGGAGACAAAAAAATTTATGAATTTTACCATATTTTCTCTTGTACTCTAATAGACCCATTGGATCCATCCAGGGAGCCCTAGATCAGGGAAGACATGTATGTTTGTAGAAGTCTATGGCGTCACCGAGTGGGTGAACATCGCTGGAAATCCAAATGAATGTGAACATGAACAATACAAAATGTAAGTTTAATAAGCTCTCTTTGCTCCACAATGCATGGACACGGCTTAAAGCCAGAGTGTAAGGTTGGTCAGGTCAATGGTAATGTAGATTGGAGAGCTTAAATTATTTTCCAGAAATGTGAGTTGGGCAGGGTCCACCTCAGCCTGACCACAAGCTTCCCTTGCTACTGGTGGATCTAGTCATTTCTCAGAGTTTGGGCACAGAGCCAAGCCTACCAGAACAGCTCTGGTACTTGCCTTTGTTGGCCTGTTTGCCTGGAATATTCACCCCCTTTGGGGTGTCCTACATGGCATTCAGCTCATACCTCAAATGGGCCTATCCAGAGAATGTTTTTTTGGTCACTGCATCTGAAATATTTGTCCTCCTACACCATGACACAATGTCCTTGATCTGCTTTGTTTTTCCTCATGGCACTTGTTATTACCTAACACTATGTCATATATCTATATTTACATTAAATATTACCATTTATCTATTTGCTAACTTGTTTATGTCTGTATCTCCCACTAGCCTATGTGGGCACAAACATTGTCTTGCCCATCCTATGTCCAGGTCCTGGAACGATAACAGGTATACAGTAGGAGCCAAAAAAATATTTATTGCATGACTGTATGAGTGGAATGAAATCACACTTAATTGGTTTTCAGTACCATCCTCTCCCCTTAAAACAGGGTTTAATAATTTTGGCAAAATCTAAGATCTGAACTGTGAAGACAGCTGCAAAACTTAGAGCATCTTTCTCACCGAAGTGTCGTCTCCGTGAGAGCAAGGACCATGTCTGGTTGTTCTATGCTGAGTTTCCAGACAAGATCAGCAGTTGTGACAACAGCCTCCAAATCCAGGGGCTTAGCACAACAGAATTAGCGTGCCTGTCCCATGTTGTACATACGGTGTCTGGAACATATGGCTTCCAAGGGTCAGGGAAAGAGAGAATTGGCAAGAACACCCTGGTTCTCAATAGTCCTGGCTTAGAATCTGCACATTTTACTCTGCTCGCTGTCCATTGGCTCCCATCCCGTATGTAACCTTCACCTAATTGCAAGGGGCGCTTGGAGGTGAAGGGGAGCAAGTCGTTTCTGTGCTTGCTCCTCTCACAGCCACGCCCAGCCTCCAGTAACTGCCTGGCTTACAAGTCTATGTACAATAGCCATTGAATATTGATTTCATGAACATATTTAAATTCTCTAAATTTATGCATAGATGCTTCTGAAATTAGACTTGTTTTCTACCAAATAGTTTCTTTTTTTATTATAGTTTATTCTTTTTATATTTGAGGACAGTTGACGCATAATGTTACATTAGTTTCAAGTGGATGACTTGGTGATTTGACAATGTACGTTAGGGTACATTCATCACAAATGTGGCCACCACGTTGTTGTTACGGTATCATGGACTACGAACCTTATGCTGTGCCTTTTATCACCATGACTTATTCATTCCATAACTGGAAGCGGGGTCTTCCTCTCCCCTTCACCCATTTTGCCCATCCCCCCATCCCCTTCCCGGTGGCAACCATCAGTTTGTTCTCTGTATTTATAGGTCCGATTTGCTTTTTGTTTGTTTATTCATTTTTTTTTTAAAGATTCCACTTACGAGTGGAATCATGTAGTGTTTGTCTATGTCAGTCTGACTTACCCCACTTAGCATAATACCCTCCAGGTCCGTCCATGTTGTCATAAATGACAAGACATTATTTTCTTTACGGCTGCGTAATATACCAGTGTGTATGTATACAACCTTTTCCTCGTCCATTTGTTTATTGATGGACACTTAGTTTGCTTCTATGTCTTGGTTAATTGTAAATAAGGCTGCAATAAACAGGGATTTGGTAATTCTTGAGGATTTTCAATTCTCCTGAGCTCAGGGCTATTTGGAAAGAGGGCTCCAGGTACAATTTTCTAAGTCATGATTCCAGACTAATCGTTAGTCTCTACATGCCTGAACATAGTAATGAACCAGCAAGAATTGCTCTTGTTATTTTTCCCCTTTAACCTCAAGTGTAGTATATTAAAAACCATCAAATCCGAAAGGAACCAGCTGTCTATAAGTCCCAGGACTCTAACAGACTGGGTTTCCCAGAGCTCTGGGGTTATGAGGTCTTTGATCTGAAGAAGTTGTTGAATGAATGCCTTCAATCCACAATCTATGGATTGTCTACGTTTGGCTCCAATTTCTTTCCTCTTGTGCTTAAAATTGGGATTAGTAAGGGTCTTGCATGAAGCCAATTTATATTCTTGATCATTTGTCTCCCACACTGTGCAGTAAGTCCGATTCGTAGACCTCTCAGCATCTCCTTCTGATGGATTTTTCCCTTGGAGGCCAGGAGCACCACCTTGATTGTATGATTTGTATGAACTTCTTGAAAATTATTTTACCCTCTTCAAGTGTACTTCAAGTGTACTGATGGGTTTTGTTACCTGCAAATATGACCATTTGAAATATCCACTCACCCTCAGTTTTATGGTTGTCCTATCCTGTAATGGTCTGTGAGACATTAGAAAAGGTTTCATATACTTAGTGTGTGAGCACACACGTACATACACCCATACACACATGTGAGTTTAGCACCTGGCATTCTGAATGCCTTAAAAAGCACAGCGGTTCTGCCTTTTTACAAAGGGAAATGGGCCAGGGAAAATGGGCCTTCTTCCCAGTAGGGACGGTAGGGAGGTATATGATGGAGGAAAGAGAACAGTGACTTAGTGTTCTCCTAAATTCCTTACATCTGGGTTTCATGTTGAGAAGCTTCGCAATCGCATTATGCTAAGTGAAACAAGCCAGATGGGGAAAAACAAGTACTGTATGATTTCACTTGGATGTGGAATCGTAAAATGTCAAATTCATCGATCCAGGGGGTATAACTGTAACTACGAGGGTCTGGGGGTACAGGAAATGGGGAGAGTTCAGTCAAAGAGCGCCAACATTCAGTTATGAGGTGGCTAAGTTCTGGGCTGTAATGTACAACACGCTGACTGTAGTTCAGGGTACTGTATTGTATACTTGAAATTTTCTGGGAGAGTTGACCTTAAATGTTCTCACCCCACAACACCCCACAAAAAGGTAACTGTAAGTAAGTGAGGTGATGAATGGGGTAATCATTTCACAATGTGTGTGTGTATCAAGGCATCACATTGTACACCTTGAATATATACAATTTTTAGTTGTCAATTATACCTCAATAAAGCCGGAAAAGTAAATTTTAAGAACAACTAGGCCATTTCAATGAGTCTTGCCTCCTGCAGAGACTATAAACTGACTCTAACAAAGAAACGGCTGCTTATTCACAATCAGAGG
The DNA here is from genome assembly GCF_022355385.1 of Mustela nigripes. NCBI lineage: Eukaryota > Metazoa > Chordata > Mammalia > Carnivora > Mustelidae > Mustela > Mustela nigripes. The sequence goes on from NC_081569.1 coordinate 135,446,347, forward strand.
AGCGACACATTTTCCTGGAGTTGTTCCAGAGTCCCAGTCTCAGTCCGTAGATGACTTGACTAGAAACTTCCATAAGAGGGAGGACTAAGTTGAGTGTGTCCAATGTCTGATCTCCTTTTCTTCTAGGAGGCAACCTTTTTCAGCCAACTTATAGTGCAGTGGGTCCATGTTCTGGCTAAAGAAATGCAGAAGAAATGCTGAGTATCACTTCCGGACCGAAGGGGTGCAGAGCTTCTGAGTGAGTCTCCCTTATCCTCACAGTGGTCAGTGTGGGGGCCTGGTGCTGAGATGTGGAGCCATGACGGAGGGCAGCCTGGGTCACTGGATCCCTTCATGAAGGACAGATGCCCTGGGGAGTTGCTTAAACACGGAGCCAAATCCAAATGACATGAGAGAGAACTTTTGTCAGTAAGTCACTAAAATTGTTGAGGCTGTTTGTTACTGAAGCATAATTTAATCTACCCTGACGAATAGAGTAAGACATACATACTTCATGAAATAGCCCGGTTCTTCTTGGGACCATAGAACTCTTGTTATAAAATATCATGTTAAGATAATAAATCTCTTCTTTGCCAGGAAGTGGGGTTATGACTTTGGTTTTCAACAACCCAAAAGGGTCTAATGATTCCCTATTGATGACCTATGTTTGACGTAGGATGGGGTCCTAAGCCTCATCAGTCCAATCATGGATGTGTAAATTCAGCTTTTACATTTTTACTTTTATTTTTAAAAAGATTTTTGTTTGTTCATGAGCGAGAGCAAGAGAGTGCACAAGCAGGGGGAGGGGCAGAAGGAGAGGAAGAAGCAGACTCCCCGCTGAGCAGGGAGCCTGATGCAGGATGACCTGAGCCAAAGGCCGACGCTTGACTGACCGGGCATGCCAGGCATCCAGTTTTCACATTTTTAGCTAAAATTCAATATTATTATATATGAAAGTGAACTATTTCAACTCTCCTGTGTGTTGGCTTATTAATTAAATTTTTTTTCCTAAAAAAATCTCAGGCATATCAGACTTGGGGTTAGGTGACCTCTGTAAAAGTCACATAGGATCTATTTTAATAAGTCTCCCACTGAGGCTGGTGGTCACCCACCTGGTCCAGAAGCAAGTGTTAAAGAACCACTAATATGGGCAATATGACTAGGGAGTTCAGTGAGGGCTGGCTCCAATGTCCAATTATTGACTTCTGATTTGCACAGCAGTCTGTCGACCTTACACTTCCCTCCTGACAACTGTTCTCCCTCCCTGTCTTCCCCGTTTCTGTGAACAATGCCAGCGATATGCATCAGCTCACCCCCTATGCAGTTCTTATGAGCAGGTCGTTGTATGCTTACCACGGGCCAACTTGATGAGTAACCCCGTAAGAGACATAGTTGCTATTTCTCCACCAGTTTTCTCAATTATTTGACAAATATGGAGTCAGAGGTTTCAAACCAACATCCACAGCCAGACATCGGTTAACAAGTTGTTCCTTCAGAGGTGATGGCCTTTGGCCAAGTCTGTCGGCAGGTACTGGCCACCGAGTTGCTTTCTGAGCTACGGGGGGAACACAACTCAGTTCTTAGACGTGCTGAGAAAACACATCATGCCTGGAAAAGACTCGCACTGATCCCAAAATAACCAAGACAGGTTTCTTAACACCAGTCAGACAAATCTGTGTCTCTGACTGGAGTGAGGCCTGGGGAGTATTGGCAATGCTTGTATTCCAGCGATGGACCCTGACCAATGACCATGGGCATTACTAAGGCGGCTAACAGACTTTCCTGCTCATTGGACGCAATGAGCAAAATATCATCAAGGCCGCAGACCAGTTTGATTATGTTTACAATTGTCCAGTCATAGTCCAACATCTATGTGACTTTTGCACAGGCAGGTGAGGGACTGAGGCTGGAGTCAGAAAGCGAGGGTCCCGGTCCAGCTCTGATTCTAGTCCCACCGGTATCCCAAAGCAGATGTTTCCCCACACTGGACCTCAGGATAGAATTGGCCACAGCTTCAGTGGTTCCCTTCAACTTCGTGAAACAGCACCCCCTGCTGGAGGGATGAGGGAAACAGAAGGTAAATCTTGCAGGAACCAAGCTGTGCCAAGGACCAAGATATCTGGATTTTAATAATATAAAAAAAGTGCCTGCACATATCCCTGGTCACTTAATTCTTTCCTTTACCAGGAAGGACTTTCCTTCCAGGATCATCCATTTTCCTACCTGAGCCCTCTGCCCTCTTCCAGGATTCTCTGCCTTCTTGTGTCATGGGCTGTTCCCTGGAGAAGACCTGACAGTGTGCCACACAGTAGAAAAGCTGCTCAGGCTGGAGACCCCACCATGCTGGGTCCTGCATCCCTGGTGGCTGAATGGCAAGCATTAGTGACAAGGCAGGGGGAAGGATTTGAGCAGTAGGTGTCTTCCTAAACCAAATCTTCTGTTATTCTCACCAAAAAAAAAATTGACTTGTTCCTTTGCACTCACTTCCCTGAACCATTTGTGGGTGGGGTGGTCAAGGACCCTAAAGAATGTGTAATGGATAACATCTGGCCCTCTGTCCAGTGGAAGATACATACGTAAGTGCCCATGCTTAGCCCAGATGCCAGCTCGGTTGTCTCTGTCCCTTGAGGGCTGGGGACAACTGTCAAAATGAAGGTTTGAATTTTGTCAGATTAGCACATATCCTCAGAGTAAAAAGCAGCTTTTAGGTCTGCTTATTCCTCCGGGTTCTGGGGTTTCTTATCTTTTTGTCCTAGGAATTACTTGATCATCTATTTGATCCTTTTGACATTTTGCTCAAGACCAGGTTTTCTAGCTGTTATTAACAGCAGGGTGGATTCACAAAGACGAGCTGACTGCTACTTAGCAAGAGGCATTTATGCAATCAGTCGTCGGTTCCCCAGCGAACGTGTTTCCCCTTCGTTACTAGCTGTGCGGAAGAAGGTGGCTCGCTCTCGTATGTCCCAGTCCCATCAATGCACCCAGCAAACGGTCCTTCTATCAAGGCTGGCTCTCTGCTCGTCCTGAAGCAAAACCTGGCCCATCAGTGCGTGTGTGTTACTCCCTATAGGCTTCGAATACATTTTTTATTTTTGAGTAGTTTTAGACCTACAGAAAAATTACCAAGGTTGAGTTCCCATATACCCGGCTTCTCCTACTGCTAAATTCTTACAGTGGTGGGGGGAGGTGGCCTATTTGCCAAACTGAGAAACCAGGATTGTTATTTCCACTATTAACTCTATCCTAGACTTTATTTAAATGTCCACAAGTTTTTTTTTTTTTTTTTTTTACGACAGTTACCAATATTTAAAAATCAAGAGAGTCTTCATTTTTGTATTAGAAGAACTGGCCATAGGGGTGTATCTCATTTGATAACGACTGGCTGAGCCAAATGAACAATCATAATCATAGCCATAACTAGAGCAAACATTTACTGAGCACTTACTATGTGCCAAGTACTCTTCCAAATGATTGACGTGTATTAACGCGTTTCACCTCAGTAGAAGTCTTCAGGGGATTCCTAGTGTCATCACCGTTTTACAGCAGAGGAAGTTGAGGCACTGAGGGGTTAGGGAGAATGCCCATGGTCACCCGGCTGGGCTGTGGCTAAGCAAAGGTGCAGGGCAAACAGTCCCGTGTGCCCTGGCACCCCTGGGTAAGGGCTCCCTGGCCCTTTTGGACTATTGCCTTCCATTTTACTCTTTCCTTCATTTACGTTTCTTTCTAGGACCCTGTGGACATTTGATTTCAAAATGTCTGCTTTTTCAGCAATTATCTCAGGCAGCCCTTCTCAGTGTGTAAATCCAGCCCCTCACAGTTTATAAGGCACGCTCACGTCAGTGGCCTCCCCTGATCCCCAGCAGGGCGGGGGCATCTCCCTCACAGCCAAGGGGCTGGGATGCGGGGGAGAGGAGAGACTAGAATCATTGCTGTTATAGTTAGTGGGGTGCCCCAAACGTCTCACTCCATCCAGCTAGTAGGGGCTGCGGGTCAGTTTCCTGCTGCAGATTGGCATGCCCCTGAGCAGAAAGAGAGACATTCTTTGACACCCTTGTCCTCTGGCAAGCACCTCCTGAGTCACAGCCACACAAGGAAGGCCAGGCCTGCACACAGGAGGAGGGAGCTCACCCTCACCCCAAGTCACCTCTGTTCTGCACATCTGGACAGCTGCCCACTGCACAGAGATGCGTCTGACCCCACTGACTCTCCACTGTTGGGGCCACATGGGTTACCTGGGCAGTGCTCACACCATGGAAGGAGAATCACACCAGCCCCTGTTCCCCACCCTGGGCAGCATTCAGACCTCCTGGGCGCAAGAGGGACCCAGGAAAAAAGAAGCTTTTGAACGAATCTATCTGGATTCTTACCCACCTACTCTCAAGCTGGGTGCAAGGCAGAGAAATACCCATATCAGAGAGCAAAGAAGTCACCTTGGGCTGAATTTAAACTCTACGATGTATGAATTCCAGTGGCTCTGTTCTCGCTGTGTGCCTTTGTTATGAAGAGAACCATGAACTGACCGTTGCTGGTACTGTTTGCTCATGGCTCCCAAGTGAAGCAGCTAGCAGAGGCCAGCAAATCATCTCATTTCCTCAAAGAGGACGCCGAGGTCCCCTCTCTATGGTGTCTCGGTGAGCCGTTTGGCTCAAAGGGAGGCTTGCTGTTGAGACCACTCCACACCCGCTCCCGGGGCAGCTGCCTGCTTTACTCTGCGCATCTGTGGAAACTGTTCTCGAGCTCCTTTAAAGTAGCTCTGCAGGCTTACAAGCTCTTCCATTCGGAGGCCATCTGTTCTGCCCGTTCTGCTAAGAATGTGCTCGCTTACGAATTCTATGCCCGTTTCTTCTTATCTAGGTTGCATGGAAGAATAGATTTATAATTGGCAGCAGAAGATTGAAAAGTTCTGGAGAAAAGAATAGAAACTGTGCTGGGAACTGGACGGGGTGTGTGGGACATCTGGATCCACATAATTACAGTGGTGGAGTGAGTCCAAGAGGGCGCCTGCCGCACAATGGCCAGCACGTGTCCAGAGGGGAAACTCAGGTGTTGGCTCAGCCCTCCATGACAGGGCAGATGAGGCAACTGGATGGCTCCACTGGCTTGTGAGATGAAGGGACACCACTGAATAATGAAGATAACCACGAACAAAGGCAGCATGAAAGAAAAGGACTGCGGGCGCCTGGGTGGCTCAGTGGGTTAAAGCCTCTGCCTGGCTCAGGTCATGATCTCAGCGTCCTGGAATCGAGCCCCGCATCAGGCTCTCTGCTCAGCAGGGAGCCTGCTTCCTCCTCTCTCTCTCTTTCTCTGCCTGCCTCTCTGCCTACTTGTGATCTCTCTGTCAAATAAATAAATACAATCTTTAAAAAGAAAAAAAGAAGACTGCTTATAACATGAGAAAGGTGGAGAGAAAGAGAAAATGATGTCTCTCGTGGTCTATAAGCCAACTGTCTCCACCATGTTTGTCATCTTGGCTCTGGTGATGGCTTCTCTTGGGTAGCACTCTTTAAATAAATGTTTAGAAGGTCTTTATTCCTCACAAGGAATGTGGGATGGCCAGAAACTGTGTGCCTGATAGCCCGGTCAGATTTGATATCTATAACTTGATGCTTCAAGGTGGTGAGGTCTTTGGCAAGAACACACCTGTGAGGGTCTGCCAAGGATTAATGATATAAGGTTACTATGAATTGTTCTAGCTCTAAAAGAAAGAAATAGGGATGTTAGCCTGACACCTGCCTTATCCGGCAGATGAACCGTGGAGGCTGTGCCAAGAACAATTTAGTTCTGCCAGGAGAATCCCTTCTTCCGTGCTTGCTTGGCTAGACATTGCTCAGAGCTGCCTAGCTCAGCACTTTTCAGACAGTCAGCAAAAGGTAAGAATTGCCAAGTTTTGAAAGGAACTCCTGCTTCTGGAGCCCCACCCTGCTCCAGATCCCAGGGAACTATGCCCACTTTCCTCTGGAGCATGAGGGGGTTTTACATTTTAAAGTGTACAATTTGATCATTTTTGACATGTGTATATACCTATGAAATCATAACCACAATCAGTGTAATGGATATATACCCAACCCTGTCTCCCTAGTGTCCTGGTGTTATTCCTTCTTATCCCAGCCTTCTGTATGCCCAGTGATCACTGATCTGCTGTCGCTGTGGATCACTTTATACCTTCTAGGATTTTTATAAATGGCATTGTACATAGTGTACTCTTTTTGGGGGGTGGAGTCTGATTTCTTTCTCTTAGCTTCTGTGTATCTGCTTTGGTGAAATGTCCTGAAATATTTTTTGCTTATTTTTTTAAACTGGGGTTTTGTTTTGTTTTGTTTTCTCATTTTTCAGTGTTGAGCATTGTTATATGTCCAGGAATCAGATATGTGATTTGCAAATAATTTCTTCCAAACATTGTCTTTCTCTTTAGTCTGTTAACAGTATCATCCAAAGACAGAGAGTTTGTAACTTTGATGAACTTTGATTTAATTGATTTATTCTTTTGTAGATTGTGTTTTCGGTCTTCATAGCTAAGAATTTTCTGCCTAATCTAAGGTTACAAAGATTTTCTTTATTGTTGTTGTTGTTGTTTTTTTCATTAAAGTTGGTGGTTAAAGTTTTAGGTTTACTTCTACAAATAGACTTTGAGTTATTTTTTGTATAAACTGTAAGATACAGATCAAAGGGTTTTGTTTTGTCTGTTTGTTCTTGCTATCAAGTTGTTTCAGCACCATTAGTTGAAAAGAATATCCTTTGGCCCATTGAATTGTTGGTGCAACTTTGTCAAAAATCAATTGAGCACATTTGTGGGTTGAGTTCTATGCTTTCTGTTCTGTTCTTTTGATCTATTTCTGTATATTTATGCTCACATCACATTGCTTCTCTATGTGTTGTAGTTTCACACAGTAGCATTATAGTAAGTCTTGAAATCAGGTAGTGTAAATCCTCCAACTTTGTTCTTTTCTCTCCAAGTCATTTTATCTATTCAAGGTCCTAGCATTTCCATGTGGATTTTATTTCTTTTTACTTTTTGCAACCTTTATTTCTTTTTTAAAAATTATGTTATGTTAGTTATCATACAGTAAATGTGGATTTTAGGATCAGCCTTTCAATTTTTCCTTTAAAACATAGTGGGATATTTATTTCAATTGCACTGGATCTTTGATCTATTTGGGAGAACTGACATCTCACCAATATCGAGTCTTCTGATATATATGTACTTCCTTCTTTTTTTTTTTTTTTTGACAGTGTCTTCATTTTTTTCTTTTATTTATTTTCAGCATAACAGTATTCATTATTTTTGTACCACACCCAGTGCTCCATGCAATCCTGGCCCTCTCTAACACCCACCACCTGGTTCCCCCAACCGCCCACCCCCCACCACTTCAAACCCCTCAGATTGTTTTTCAGAGTCCATAGTCTCTCATGGTTCACCTCCCCTTCCAATTTCCCCCAACTTCCTTCTCTTCTCTAACTCCCCATGTCCTCCATGCTATTTGTTATGCTCCACAAAAAAGTGAAACCATATGATAATTGACTCTCTCTGCTTGACTTATTTCACTCAGCATAGTCTCTTCCAGT
>NC_081569.1:135453988-135546813 GCF_022355385.1 Mustela nigripes
TCACCACTTCAAACCCCTCAGATTGTTTTTCAGAGTCCATAGTCTCTCATGGTTCACCTCCCCTTCCAATTTCCCCCAACTTCCTTCTCTTCTCTAACTCCCCATGTCCTCCATGCTATTTGTTATGCTCCACAAAAAAGTGAAACCATATGATAATTGACTCTCTCTGCTTGACTTATTTCACTCAGCATAATCTCTTCCAGTGTATTTTCTTCTGAGAAAAAAAATAAAGAACTAGAATGACATAAAAAGACAAAGGCTGAGTATAAGTTTTCCAGTGGCCTTGAGCATGTCACTTCCCCTACTCTGAGCCTCTGTCTGTCTCCTCTTCTGTAATTGAGGGGAGAATATGCTCTGTGAGAGCAAGCCAGATAATGATAGAGAAGCTGACAGTGTTTCAGGGTAACAAAGAGCTTTTCATACAGTGGATGTTATTGTTATGCACCTGGTGGGTTTGCCAAAATAAATGTCCAATACAGAAGGCATGGCACTATTTGGATATCAGATTTTGTTCTCTCTCTCCTCTTCATTATAATCACAATGACCATCACTGTCAGCCTTCCCAGGTGAGGTTCCATTCCTGCAAAGACAGCCATCACTCTTGTTTGGTGATTACCTCAATCTGATGTCTACTAATTGGCATTCACAGCATCTCCTCTCTCGTTTGAAGTGCTCATGGTTTTTCAAGTCTGATTCCCAAGCCTGACAATTTCCTTCTACTTACTGCCAATTTTCTATGGGGTCTGGTTTCTGTCTTTCTGTCTTCCTCCCTGGCCATGTCTTTTCTATCTGTCTGATGTGTTGTTTCCAGAACCCACTTGTGCTAACCCCACACTTATTCTTTCTTTATCACCCTGGGTTTTGTGCGACTCACTGGCTCCTGGGACTAGGCGATCTTAGAACAAGGGTTCTGGCCATTACCTGTGACCAAGCTCTGACCAGGTACTAGGCACCTGTCTCAGGTGTCCATGGATTCTTTCTCCTTGCTCACCTCAGCCTGCACCAGGGGCAAATGTGAAACCAACCTTCTCTTGGCAGTAACTTTAAAAGATCTGGTAAAAACATTATCATTTCTTTATCACTGCCTGGGCTTAGGTCTCATATGCCAGATATGCCAAAACCCAGCACAAATTATTCTATCTACATTTAATGAACGTTGGCTATATTAGGTTTACATTTACATTTTTATGTGTATTATAATTTTTTTACATATGGTAGAAAAATTCTACAATGGTCCTTTTACTCACCTTTCTTGCCCTCTTTAGGACTGGTATTTTTGTTATTTAATTTTTCCTTGATAAATTGGAAGATAAACACTTGGACTACTCTGTCAGGGCTTGTCCTAAAACCTGCAGCATGTGTCCTTTGATTTGCCAAGGTACAATACTAATTAGTACTTTGATAATACAAGGAATTTAGAGCACTTAATTTCACATACCTCTGTCCTAACATACAACTTATGGTTGTTGTGTATTTTCAATTCCATATAAATTATGCAGTTATGTTATTATTGTTGTATACAGTCATATTGACTTAGGTAAGCCCCTGTTTGTTGGTTTGCGTTCTCCACTTCTTCCTGCATTTGACCTTCCTTGACCTTCCCTCTTGCTTATTCTTTCTTTTAATTTGCTGTTGGCAAATTTTCTCTGCTTCTCCTCCTCTGAAGACATTTTATTTTACCCTTATCTAGGAAAGTAGTTTTGCTGGTTGACAGAATTCTATTTTCTCTATGAGCACTTATTTTCATTTCATCTTTTATCTGTTCCCATTGCCCTTTGGTTTTCATTCTTGTCCTTGAAATGTTAGAGGTCAGTGTCCTCCCCCTTTGAAGACAGTGTAACCACACCACCTGGGCTGCTTGAAAAATTAGCTTTGTTTTTTAATTGTGTGGAGTTCAAAAAGATGTCTGTCTGTGTTTGGATTTCCTTTTCTTTTAAAAATGTGATTCTCCTTGTGATTTATTAGGTGTCTTAAATTTCACGAGATATTTTTCATCAGTTCTGGAAAATCCTTAGCTATTATTAGAAAGTGCTTCTGTCCATTCTCTCTTTCCTGGCTTTCTTACTTTAGTTATATGTATCTTAGGTTTTCTCATGACATGTTTATATCCATTGACTCCTCCTTGTATTTTTAGCCTTATCTCTCCATCCTGCACCTGGGAGAATTTCTTCTGACCCATTTTCCAGTTAACTTAATTTCATCTTCTCTTTTTTTTTTTCAGTGCTATAAATTTATTTTAATTTCATCCCCCCGAGATTGAACACATAGTAAAAAAAGGTATAACATATCATCCCTTAAAATCTCAAATGAAAAACATCAAAATATACCGATTATACTTTGTTTAAATAACCATCACAAGAAACTGGCTGAAAAGCAGAGCATGAACTGCTTTTACAAGAACACTTTTGGAAGTGTTCTTTTGGAAGTGGAAGGACCTAGGATGAAGTAGATGAATTTGTGCTTAAGTGCCATGTCATAGAACATATTCCTCATATTCTAAAACTGGTTCTTCCACAGACAATTTGTTTGTGAAATATCACACAACCTCCAAATATCCAGAGGAAAATACCTTCCTCCTGTCATGAGGACAGTGAGTTGCTCTCCAACAGGTGGCAATGCTTTCTGATTTTACAACATGATTCTCTATGTAATCTGCAAGATGGTCTTTGGTACCCATTTCCTCCTTCATGTGGATTATTCCCGGAAGCATTCCCCAATAAGCTTCCTGCAACCAAATCTCCGAATTGAGTCTCAGAATGTTTGCTAGGACCCCCAACTGCAAGGGTAAGTTATGAACTACTCTGAGCTTCTATTCTTTCACCAGAGATGATCATTGCAACTATGTCAGAAATTCTTGCAGGGGTTAAATGAGATAATACATGCAAAGTGCCTGGGAAAGTGCTTGACACACTTAGCACTCAAAGGAACTCATTAGTAAGATTATTAATAAAGTGGAGACATCATTATTTCCATTTTATACATGAGGAAACTAAGGCTCAGAGAGATCAAGTAAGTTGCCAAAGTCACATAGTCAAAAGTGGAGGTGAGATTTAAGTTTATGTATGAGTGTGTGCAGTTATATAAATGTATGTACATATATATATTTATACTTATATGTGTCTATGTGTATATGTGTGTGTGTGTGTTTTATTTTCCATGTGGGTTTTTTTCCTTTTTTAAAAAAGATATTATATATTTATTTATTTTGGAGAGAGAGGATATGAGCAGCAGAGGGAGAGAGAGAATCTCAAGCAGATACTGTCCTGAGTGTGAAGCTCGACAGGGGCTCGATCTCATGACCCTGAGATCATGACCTGAGCTGAAATCAAGAGTTGGACACTTAGCTGACTGAGCCACCTGGACGCCCCGGTTTTATTTGTTTGTTTGTATTTTTCTCCTGATACTGCTTTATGTTGACTGCCATTCTTTGAAGCCAACATAGAAGTTTGGGCAAAAGTTTGATTAGAATAAACAGTTTGTGGAGGAAGTTGACAAGGGCAGAGAGAAGTTTGTCTCTTGAGGTTTATGGAAAACGATGTGACAATCAGCTTCAAAGAGGTGGAAAGAAGAGCCAGGTGTACAATAGATCTGTGATAAAGGGATGGAACTAGAAGGATGATTGAGCGAGGGAGTGAAAGGAAACGATTCTTCGCTACCGCCATTGGTATTGCAGAAATTGAAAAGCTGAAGCAGTGTGCTTCTCAGAAATTTTGGTGATTTTCGGAGTTATTTTTAACTAATTGCCAAATTCGTGGAACTGGGGGGAAAAGTTATTAAAGGTTGTGTTCTCTAGACAATTTGCACAATCCACATGCAGTTTTTCTTTTTCTTTGTCCACTCCAGAATAATGGAAATAATAACTTCTTTTTGTAAAGGATTCTCTTGAACACCTGCAGCTGAGAACATCGGAACATAAAATGAAAAGAAAAATGAATAAGAAGCCCTTTCTATTAGGGCTGGGAATCAACAGAAAGAAGCAGATGAGGAGACAGTATTTAAAACATCATTCATGCTGGTTCTCAACATCCATCCCTCCCAGCATTATTCTCCCAAGACACCTACTGTGGCCTGAAATCTCGCCATTGGTTTGGGGTAGAGCAAAATCCAAGAGAAAATCAGTGAAAACCTCCTGGTCTTTTATCTCTTCCTGCTCTGTCAGACCTCTTTTAAGGAAAGCAAAGCTCACATTGGCAGAGTACGTGCTAGAAACACAATTAACTGTCCTGAGACATGCCCAAGGGACAGGAGAGGCTGGCAGCACAGTAGAGCACGGATGGGCCACCTCCACTGGAAGAGAGGGGTGGCTCTCTCAGGCTGAGGCAAGGGGGCTCAGAGGCTATCAAAGTTCATGCAAGGGAGGAGTAAAGAGGAACTTTTGATCAGGAGCTGTTTTGTGCACAAAAATCACACATGTCTATAGGTGCAGACGAATCATGACCTCTACAGCTAAGGAACTAAAGGCTTTGCACCAAGAGAGTAAAAATCCAATTTTAGAACTTTCCAGCCAAGGCTACCTTTTGCTGAGATAATGGCTCAACTCAGACCCTGCCCTGCTTACAAATCCAAATTTCAAGATTCTTCCTTCCGTCTCTGGTCTGAGTGGAACAAATCATCTGAACAAAAAAATAATCATTATATGCAGATGATCTACATGACAGCAATGGAGAAGTTAAGAAAACCTGAAAAGTTTGTTGGGCCCAATCCTTATGCTCAGAATGTTCATGGAGGTGGTCAGTTAAGATGTGAGCCCACAGTGTTCCTATGTGTGGTGTAAAAGGCAGCTAGCCAATGGAAGAAAAGATTTTTATACACAAGAGCAAAAAAACACAGGGTATGCCCTGAATGATATTAACAAGAAATGTACAGGAGCTTTAGGAAAAAAAGAAACAGCAAAAAAGAAAACCTGGTGAGGGCCACATAAAGATGAAGGTAGGAAGAGATTCCTCTTGTCCTTAGATGGGAACAGTCTGCATATTATAGGGTCTAAATTTCCTTGCAATTGACTTATGGATTCAGGATAATTCCTATCAACATTCCAGCAGAACTTTTCTTGGGATCTGACAAAAAGATTCTAAACTTCATCTAGAGGGGCGCCTGGGTGGCTCAGTTGGTGAAGCATCTGCCTTCGGCTCAGGTCACGATCCCAGTATCCTGGAGTGGAGTCCCGCACTGCTCCTTGTTTAGCAGGGAGTCAGCTTCTCCCTCTGCCTGCTGCTCTCCCTTCTTGTGCTCGCGCCCTTTCTTCCCTTCTCCGACAAATAAATAAATAAAATCTTAAAAAAAATAAAATTCATCTAGAGGCTCATTTTATTTTTTAAAAAATTCTAGAAAAATCTCTTCAAATATAAGAATTACATGGGACACTTATTCCATGGAGTCAAACCACATTATTAACATGTAAGGTACCAGAACACAAAGATAGAGATACTTTGCTCTAGCCAAGAGAATTGAGACACAGATTGTGTGTATATGAGAATTCGACTTCCAAAAGATCACAGTTCAAATGAACTATGGCTTTCCAGTTGATCTGATACAATTTTCTGGGAAGGAAATCAGTAAGAAAACCTTTGATATCCTGTAATCTGCATATCCTTTGAGTGAGCAATTTGACTCCCACCTATAGAGTTAAAGGCTATGCATCTCGGTATTTTATAAAATTTGAAAACAACTGAGAAGCCCATTCAAAGAGAAGTTTAAAACTAAAAACTTAGGGCCCACCTCAAATATGGTATATGATACAGTCATGTGTCAAAAGGTGTTTAAAAAGCAGTGTGGTGAGAAGGTTTCTATTACGGTAAGTGTTTGTGGTTGTGTGTGTGTGTGTGTGTGTGTGCACGCGCGTGTGTGCTAGCCTGCCTCTATTTTAGTATGAGTGTATTTACATAAGAAAAATATATAATAAAAGGCTAACAGGACTCACTCTGGATGGTGGGTTTTTGCGTGACTTCATTTTATTTTTCATATGGCTTTTATGAAATGTGTATAATGATCGCCTATGACTCCTGTAACTAAATATTAATAAAGGCAGCTTTCGTAGAGAGGATTGAAAAGCCCTCTACCAAAACCTGGTAGAATAGTTCTGTCTCCTTTGCTAAACCCTATGATCGATGACATCAAGTGTTTTACTCATCTCGCCATGGAGTGCATTGGTCCGGAGGAAGAGCTTTCTCCGGGGGCAGAAGTGTCTCCGTGGTCAAGTGAAAAATCCGCATCCTGATTTAGCTTCCTAATTTGTCTCGCTTTCCTGAAACCTGAACTTAAAATTCAAAGCCCGGTTGTTCAGATGGTCTTATCTCGTTCAGCAAAGCCAGACGTCTATGGCATAGCCTTGACCTTTTTAGAGCCATTGTAGGTGCCACTCATTTGGACAATAGTTCAGTGTCTTTTACAATCAGAGCAGAAAGAATTGTGCTCATATAAAGCCCAAGTGGAGCCGGATTCCAGGAAGAGACAATAAAAGCATTTGATGCCCACAAACATCCACGAGTCACTAAAAGCTCAGTAGGTTACAGGTTCCCCTTTGCTTCACAAGCCAAGATCTTATAACTGAATTCTGCGCAGTGGACAATAGAAATGATTGGCAACATCGATTTCTGCATTTTTAAATACTCTTTAAAATGGCTTTTCTTGTAATTATTTTTAATCTTGAGATACATTCTTTCATATGACTTCATTTTGTAAATAGCCTCAGGTCTTCTTGGAAGAAGCTTCGATTTGGAATCCCTTCCCAAGGGCAAGATGACCAGGAAACCGTGACCTTCAGAGACATGTATAGCCAGTCTGCCTTGTAGGAGGCTCTGTGCCTCAGGTTCAGACTCAGCCCCTAGGACTAGTGGGGGCCTGGGGTGGGGTCCTCCTAGTAGAGGCGTCCTGTGCAGTGGTTTCCCTCACTCTCTGGTTTCTCTCACTCATGAGTCTTGGAGGGAGCTTCCCTGAGTGCTCCCAGGCTCTAAGACTCAGACCCCATCCTTGGGGGGTGGTTTGACCCCAGAGAGGGGACTCTGTGCGTGGTGGGGTAGAGGCCTCTGAGCCAAGAACAGTGTCTCCTGACACATGTGGAGGGTGGTGGTGGCTGCTGAGATACGGGAGCTCACTCCATCACTCAGCAACTGTGGACCTGTGACCATGGTCCTGCTTTTCAATCCCAGGGGCTCCAGAGGCTCGGATTCTCCAGCCAGGCCCCAGCCCTGCCTGCCCATCTGCCAAATCATTCAACCTGCTCTGGCTGGAGGGCGCCCTCTGACCCTGGGGCCCTGCCTCTGTGTCCCTGGGTGCAGAGCTTAACAGAGTGCCTGTCAGGGATCTGGCCAAATGCAGAGCTGAACCTCACTAGGAAGTGTGTCTGTCCTTTGGTGTCACATCTCCTTCAACCCAGAGTTTTCTCTTGCCTGCCTCTCAATCCCCACAATATCGCAAACCAGTGCCTTTGACTTAATACTGGGCAGCAGAGACCGCTGTTCTAGCTTTCCTATATACAGGTTCAGTGGTTTCTAATGCTGCCTAGTACTGTATGCTGGTGGGGCACGAGGCTTCGTCCAGGGACTGGGTGACCTTGGGCAGGCCACCTTTTGTCTTTCCGTCTCAGGTGCTTCGTTAATAAAAGGGGTGGGAGGAAGAAGGAAGAAAGGAATCAGACACGATGCAGAGCACGGAGTGCTTCCTTAGAGTGGGACACACAGAGCACCAAATCTATGGGACGCTAAGAAGTTTTATAAGAAAGAAATATTTCTGGGGTGCTTGCGTGGCTCAGTGGGTTAAAGCCTCTGCCTTCGGCTCAGGTCATGATCCAGGGTCCTGGGATCGAGCCCAACATCGGGCTCTCTGCTCAGCAGGGAGCCTGCTTCCCTTCCTCTCTCTCTGCCTGCCTCTCTGCCTACTTGTGATCTCTGTCAAATAAATAAAATCTTAAAAAAAATTTCTGTGATCAAATGACATTGAGAAACACTGGGTTAAACAAAGCAAAGCAAATTTCATAGCAGGATTTTTCGATGTCTTTGATATGATTATGCATTGAAAATCTCTGAGGGAAGTAGTGCTATGCCCACCCCCCCCCCAAGTTATTTAATTCTAAGCTTTTCATGGAGCCCCTGAGGGACTTGTGTGTCATACGATCCCTTTCAGGAAACTGACAATAGTGACTCTACCTTGTTCTCTTTTCGGGCACCACCTGGCATCAATGAATGAACGAACGTTCAATGAATGAATGTGCATTTAAGCACCCTAGGAACTCAAAACTTATTTTTAAGTTGAGTTTAACTGATTTCGCTGACATCCTTCCAAACATTTGATTCTGCTATTAAGGGTTTGGCATGGCCTCTCCTCGACTATATTCAATCCATAAACCTGAATTCTTTATGAAGCAGGATTTTGGAAGTGGGGACATAGTCTTAGTCAGGCAGGTGTCCCCATGCTAATGAAGTTACTGCAGAGGAAGTAAGTCAATCAATGCAGTGAAAAAAACCAGAAGGGTTTCTGGCATTGAGACATCCCACGAAGGAGAGAAGGTTCTGAGGTGAGCGTCTGCAGCTCTCTAGATCCAGAGATCAAGAGCAAATTCCTGGGGCCCGTGCCAAGTACGAGAAGGGACCTTCTCTCTTGGGCCACTGTGAGTCTTTGTGCATGTGTACTTCTAAATGATCTCTGCTTCTCCATTTCTCGTGTGGCCTTCAGTGACGGGCCCATGACCTTTCAGCTCTAACCCCACAGTGCTCTGACAAATTACCAGAAAGGCCTTGACTGGTCCAGGCCACGCAACTCATTGGTGGTCAGCCAATGGAGCATTGTCTGAGCTCGGTTGGCCCTTGAGGGCTGGCAGATCCCAGAGATGGGGGACATGAACAGGTACTTGCTGCGTCAGTCCTTAAGGAAAAGGTTGGGAAGGACTCAGAAGACTTGGGTGTTCTATCATATTGCCTTCTCTGTCTGAAATTCCCAAGTCCCATTCCCCACCCTTGCCCTCCCCTTTTCATTGGTCACCTATGTGGTATTAGAAGCCCTCCAGGAGATAGCTCATGAACCTGCAGGTCAGCTGAGCAGTTCTGGCCTGGGTCAAGCTAGCCTGACCTTGGCACGGCTCAGCACCTACAGTCAGCTGGGCTACTGGTCTAGGATGGCCTCTTTCAAGGTTTTGCCATCGGCTAGATGTCAGCGAAGGTGTTGGTGGCACTGAGCCAGGAGTGTCTCATCCATCGGCAGACTAGTCCAGATTTGCTTACACAGCAGACACAGCATGCTCAGCTGGCTTCACCTCATAGCAGTCTCTCCTCTGAATCCTCTTTTAACAAAACTCACTGCTCCTTCCACCCTGATGCCCAAGCTAACTTGCCTTCAGCTTGATGAACTTTCTTTCCTTCTGACCCTCTCACAAGTTTTGAATCTAGACACCCCTCCCTGGCTAGCCAGATTTCACAAGCAAAAATATAGGACAACCTGGTCAAGTAATTTGAATACTACATGCACAACAACAACAACAACAACAATAACACATCTTTTTTTTAGTGTAAGTATATCCCAAATATTGCCTGGGATATACTTACACTAAAAGGTTATTAAGGTTTGTTAAAATTCAAGTTTAGCTAGACATCCTATATTTTATCTGGCAACTCTCCCCTCCCATAAATCCTGAGCCCAGCCTCAAGAGAGAAGAGGGGGCATGGACCTATTTCTAGGGTACATTGAGGACCCTCTGTAACCAGTAGGGTATGGGGCCAGCCTTTGGTATTAGGGCAGTGGGTGGAGGATCAACATCTTTTTCTCTCACTGCCTCTTTCCACGTGACTAGTGGGTGATAAAATGGAGGCTGAGGGTAACCATTATTTGAGGGATCCCAATTAATTTGAGAAACATTGGGGCATCCCTTTCAAACATGGAGCTGATGGAAGGTATTGGCAGGAATGTATGACAGCGTCCATGTTACCCTGCTCATCTTACTCTGTTTGGGACTGAAGTGGACTCACTGGACTTCTCATCCCAGGCTACCCTGGTATTATTTAAACAGTTAGAAGCTTAAATGTTTTATAATATTTCAAACCGGTGGCCTACAAGCTGAATTTGGGACTTGGACTGGGAGCTTTGCCCAAGCGTGCAGATGTCATGGGTTAAAATGTCAGTCAAAGGACATGCTCTCATCTTTGGCTCTCTGCCCACACAGGAGAAGGCTGGGCTATCACACCTACTTTTTAACATTTCTGTGTAGGTCTTGTAATGCGGAGGTCCAGGGTGGAGCCCTTCAAGCAGGCTTTGGCCATCCCTTCCTCTAACTTGGGGGGAGGGCTTTCTTTCTTACGTGGACAGCCAGAGCAAGATGGCTCCCCTGTCACACATTCAGCACGAGGCATTGGGGCAAACATTTGGCTGTTTTCCCCCACTGGAATGTAAGCTCTATGAGCTGGGCTTGCTGTTTGCTTAGTTCGCTGCCCCATTTCCACTGCCTAGACAACAGTGCCTGGCACATAGTAGGTGTTCAGTAAATCTGGGTTGAAGCAGTGAATGCACGTGTCCCAAGAGCAGTGGCTGTCTACACTTTAATATAAGTTATTGTTCCATGTCCATCTCCTCTACAAGTCTACAAGTCTGTGAACCCCATGGCATGAGACCCAGGTTGTCAGGTTCCTACCTCTCTCAGAATCTTCCAGAATGCCTGACCCAATTAAAAAAAAGTGCTTGATTCTGGAACCTCTTCCTTTAATATCTCTGACGTGCGTGCCCCCAGGAAAATCCATCACTTACTTCTGCAGGAACCAGTTCCACGACTGGAGTGTTGGCAGCTCTTCAAACATTTGAACATACTTATTACTCAATCTCTAGTCCAAAGCAACAGAAAAATATTGCATGTGCCAAGTTGCCCAGGGCATGGGGTGGGCTTTTGGGGGTTCCTTTCCTTCAAATAAGAGAAGTGGTGTCCATAGGACCAATAGGCAGGGCGGGTAGGATGGCGGTTGCTGAAGGCCACAGGGTGCGGGCTGGAACAAGGGGTTGTGGGAGCGGGTGGTCTGACAGAGGAGGGATGTGGGATGGGCCAGGGCAGGGCATGGTGGCACCTTCCTAGCTGCCCCTCACCCTGGCCTCACCACACTGTCTTATCTATGCTCGGCTATCGGTTAATTTTCCCATCACACTTTGTCCACAGCCATATGTGTTTGTGGGCATACAGCTACTAACTCCAGTCTCCAGGGCAACGTCCACACTGCTTATCTGGCCTCCAAAGCCTTTGACCTCCAAATGCCTCTTGAGCATTACCTTCCACTGTTATCCAACATCAACTTTCTATTACTGCAAAACTGGGTCTCTCTCTTTCTCTCTCTCTCTTTCTTTTTTTTTTTTTTTTATCAGAACTTAATTTTCCTTTCTTTCCTCACTGCCCCCGCCCACAGAGGGTCTCCTCCACCCTCCCCCAAACTGCCTTACCCTCTTATCTTTTGTTTAAAACCTACCTGGTTTTGAGGATCCAACTCAGGTCTGACCTTCTTAGGGTGTGTATGAGTGTTTCTTCCAAAGGCACCTTTCAGGATGACTCCTTCCTAGACACATACCACCCACAGCCACTCTCTAGTCTTGGCACTGATGTCATTGTAGGGGTGTGGGGATGGGTATTTCCACAAACATGACACATACATGCAGCAAAGTTGGCATCCCACTGAGTTTCCCCATTAGATTTGGACAGATGCCTCCTTGAGACCAGAGGGGCACATTTGTGGTTCACAGACTCCAATAGCTAAAGATGCCCCATTGCAACCGGATACTGTCCCCAAATTCATCCCACTGACCAAGTTTGTGCCCACCTGGCCATGTGAACCCTCTCATGTTCTTTGATCTTGGGTTTACCCTTGGCCAGTTGACCTCCCGTGCTACATCAGTCCATTATCACACCCCCTTCTTAGAGCATGATTTGGAGCCCTGACCCTAGTCCCAGTCTCCCCTGAAGGTGACCTATTCTCAACCTTCCCTTGTAAACACTGCACCTCAATGTTCACACAACCCAAAGTCAAATTTATTAGGATATTTGCACATGTATTAGCTGGTCCTCACTGCAGCCTATGGTACAGGCTGGTGCTGGCCTTTCTGATTGTTCAGGAGAGTGGGAGACAAGCTGCCACCTGGCCTCCCACTGTGGTCACCCTGCAGCAGGGTTGACGACTTTGCCCAGGAAAAGCAAGCTCTGCGTGGTCACCTCCCACAGGAGCACCAGGAAAGGCCGGTTGAAATGGGTCTGGGGGGCCGACGTTGCATTCAGAGCCTGGGGCTGGGAGAGGAGGCCGGAGGCAGCCCCTGCCCGGGTTCCCCACACATTCATGTCCATTGTCGCCTTGTGTGACACCTGGAGGAGGAGATGGGGACAGAGCCAGTGTCAGCTCAGGGTGCTCTCAGGGGCCAGATCCCACATGTGTGGTTCTAGGGAGCTGCAGGGAGTCATCCCCTCAGGTCCCAGGGCCCTGTCTTCCTAGGAGGCAATGCCAGCCTTCACTGCTTCAGCCTCTTCCTGGCATTTTCTCCCCGCCACCACTGCATCCTTGGGGATGGCCTTAACAGTGCTGTTTGCTCTCTGGCAAACCACAGATGAGCCTGAGCAGGGCATGCAGAAATCAGGTTGCAAATTCCCAACAGCAAGTTTTAGGAGCGTGCTGGAAACACCTGGGCACTGGGATCCTGCTCTGAGCCTCACCCGCCAGGCCCTGCTCTGAGCTGCACGCACGTCTTTAACCCTTGCTGGCCTTTTCTTTTAAGATGACCTGCTTAGCCTAAATCAGTGGTTTTTAACATGAGTTCAGGGAACAGGGTTGTCTCATATGCCAAACCCTCTACCAGCTTCTGTAAGAATTCCTTTTTTAATTTTAATTTTTAAATTTAAATTCAATTAATTAACATAAAGTGTATTATTAGTTCCAGCGGTAGAGTTCAGGGACTCATCAGTTGCTTACAACACTCAGGGCTCATTGCATCACGTGCCCTCCAAAATACCTGTTACCCAGTTACTCCAACCTCCTCAACCCCCACTCCAGAATTCCTTTTTTTAAAACTGTCACCTTCACATACCATTTTAGGAAGAAAGGATTCTGAAGCTTTAAAAAAGGGTTGAAACATTTTGGCCTGACAAGCCTTTTCGTTCCTAAAAAGTTCTATGAAGAGACACACCTAGCATTTAAGGTCACTGCTAAAGGAATTCTTTAAAAGGTGACGTTATTTCTTCTCCTTCTTGTTCACCCTGTCCACCATGGGCATACACACACGCACACACACACACACACACACATGCATTCATGTGCACACACAGGACCCCATCCCTATTGCCTTGGTTCACGTTCCTAATCTCAGCTGGCCTTTCACAAGCAAAAGACAGAAAACCTTCCTTATGAAATTCTTAGCAAAGGGGAACTTGGGTGGTGCAGTTGTTTTTCCAACCAGCTCTTGGTTTTGGGTCAGGTCGTGATCTCAGGGTTATGAGACGGAGCCCCACATAACCTGATGTGGGGTTCAATCCCAAATCTGCTTGGGATTCTCTCTCCCTCTCCCTCTGTGCTCTCTCTCTCAAATAAATAAATAACTACATTTTTAAAATGAAATTCCTGGCAAAGCCTCAAACAACAATTAATGACTCTATCCTAAAACAGAAAAGATAGAGCAGGGAAGGAAAATTACATTGTTATACCCAGCTATTAGCTCTCCTTTCCTAGTAGAGTCATGGATTCCCAGCCATGCCCTGTAACTGGTAATGCCTCCTACAGGAGGAGACCAGAAACTGCCCCCCTCCCAAAATGATGGCCATCTTGACTATGGGGTTTGCTTTAGCCAGGGACACGTGACTGGCCTTGGCATAACCCAGAGTGAAAAGAAATGTGAAAAGCCATCCTACAGTTTCTCTTACTTTTTACCCATTGCCCTGCGAGTGTCATGTCCCAGATAGGGACTCCTCCTTTCACCTGCATCCTGGAGGGGAGAAGCAATGGGAAGTAGGTCTGTAGCCCCATGGTCATGACACACTTCGGACATGGAACATAAATAAGAAGTAAGCCTGTTCGGGCTCTGAGATTTGGGGGGATGTTTGTCTCTGTAGCAAGGCTGACACATCTTGCCTTCATGCCCCACTACTCTATAACTATGACAAAGAAAGAGTTTCACTGCCTGCCCTGGAGGAAGTATAAGGAATGAAGACAAAGCTAATCCCCACTACAGAGATTTTGGGTCCATGGATGACCCCAAATACATGTCTACTTTATACAGCACTCAGTGTTCCTGCTCTGAAGAATCCAGAGGAGAGACAGAAAGGGAACTTCTTGTGAAAAGAAGCCTCATAGATTGCAATCAAGACCCAGAATGGGAAAAAGAAAGAGAAACTTGACTTTCAAATGCACACTTCAGAGGAGAAAAGACCCTCTCCTCCGTCCATGTTCACCACCTTACCCGAGAGATGGTTTGGTTGAGCTGTTCAGTGATTCCTGATAAGTCAGCTTCTAACTTGAAGATGTTGGTGAGACCGATGTGGGGAAGTATTTCTTCAAGGTTATATGTCCCAGAAATGGAAAACCTTGGCAGATGTAAATCCAGGAGGCTGCAGAGAGAACCAGCCAGAGAGCCTATGCTTTCAGGTTACATGGGCTGCTCCCACCCTGTCTGTGGGCAGCCTGAGCTTTGGGAAGAAGTGTTTCCCAGAAGGAGGGGGATCTGGTCCTACCACAACACTCCCCACTGTACCAAAACATTCCAGAAACCCAGACCCCCCTTCTTTTCACACCTTGCAGGCCTCTTGTGTCTGGATCTGAGAAGACTCCTGGCATGGCCATGTGTCTTCATCTCTGGGACGTTTATGGAGGACTTCTTCCATGCCAGACATCGGGCAACGGATTTTACAAGGCGTAACTGATCAGATCCAAAGAATAACCATGCAGGGGAAATACTGCCCATGTTTTCCTACCTCCATGTCTGATTCATCGGCAGGTTCTGCTGGCTCCCCTTCTCAACTGTATCCTAAATCCAGCTCCTGGCAATGCCCCCGGAAACTGTCCACTCTTACTGTCTGAGTTTTGGGCCATTGATCCGAAGAGAAATGGAGTGTGTAGACTGTGGGCCACTCTCTGTCCTGAGATTGCCCTTGCCATCGGATCACTGCACTGCCTGCGGTGAAGTTTTATTTGACACTGAGAAAATCTGACCTTTTCTTCTTGGGATTGTTCTTCTTGATTATTGTTTCACAGTTGTCAGGGCAGGGGGCCCTGCAAGTCTGGCCAGGTAATAACCTGCTTGGAAACTTATGCCTCTGATGAGTTCAGATTAGATAGCCTAAATCAGCTTAGAGATTCATTGCCAGCTAACTTCTGGGATAATGTGAGTGTCCAGATGTCTAATCAAAGGGATCAAGGGGAGGTCAGGTGTCAAACGCTAAAGAGGAGGGAAAGGATATGGAGAACAAAAAACAAAGCTACCTTGGCCCACTTGGCAAATTTTGCACAGGCAGCCCTTGTGGGCAGGCCCAAGACATGGAGGGGTCTGAGCGGAGTCTAGCACAGGAGCCTGCTAGAGAGCCCTGCACACAGCAGGTGTTCAACCCATGTAAATGAAAAATGAACAGTTAGTGGGGATAGTGATTCCCCTGGACAAGTGAACCTTCCTCACAGCTCAACAGAGGGAAGCCTGGCAGTCTGAAGTTTTCATGTTGGAAATCCCATTAACATGCTGCTGTGATATTATAACTCTCTGGCACGAGACACAGTAACAGCGTGCCCTGTTAAATCAGCTGAGATTTCGAAAAATAACTTGGGTTGGTTTTTTATTTTGAAGGTGAAAGTGAGAGGCCAAAACAGAACTTCCTGGGTTTCCTGGGTGGTTCAGCCCAATAAGTGTCTGTCTGACTCTTGATCTTAGCTCAGATCTTGATCTCAGGGTCATGAGTTCAAGTCCTGCATTGGCTCCATGCTGAACATGAAGCCTACTTAAAAACAAAAACAAAAACAAAATAAAAACAAAAAACAAAAAAAACAAAAAACAAAAAACTCCAGACCTTCCTGAGGGAAAAATCTAGAAGATTCTGTGGTAGTTCCTCCTCTGCTGGGGGAAGGGACAGGTTCCCCCCAAAGGACCTAGAGAACATGGAGCTGGAATCAGAAACTGATCATTGCCATGTAAGTTCATAGACAACAGGAATAGTCTCTTATCCTGATCTCTGTCCTTGACTTGTATCTTTTTTATTTGGTATTTGAATCTCTGCCCAAATACGAACACATTTTCCTATCCCTCAGTGTGGTTGGGGAGCTGAGGGAAGGCTTTTGTGGGTACTAGGGTTGATTGGTGTCTACCAACTGCTGGTGGGTTAAGATGAAAGTGGCCATCAAGAGCTTTGGTCTGTACACCCTCCCTCTGAACTGGGGGTGGGGGGAGGGGTCCTGTGACTACTCTGACCCAAAGCATATAGCAGAAGAGACACTTTGGAACCCAGATCTTAAGAGAGCAGGAACTTTCACTTCCTATCATTTGGAACACTCCTTCCTGGAGCCCTGAGCTGCCATATAACAACATCAATTATGCTGAACCAATGTGCAGGAGCCCAAGCTAGCCTCATGGAGATGCTATAGGGGGAGAGAGAGAGAGAGAGAGGGAGAGAGAGAGAGAGACCTGCTCAGCCCTTATCTGAGCAGCCAGCTAAATCAGGCACGAGACAGCCCATAGAAAAGCCTTCAATGCTCCAGCCCTAGCCAGTATCCAACCCCAGTGCAGGAAAGCCTCACATTAGAACCACAAGGCTGAGCCCAGTCCACCCACTGAACAGAGAGAGATAATAGATATTTTTTTCATGCCATTCCATTTTGGGGTGGCTTATTATGTAGCAAGAGGCAATTAGAACTCAAGGCCAAATGTTGTATCAGAGCTCTCCTGAAATAAGATAGATCCCATGAAAGGGTTACCTAGAAAATGGAGTCTCAAAAAAAAAAAAAAAAAAAGAAAAGAAAATGGAGTCTCATACCAGAAAAGGTTGAAACCATTGTAAGGAAAACCACAAACTGAAAGGTGAGATAAAAGGTGGTGGGGGTTGAGATCCCATAAAACTAGCACTTTGATTCTTACAATACTCTTCTTGGTATTTAATTTCATTAAGAAATATTTTAATAAAAATAAGGGTATTTTTTTTCAAAGAGGACCTATCAAAAAGACTGCTAGCCATCAATAATTGAGCAATGTTAGCCAAACATTGGGCAGGGTGGGGGGTGCGCTCTGACTGCAAGTCAGAGATAAAGTAATTGACCTAGCTTTATCTCTCCTCCATACTTCAAGAAATGCCAAATTGAAGATTTACCTAACCAGGTCTCTAAGTCCTTCTTCATGACCAAGTTAATAAATGACCAAGAACCTCCTGATTAAATTGGATATGGACTATTTTGTCAACAAGGCTACACATTTTGGTGCTGTTTTATTTCTGCCTTCCTGGCCAACATCTTGGAGCTGAAACAGTCCCCACTCCTTAGCACTGTGGGGGCCAACTCAAGTTTACAGTTCTACAAACCTGCTTCCAACTTATCCAAATCCTTTACCTCTCACTCTTATTTATTAAGCATCATACAACCCCGGAGGTACACTAGCAAATTGTGCGATTGAATAAAACCTACACTTTTCGTTTAGATTCTTCCAACTGTAATACATGTAATAGTATCACCTTTTCTACATTTTGGTCAAATAATTTTTTACATAAAGTAAAAAAAGAGGGGCTCTTTTAAGAAATATATACTGTTGCGTGGGAGTCATAATTACTCTTAATAATTATCCTTAATCTGATTTTTTTTGTTATACTTCCCTACCTCCTGGTAGTAAATTATTCTGGAATAAGGGAGAAACAAGAGGAAAGAAGGTTGGCCAGAAAAACACTCAGGAAGGGATAAGAATTATTAACACCTGGTGAGCACTTATCATGACCAATCTCAAAGGTTTATATGTGAGAACTTGGTCAATCCTTTTACCAACCCAATGTAGCAGTGATTATGGCCTCATCTTACCCACATACTTAGTTAAAGGGCAAGATGATGAGCCAGACCTAGGGGCTAGGCTTTTACAGTTGGTGTTGATCAAGGCCTTGTCTGGATTCTTGAACCGAGTCTGCTGGAGTCCTTCTGCTCTGACACTTACCTGGGCAGAAGCCACTGATCCCATTTCCTCAGGGTCTCTGGCTGCAGAGCTGCCTCCACCTGCTCCATTTTCCCTGGGTCAGGTAGGATAAGCAGAGCCAGGGCGTTTCCGCTGTATTCTATCTGGAGGACAGTGCAAGCCATTTCTTGATCATAGAAGAACCTGTGCATTTCCTTTTGGTGCATCATGGGAATGCGGAGGGAGGTCCTCTCATCCACAAAGAAGCTCTCTTGCTTCTGGGTCTGGTAGCGATTGAAAGGATGCTTCCACTTGGCTTAGGACACAAAATCCATAAAACTATGAGAACACACTGCAGGAGAGCAACTCTGGGTAGACATACACTAAGCCACACTGGTTCCATGACTTCCTCTTCGATATACATAAATATGAGGTGGATACAGAATCAGGGGCCAGAAGTTAGGGCTGGCTCAGCCACTAGAGTGAGTCCCCAGAGTTAGGCTCTAATGGTCTATGATTTTGTTCCATTCTAGTTCAACTTTGCTTTCAAGAAGCTAAAAGGTATTTCCATTTACTAACTATCTTCCATGTGCAAGGCATTATCTCTTTAGTTTTTCATGAACATTAATATTAAACAAGTATTATGACCTCCATGTCAACAATGAGAAACTTATTCCCTGTGAATTTATAGAAACATATCCAATCTGCAGAGCCATTAGATGGTAGAGTAGGGACTGGGGCTTGACTGGCTCCACAGGTCATGTTCTTTGCAAACATTGACTTGACCCCTCTCTGCCCTGCCTTGAAACAGCAACCCTCTACAGAGAAGGTCAAGAGCCACCCCCTCCCTTGAACTTCCCAGTATTCAGACTAAAAAACGAGAAAGAATTCAGTTAATAAAATGTTAAATATAATGCAAAAGCTCTTTATGACACAGAAACAGAGAATTTGTTGTTCACAGCCTTGTTCATGTGTGTAATAGTTTCTCTCTTTCTACTTAACAATCTCCATGCACAACAGCCTCCAGGCTTGACCTCCTGAAAGCACTGGTCTTGCTGATGAAAGCTGGCTCATCTTGTTCTTCTTGCCCACCTCCTCTCACTGACCATGCATTGCTGATTCTACCTCCAAAGTGGCACCTTCATCCACAGCCGCCATCTTACTTACTTTGAACTGCTTCAGGAACTTCCTGACTTTTCTCTGCTCTCCCACCCTTCATCCCCTCCAAACCATTTTCCAAATTGTAGCCAGACTGATTTTTTTTTTTAAACAAATGTAATCATGTCACTCTACTGCTTCCAATATCTTGGTCATCCTGGGGTCCTACAGATAAAGTACAGGATTCTCAACACAGTTCCTCCTTACTTTTTTATTGCAACTCTTGGCACTGTCCCCTAGGCATTATGCTATTGTGTTCTATGTTCTAGTCCAACTAAATTCATTTCAGTTCCTTGAAAATGCAAAGGTTTCTCTTTTCCTTGGATGTCGGCACATGCTGGTTTTTCGACCTGAACCCTCTTCTCCACACCTTTCCCGCAACCTCTTTGCCTGAGTAAATCCAGCTCATTCTTCATGTCTCAGCTTAGATGTCTCCTCTTCCAGGAAACCTTTTCTTACTCCCCAAATCTGGAGAGGTGTACCTTTTGAGAACTCTATGGCACCCATATCTACTCAAGCAAGCATCACTTTCCCATTGAGTTGCAATTGCCTTTTTACTTATTTTACTTATTTGCCTATTTTCCTTTTACTGTGAACTACACAAGGGTAAGAAAATTATCTTATTCATAAATTTTTCTAAGATGCTAGCTAAGGCCCTGAACTGTAGTCAGTCTTGTTGTTTTTGAACATTAATGAATGCCATTCCTAGACACCTTAAACACAAGACCTACGTTTAACTTGAAATCATTCATGCAGCAAACATTCAAAACATACTCGACCCCCCTTTTTCTTCAACAAGGTGTCTAAGTGGTTTGGTGGTGTTGGTGGCCTTGTGGCAGAGATAGAGAAGCAGATCTTTGCAAAGACCCTGATGGGCAAGACCATCACCCTCGAGGTCAAGCCCAGTGATACCATTGAGAGTGTGAAAGCCAAAATCTAAGACAAGGAGGACATCTCGCCTCACCTGCACTAATTTTTGTTGGAGGATGGCCTCACTCTCACAGACTCCAATATCCAGGAAGAACCTTCCCTGTACTTGGTGCTTCGCCTGTGGGGTGGTATCATGGAGCCTCCCTTCTGTCAACTGGCCCAGAAATACAATTGTAGCTATGATCTGCCACAAGGGTTTTGCTCACCAGCACC
This sequence comes from Mustela nigripes, assembly GCF_022355385.1. Lineage (NCBI taxonomy): Eukaryota > Metazoa > Chordata > Mammalia > Carnivora > Mustelidae > Mustela > Mustela nigripes. The sequence continues at coordinate 135,474,353 of NC_081569.1, forward strand.
TCCACACCATCAATTGACCCAAGAAGAATTATGGCCATACCAACAAAATATGCCCCAAAAAGAAAGTCAGATAAGGCCACTCCACTGGCTCTTCCTTTGTCCAAAGGGAAGCCTCCAGCCTGAGCACCAAGGCCCCAGAGCCTTAATATAAGTTTCCTATTCGTTGATTAGAAAAAAAAAATTTAAAAAATAAAATATACTTGACCCCGTGTCAGACTCTGGAGAATTAAAAATGATTAAGACTTAAGACCTTGACGTGAGGCAGGAATCTATCAAAATCCTAGAGGAGAACATAGGCAGTAACCTCTTTGACATCGGCCACAGCAACTTCTTTCAAGATATGTCTCCAAAGGCAAAGGAAACAAAAGTGAAAATGAACTTTTGGGACTTCACCAAGATCAAAAGCTTCTTCACAGCAAAGGAAACAGTCAACAAAACAAAGAGGCAGCCCCTGGAATGGAAGAAGATATTCGCAAATGACACTACAGACAAAGGGCTGATATCCAAGATCTATAAAGAACTCCTCAAACGCAACACACACAAAACAGATAATCACATCAAAAAATGGGCAGAAGACATGAATAGACACTTCTCCAAAGAAGACATACAATGCCTAACAGACATGAAAAAATGTTCATCATCATTAGCCATCAGGGAGATTCAAATCAAAACCACATTGAGATACCACCTTACACCAGTTAGAATGGCCAAAACTAACAAGAGAGTAAACAACATGTGTTGGAGAGGATGTGGAGAAAGGGGAACCCTCTTACACTGTTGGTGGGAATGCAAGTTGGTGCAGCCACTTTAGAAAACAGTGTGGAGATTCCTTAAGAAAAAAAAAAAATAGAGCTTCCCTAGTGCAATTGCACTACTGGGTATTTACCCCAAATATACAAATGTAGTGAAAAGAAGGGCCATCTGTACCCCAATGTTCATAGCAGCAATGGCCACAGTTGTGAAACTATGGAAAGAACGAAGATGCCCTTCAGTGGACAAATGAATAAGGAAGATATGATCCATATATACAATGGAGTATTATGCCTTCACCAGAAAGGATGAATACCCAACTTTTGCATCAACATGGACAGGACTGGAGGAGATTATGCTGACTGAAATAAGTCAAGCAGAGAAAGTCAATTATCATACCATTTCACTTACTCATAGAGCATGAGGAATAACACAGAGGACATTGGGAGATGGAGAGGAGAAGTGAGTTGGGGAAAATCGGAGGGGAAGACAAACCATGAGAGACTGTGACTCTGAGAAACAAACTGAGGGTTTTGGAGGGGAGGAGGATGGGGATTGGGTGAGTCTAGTAGTGGGTATTATGGAGGGCATGTATTACATGGACCAGTGAGTGTGGTGCATAAACAATGAATTCTGGAACACTGAAAAATAAAATAAAATGACAAAATAAGAATAAAAAAAAAGGCTTAAGACCTTGAGACTTCTGATCAGTGTCATAGACTTAGTTAAAGCAGAAAACCTGTTTTTTTTTTCTGCATAAACACACAGAGAAGCTGGACAAAATAATGGCTAAATAAACAAACAAACAAATAAATAATCTCTGAGATAAAAAATAAGAATCAAAGCTTCCGGGTACAAAGCTGGAGTGTGTAACTCTGATTTAGAACCAAAGTCATCTGGCTCTCAGGTTTTCAGAATCAGATACAGCCCCAGGGGTGGTATTTAATGTCTTCTCAGGGGACATAAATAAAACTCAGGCCCACACTTAGAACTGATCTCTCTGCAGAGTCAAAAGCTAAGAAAAGCAGTCCCTTCCCCATCTGGGAAGCTTGGATTAAAAAACTCTGCCCAGCAGCCCAGGTTGAGTTAGGACAGGTCACTCCATTTCCAGGTAGAAGTGGAGGGGAAGAGTCACTTGCTCTGGGCTTTTTGTTTTTACTACTCATGCAGTGTAGGAACTCTCCAATCTAAGACTGGTCTATGTTCTCATTAATTCTTCAGTTCAGGGACTCCCCAACTTAGAAATTACATGAAACAGGCAAACATATCAAAAAATTGGAAGAAGATATTAACAGACACTTCTCCCATCAAGACATACAAATGGCTATCAGACACATGAAAAAATGTTCATCATCATTAGCTCTCAGGGAGATTCAAATTAAAACCACATTGAGATATCACCTTACACCAGTTAGAATGGCCAAAATTAACAAAACAGGAAACAACATGTGTTGGAGAGGATGTGGAGAAAGGGGAACCCTCTTACACTGTTGGTGGGAATGCAAGTTGGTGCAGCCTCTTTGGAGAACAGTGTGGAGATTCCTCAAGAAATTAAAAATAGAGCTTCCCTATGACCCTGCAATTGCACTCCTGGGTATTTACCCTAAGGATACAGATGTCGTGAAAAGAAGGGCCATCTGTACCCCAATGTTTATAGCAGCAATGGCCACAGTCGCCAAACTATGGAAAGAACCAAGATGCCCTTCAACGGATGAATGGATAAGGAAGATGTGGTCCATAGACACTATGGAGTATTATGCCTCCATCAGAAAGGACGAATACCCAACTTTTGTAGCAACATGGACGGGACTGGAAGAGATTATGCTGAGTGAAATAAGTCAAGCAGAGAAAGTCAATTATCATATGGTTTCACTTATTTGTGGAGCATAACAAATAGCATGGAGGACAAGGGGCGTTAGAGAGGAGAAGGGAGTTGGGGTAAATTGGAAGGGGAGGTGAATCACGAGAGACTATGGACTCTGAAAAACAATCTGAGGGGTTTGAAGTGGTGGGGGTGTGGAAGGTCGGGGTACCAGGTGGTGGGTGTTGTAGAGGGCACGGATTGCATGGAGCACTGGGTGTGGTGAAAAAATAATAAATACTGTTTTTCTGAAAATAAAAAAATTGAAAAAATTTTTAAAAAATTAACAAATAAATTAAAAAAAGGAAGGCATAAATTTAACAAGAGTGGGTCATTATGACAAAAATGATAGGTAGATTTGAGAAAAATAGGATGTCAAAGTGAAAATATAGTCAACGAAGTTGAAAATTCAGTGGATGGGTGAAATACTAGATACTAATTCTGTTGAGAGAATTAGTAAAAGGGAAGTGGAGCTGAAGAAATCAGCCAGATGTCAGCACAGAGAGACAAAGAGAAGTTTTCAAGGGAGCAAGAGATATAAAAGATGAACCTGGAGTGTCTTGTCGTTCCAGAAATAAGGAAGTGCTCTAAAAAGAAAAAAAAAAAAAAGAGTCGGCAATGATGAGGCCATGTCAAGGGATGCAGGAACCGATGGAAGGATCTTCTCATGGTCAATGTTAGAAAATTTTAAGCCAAGGGTGCCTGGGTGGCTCAGTGGGTTAAGCCTCTACCTTCGGCTCAGGTCATGATCTCAGGGTCCTGGGATCGAGTCCTGCATTGGGCTCTCTGCTTGGCAGGGAGCCTGCTTCCTCCTCCTCTCTCTCTCTTTCTCTGCCTACTTGTGATCTCTCTCTGTCAAATAAAAAAAAATAAAGTCTTTAAAAAAAAAAGAAAGAAAATTTTAAGCCACAAAGCTAAGTAGCAGTAGATTACAACCTCAAATATAAAATAAATATCCTTGAGTCCATAATGATGTAAGTCAGTGATTGAATAAATAAATGCAAGCAAAAAGAAAAAATCTCCCATACAGAAGAATTCCAAATACTTTAGGTAGATTCCCCCCTTCTCATGGATATGGAGCATAACACCCCAGTCTCTGAGTATGGGATATATGCAGTGACCTCCATCAATGGGGAAAAGGTAACTTTGCAACAGAGAAATCTGACAAGCATGACCTCAGCCAGATGGCCAAAGTCAACATCAACAGTGATAAGTCATGCTGATAATATGCATCCTTGGCTTAATGTGATAAAAATGGCACTCCCTCTCCATGGCCCTCCTCCCCACGTGCCCTCACTCCAGTCTTCCTCATGAGGAAAAAACGGGCAAACAATCCCAACTGAGAGACATGCTACAGAGTGTCTGGCTGGTACTCTTCAAAATCAGCAAGGTCATTGAGAGCAAGGAAAGTCTGAGAAACTGTCAGAGTGCAGAGGGGTGTACTCTGACATGATGACTAAATGTAATGTGGATCCTGGAACAGACAAAAACACCAGGTGAAAACAAAGGACTTTGGAACAGACCTGTGTTTAAAAAGTGGAAGAATTCATTTTCCTAGGATCATCACAGAGATACATGCTATTAAATCAAGAAATAACATGAGTAGAAAAAAAGGAGCCCCACAAGTATGACATGCTCAATGCCACAGCCAAAATAAGCTAACAAGCTATGTATATGAATTAAGATACGGGGAGCCTGGGTGGCTCAACTGGTTAATGGTCCAACTTTGGTTTCAGCTCAGGTCATGGTGCCAAGGTTGTCCCAAGGTCCCAAGGACAGAGCCCCGTGTCAGGCTTCATACTCAGCAGAAAGTCTGCTTGAGATTCTCTCCCTCCCCCTCTGCCCCTCTCCTTCCCACCCCCAACTCTCTCTTTCTAAAATAAATAAATAAATCTAAAAAAAAGATGTGGTGAGAACAGTAACACCTTAGTGCGAGATAATTTGTACAGATGATACCATTCTCATAAAATTGAGAACACATGCAGTGCATTAAACAGGGTCATGGATACTTAAATGTGTTCATGGTGGGAACACATGGAGGAGAGGGTTGCGTGTCATCCCCTAGGATACTGGTTGCCTCTGGGGAGGGACGGAAGGAGGCAAATGGGACCAGGGAAAGGTTAAAAAGGAACTAAAATCCCTGCAATATGGTAGTCCTGAAAAAAATAAAAATCTGAAGCAAATTTTAAAATGTTAATATTTCTCCCTTCTTGGTGGGGATTTTGTATTATCCTCTGTATATTTTTCTGTGTTCAAGATAGATAATAAAAAAAGTAAATTTTTTCTTAAAAAAGGGGTTATTCCTAAAAGCGTATGATGGAATGTTGAACAAAAGAAGATCAGGATAAAAAAGAACAGAAGAAACATGGCAAGAGAAAACAAGTACTGATAAATTAGGACGTAGTCTGATAGGAAGGTTGTGTCAGTACATAGGGAGGAACAGCTGCAAGCCTTGAAGACAGGTGGCTTCCAGGGGCATGACTGCAGGTGGTGGAGGTGACAGTGCTGCTGCCCGAGCCAGCCCTCACCTTTGAAGAAGATGTAATTCAGGAGAATCATGAGCGTGTCTTGCGTGAACTCCTGGAGGCTGTCCGCCACCTGCCCGTACGTCTGCTTTCTCACGTACTCATTGATCTGCCTCCTGGTCGTGGCCGAGTCCGTGAAGTTGGCAGAAAACGCAAATGCTCCGTACAGCTCCCTGATCGTGTCCAAAAAGGGCTGCCGAGGTTTCTGCTGCTTGTCCAGGAACAAGGAGTTGCCTACTTTCAGCTCCAGTTTGGGGCTGGGCAGGTCAAGGGTGTGGATGAGGCTTTGGAAACCCCGGTGGATGTCAGCTTCTGGGATCTCTGTGAGGTTGAAGCCGAGGCCCTCCAGGATCTGAGCTGGGGTGTCAGCCTGGGCCCCAAGAGAGAGCAGGGCCAGGGAGGTAGAGATGCTCACGGGGGAAAAGAAGATGTTTCCTGAGGTTTCCGCGGCCAGCTGCTTGTACAAACGCAAGGCAAAGTTGGTGATGGTGGGTGTGATCTTGTGGTAGGCGGGGGTCTCTGGCACGGAGAGCTGGTCACTGGGGGCCCGAGGCACCCCCAGACTCTTGTCTCCATGGGCAGGAAAGGGCTGACAGTAGACAGAGGACAGGATCCCTGCTCCCAGAAGCCACAGCCAGGCTGGACCCATCCTCTGAAAAGAAGATGTTGAACAAGTCATTCTGCTTCATAAATAACTTTGGTGCTCCCCATTGCTCGCACGGTGAACCTCACATCCAAACTGTACCCCACACAGCTACCATGAGGGTCCCTGCAGGGGATGAGGCTACAAGCTGAGCAGCAGCCTTCAATCTGCTTGATGTAGTCATCGTCTGTCTACAAGATTTTGTTGAGAAAAGCACTCTGGGCTCTAAAAACAAAATTCCACTGTTTATTCTCCCTCTCTCCCTCTCACTTCCTCCCCCCCCTTCCTTCCTTCCTTCCTTTTTCTTTTCTTTCTTCTTTCTAGGCATTCTTGGAATCACTCATGAACTTTCAAGGACTGGGAGTGGCCACAGAGCCGAGGCTCAGGGCACCGTGGCAGAGAGTGAGGCTGGGCCTTGCTAGAACCCAGGTGTGGCCCTTCCCATCACTCTCACCAGGGGGAGGGGAGAGGAGGGTGTGTGCAGCTCCCGGGTCAGATCCTCCAAGAAAGGGGAGTGCCCTCTCCTCTTCTGGTTTTTCATTAGCTGAAGTGTTGAGGTGGTGGGGAGACACAGGGACCTGGTGGATGGGGGCCGCCCATGAGGGGCGCCTGGAGCCCGGATGGATGGGTCAGCTCTGTCCCCATCAAACTTGGCATCTCGAGCTCCCCTTGTCACATGCAGCGGTGGAAAACTATATCTTAATTGACTCAGTTTCAGGGAAGAGGTCTGGTATGGGTTGAATTGCATAACCCCAAATTCGAATGTGGAAGCTCAAACCCCCGTATCTCAGAGTGTTTGTCTGGAAATGGGGCTGTTGAGGTGTACTTGCTTAAGACGAGGTCGTTAGATGGGCCCTAATCTAATAGGACCGGTGTCCTTCTAAGGGGGCATTTGGGCCCAGACATGCACACAGGAAGAACGTGCTGGGAAGACAAAGGCAGAGATCGGGGTGATGCTTCCAGAACCAAGGATGCCAGAGATCGCCAGCAAACCCAGCAGCTCAGGGAGAGCTCTGCGGCAGGTTCTCCTGCCCAGTCTCAGAAGGAACGAGCCCCACGCCCGGCACCTAGATCTCTGACTTCCGAACTCCATGGTGACACGACAATCTATTTCTGTCATTGAAACTATCCAGGTTGTAGCGCTTTGTTGGGGGCAGCGTTAGGAAATGAACCCCATCTCTCCAGTACTTTAGGTCACAGAGAGGGGCCGAGAAGCCTTCTAGCTCTAGGGAGTGAAAGCGGTGCGGGAGTGGGAGAACCCTTCCTCAGGGCAGGGAAGGCAGCTCCAGCTCTAGGAGGTACTGCCGTGTAGACGCAGCTTATCTCTGCTCACTCTGGCCCGAGTCTGGCGCCCCTGTCCCTTTCAGGATCTCCACACACAGCCCTCGCACGCCGTCACAGAGCACGTGCTGTCACATGGCCGCGGGGACTCCCCCACACCTTGCTATCCCCAGTAAGGACAGCGCCGTCCCCTCGCTCCCGTCAGAACTGACTCTTCCACAGCTGACCACCCTCTCGTTGCTGTTCGCCGCTCTTGATAACGTTTCTGTCTTAATGGGCGCCTTTTGCCCAAACCAATGACCTCTGGCTCTGTTATAGATGCCACGGTGGTGTGGGAGAGATCATATTTGTAGACGGTTTATAGCACCCTGGGCCCTAAAAACCCCACAGGCCAGTTGCCGGGAGGGACGAATACAGCCTGCTTATCAGTTATGTGGAAATAAGTTTGCTGAGCAAAGTACTGCGGGCCATTTCCCAAGGCCAGGTCCTTCCTCCCTCTCCCAGAGCTCTGCTGGGCTCCCCTAACGACGGGTTCCATCCACGTTGGGAAGCGGACCGATTTAAAAATCCGTCTGCTCCTGGGGAAAATCAGAAATACAGCTGTAGTAAAACTGGTTCTGGTTTATTCTTTTTCTCCCACTGAACTCACCATGTTTACCCTTCCGAAACCCCAGTGATTCCCAGACTTGCAGAAGGCTTGTTTCCCAAAGAGGATGGAAAGTCACAGGGCTTGGGTTTGAACTAGACGTCGCGGTATCTCCCTGTGGGATCTGCACAAAGGAAACTCTCTGACCCGCAGTGTCCTCATTTACAAAAAGAAAAGGATAATGCGAAACTTCTGAGGGCCGGAGCACTTAAGGATTACAGGGCGTATGGTGTGGAACGCCCCTGATCAGTAGAAGGCAGGCGATGTGAATTTCCACCCCTCTCTACAGTTGTGTGGTGTAATTACACCCAATGTCTGTCTTTATTTCTTTTCTAGAAAGATCCGAGAGGAAAACTAAGAACTCCATCAGTTAATGGTAATATTCCCATATATTGTTTATTTTGTGCAAGGATATTAGATCCACCATCTCACAGGCTCTCAGCCGAATGTGTTCTCAAATACAGGGGGATGGTATTTGGGATCCGCTTAGAGTCTGGGGCAGGGGGTGTTCCTGAAATTTGATGGGAGAGAGAAAGCTCTCGAAATAACAGAGCGGTGACATGCAATGCAGAACAGTCTTGTGCAAATCCAGTGCCTTTGTCGAGAGATCGCTGATTCATGTCATTCAGTTGAATCCCTATGAGAACCTGAAGACACAGGGATTTGTACCCTTGCTGTGCCTACGGGGAAACTGGACTCAGGATCAAGATCAACACCTGTTAAGTGGCAGGAGCGTGATTCAGACTCTAGACGAGGGCTCCTGAAGTGCGAGCTTTTGCTACAACCCGTCTCAGGTAAATTTGTTACTGCAACGTTGTCATTTGCTTTGGGTTGTATTATTCCGTTTTTGTTTGTTTGTTTGTCTAACCACCAGGAGCCCTGGGAGTTCCTCTCTCAACATTTTTGTTGGCAAAGTTTTCCATAAAAGGTTATTTAAAACCTGAAGTTCCCACTTAGAGCCTTAGAAGCAGGGTATACCAGCACTTGTCCTTTCGGGGACTCAGTTCTCCCATCCTTGCTGCCAAAGCCAGAGAGAGAGAGGGAGGGGGAAAGAGAGAGAGAAAGAGAGAGACAGGGAGGGAGAGAGAAAGAGAAAGAGAAAGGAGAGAGAGAAGGAGATACAGAAAGAGGGAGAGAAGGGAGAGAGAGGGAAGCACCCCCACCCTCACCTCCATTTCAGGCGTAAGCTTGCTACTCACAGAAAGCTCCCTGGGCTGGGCACCCCAGGTCTTCAGCACCGCGTGGCCTCCTACCTACAGGAAAGGCTGTTAGACGATCAGGGCGGCCCGGTCAATATTTGCCAGGTCAGTTCCTGGAACTGGACAAAGGCCATGTGCAGCCATCAGGAAGGGACCTTTTTTATTTGGAAGGATCTGCCCTGCTTGCCCATCCAACAAGCCGAGGGGATGGTGATTCTGGACCCCACTCCACTGGAGGGTACTGCAGTCCCGGTGACAACGGCAGACGTCGCGATGTGGTTGCTGCGGACCCGTCACTGATCTGATCTGGGCAGTGATCTAGGCAGTGTTCTTTCCACATCACCCTAAGCGAAAAGACCGGGAGATGCTGACCCAACCTTGTCGTGATCACCATTTCACAACACACGTGAACCAAGCTGCCTTACTGCTCACCCTGGTTGCATACAGTGATGTGTGTCCATTGTTTCTCAGCAAAACTGGACGGAGAAAGAATGTGAGCGAGGCACAGTCAGTCCCACCTCACAGACGGGATGCTGAGGCTCTGGGAGGTTAAGTTACCTGCTCGAGAAGTGGGTGGCAAGGCTCCAGTGTTTTACGGATTCTCTACCATTCCCATATTTTTATGATATTTTAAATAAATATCACCTAGGTACAGAAAAAGAAAAAGACTGAAGGAAATTAGAACATAGAGCAAAGCTTTCTTGCCTGCTGTTTTGAATCCCCATAAAAAGGACCATTTTCTCTTGTTCACCATGAATCAGCCAAGATCTAGAACAAAACCTGGAACAAATTGAATTATTTCTTGTGAGTGAAATTTTGGGGAAAAGTCACCTTGGGGTAACTTTTATTTTCTTCTTTGTAGATTTTGTATTCTTCTCATTTCTCACAAACAACGTGTACCTTACTTATATGAGAAAACAATTAAACATTGTTAGAAGGTGGAATTATTTCATCATATGCATAAAGCCAAATAAAACATGTCCAGGTTGGCACAGTGGCTCCAATCAGGAGGCACTTCTCAGACATGAAGGCCCCCCAAGGAGGCTGAGTCTGCTTCTCCAGGTGCCCTTGGCCTGTCCGGTATGTGAGGCAGGAGCTTCTCCACCAGCCCCAGGTGGAGAGCTCCAGGTGGGACTCAATCAATGTAGGCTGGAAAGGTGAAGGCCAAGGACGTTTGGACCAGGCACTGATGGGGTCTGCTACTCCCACCAACATTTGAGACCTTACCCCTGGATCTAAAACGTGTTGAGAACCTTCTGCGTGTTTTGTAAGGACACATTTGCGCTACAAATAAGCAAGACCATTGAAGTAGATGGTCAGAGTTTTTGTTTTTGTTTTCCCTCATCTAATAGGAACCCAGTTCTCTCTAGCTTGCACATAAATCACTTGGCTCTTTTTAGTCACTTATCACATGCTAGGGGAAGAAGAATCAACTCTAGGATCTCCCATTTTGGATTCTATGCTAGACCCTGGCACAAGACGCTCCCCTGAAAGAAGAGCAATAAGGTAGATTGTTCTAGAAAATGTGGAGGAAGTGGTGTCCACAGAATAATCAGATGGTGGAAGGCCTGGAGATCCCCACCTGTGTGGGTTTCAGGTCTTAGCAGATCTATGGCAAAAACAGAGAGGGTGCACTGAGGGCCTCATGTCCCATGGAGTAGATGGCATCCAACAGAGGACAGCGAGAGCGTAGTGTCCCTTGTGCTGAAGGGTGCTCATGGGTATTATTCAGTCCTAATATCTCATATGCCGAAGTGTGAGCATGGACAATGGTAGGGAGCTGGTGTCCCGTATGCTAAAGGAGAGTGGGCAGTGATCCACAGAAGTGCTGTAGACTGAGCAAAGTCGGCTGCTCAAGTGTCCTGGGGAGCTGAGCCACCTCACAGACCTCAGTGCCCCAGTGTGTGGTACCTGCGAGCGGGAGGCCAGGTTAGACTTTATCCTGATAGGTTCATCCTGGTGATGAGCTGGTGTAATTCCAAGGTGGAGTCCCAGTTTCTCCTACATGCACGTATGCACACGCGCACACACACTCACTCACACACGCTCACTCACGCCCCATTCTGTGTATGCCCATCCTCCTGGCTCTTCCTATCTTATCCATGTTCCTTCTTATCCCACAGGGCCAATAGAAACTTTCTCATAAGGGGTCTGCATAGAGCAGATGCATCCAAAATATTTGGGGGTCTCTGCCTTTCTAGGTAGCCTATTTCCCCTTGGAGCTGGGGAGACACACAGAGGCCCACTGAGGTGTTCGTGGGTGCCTCTCTCTGTAGTGGGACCCTGCCTCTGCCCACCCAGCTTCCTGACAGGGGCTGCCTGGTGGAGTTATATGGCTCCTGTTGCGTAGATAAGCGAACAGGCTCTGACTGCCACGTGGGCAGGAAGAGGGGCCAGTTAGACAGCTCCGCGCTAAAGAGACTCTCACATCCTGCTCGCGCCCCTCAGAATTGCTTCCCTGCATATATCTATCCTTTTTCAGGACAGAAGGTGCACCTGCCAAGTGTCCCCAGCAGGCCCCCCACCTCTTCTTATACTGTCCTGTTCCGAGGACAGACGACCAGCAAGAACCCGCCCCACCTCCATTCTCAGCCCACACGTCTCCGACTCAGCTTCTTTTGACTCAATCGTGTGTATTTTATTCCCTTTATTCAGGAGCAGCTGAATTCCAGCTCTGCAGAGCCCAGCCCCATCTCTACTCAGCTATGGGGTTGAAGACCTTGCCCATGAGGATTGCTCGTTGAGTCATCCAATCCTCCACAAACAGGAAGAAGGGTCTGTTGAACTTCACGACAAAGGGAGCTGCGGTATGTGTGTGATAGGGGATGGCGTTGCTGGAGACCATGTCCATCTTGCCTTCCTCGCTCACCTCCATTGTGGCTGCATGTATCGCCTGGGGGGAAACAGGTCGTGCCTCAGCTCCAGGCAAGGTGCGGGGAACGCTGGCTCCCACTGCTGCAGAACCACCCGAGGCTCTCAGCAGTTGGATCCAGATGCCTCGGGGGAGGGGTTCACACTAACTGCTGAGATCCGTCTCCCCCAGTGCATGCAGAAAGTTCAAGGAGTTTAGGAGTTCAAATGAGAGGAAGGAGGAATAGAGCTCAGAGGGAAGCTGGGTGGTCTGAAGGCTTAGGAAAAGGTCCCATAGCATCCCTGAGTGTGGGCCTCTCAAATGCTTTCAAGAAGGATGTGGTAGAGAGAAGACAAGGGAGGGAAGGGGCCGGTGTTTCCTGTCTCCATCCCAGCATGGACCATTTTCTGTTCGTGTGGAAGTGCTTGAGCCAGAACACCGGTGTCTGCTCCTCTGATCTGCAGGAGGCCCTGCCCGGCATTGGTGACCTTGCTCCTGCCCTCCTGGAGCATCGTGAGGGGTGTGGCATCCCTGAGCCCCAGCCCCCCTACCCCCAACCCCCCCACACCACACTCAGTGTGAGCTTGACCCAGGGATTCTGTGAGGAGGGAGAACTGTGACTCCAGAAGAGCTGTATCCCAGCGGGGACCTGGCCCTGGAAACTGCTTCAGGTGTCCTCTGTGGGACAGCTCGCTCCTCCCTCAGTTAGAGAGCAGACACTGCCCTCTCCCCAAGGTCATTGGGAGACTCAGATGAAAGAACTCTGAAAAACTGCTTTATAATCTATCAAGTGTTGTACCGTGATGAGGAATTCTGATCCCTAGGCATGTGTCACAGGGCAGCCGCCAAGCAGCTAGCCGGTCTGTGACCTTGGTGGAGTAATCAGAGGCAGCCCCCTGTGCCCACAAATACTCCATGGCATCTGGATGTCTTGCAGGCATCTCCAGTTGTCAGAGCCAGTCCTGGCTTGCTCATCCACACCCCCCACCCCTGCCCCGTCCCGCTGCTCCTCCATCTTTCCTACCTCGGGCAGTCTCCATTGTGGACGAGGCTCCAGCAACAGAGCTGGCCTCTCTCACGCTTCCTTCCCTGCTCTCCAGTTCTGTCCTCAAAAGTCACGTTGGTTCTCCTCACCACTGCTAACACTCCCACCAATGCCCCGTCAACCTGTGTTTACCTTTTACCTGGGTTATCGGCCACACTTCCTCCACACCACAGAGCACGGATTTATAAGACACATGTCAGTGTATGTCAGCCTTGGTGGTTTCCCGTGTCAGTTAGAATAGCCCCCGGGGCCAGTGAAGGTCAGAAAACAGGACATCACCGGCCCCCTCTCTCAGTCTCAAACACGATGCTAGCTGTGTGAGCCTCCTTGGGGTTCCTCAAAGATTTCAAGCCCATGTCCCCCTCAGGATGCCCTTGAACATGGGTCTCCTTGATGTGCTCCCTTGTTCTCTTCTTTTCTTCTTCAGGCCTCTGCATGAAGGCCAACCCAGTCTCTGCATGAAGGCCAACCCAGCCCGACAACTTTCCTGGCCAGCCCACCCCAAGCCAGCCCACTGTACCCCAGCATGCAGTTCAGTTTCTTCACTTTCCTGCCTTCACAGAATGTGTCCCTGGCTGACACGGGTCACACCCATTTATTGGCACATTCACTGTCTGACCCCGTCAGGAGAATGGAACATCCATGAGGCTAAGACTTTGGCTTGTTCATGACTACCCCGAGAGCCTCCAAAAGAGCTTGATGCCATTGTTTATGAATGTCTGAATGACCAAAGAACCTCAAAAGCCAAGGGACCCAAGATTTATAACTACTTTTTTTTTTTTAGACTTTAATTTTTTTTTATAAACATATATTTTTATCCCCAGGGGTACAGGTCTGTGAATCACCAGGCTTACACACTTCACAGCACTCACCAAATCACATACCCTCCCCAATGTCCATAATCCCACCCCCTTCTCCCAAACCCCCTCCCCCCGGCAACCCTCAGTTTGTTTTGTGAGATTAAGAGTCACTTATGGTTTGTCTCCCTCCCAATCCCATCTTGTTTCATTTATTCTTCTTCTACCCACTTAAGCCTCCATGTTGTATAACTACTTTTTAAAATTGGTTTTTCATTCAGAGCTGTTGTGGATAAAACAGAAACTCTGTAAGTTGCTCTACTCACCTCAAATATAGCTGGGAAATTCTCTTCTGTGATGCCTGAGAAGTTTGCTGCTGTAGCAAACACATTGCTGATGCCCATCTTGGGAAGCATTTTTTTCAAGTTTATCTTGGAGGAGATCTTGAACTTGGGCATAATTATGTGCACCCATCTGTTAGGAGTGAAAACGCCAAGGAAGCTGAACACGTCTCTCTCTCCTATGTCCAGGGGGAGGGACTTTGCTTTTGCTTTCAGGCCTCTTCCAAGGGAGAGTTAAGTGAGGCACGGGTGCTTGTGTGGGGAGAGGTTAATGGTGCTGGGGCACAAGCCGCCGCCGTGCATTTCCAGACTAAGCACTTGGCTAAAATACACAATACTATTCAAGCTATGCCCTTCACAGTCTCCCTAACCAAGAGAAGATGAGGGTCCAGCCAGGGATCCAGCCCTGAGTCCTTCCAACCCTCCAGCTGTAAGCAGGGATTTAATTGGGCAGTGGCCCCAAATATGGTGCAGACCTAGTGCCTAGTGCCCACCCCTTCCCAGCACTTCATGTTGTTTATAAACCAATACATGTGATGCTGAGCTTCTGAATGGATCGTAACTCACTCAGCTGGGTTCCTCTATTGAGGTGCCCCCTGTCTCAAACATGACATTGTGTTAAGTACGGCTGTGGCAAATGATGGAAGACACACTCCGCTGTGGCCCTCAACCACATCAGAAGCTGCCCAGACAGTAGCTTGTGCTCCTACGTGGCACAGTGAGAACACTATTTGGAAATTTTTTTTTCCCGGTCTACACATTTACTGCCTGAAGACTGGAGTCCTTGCCAAGATCAGTGGGCTGTTGGGAATCATGCTTTCATTATATAATTTGTCCACAATTGATTGGACCATGATGGATACCATACCTAAGCTGGATCAATCCAATTCTCCCTTCCAGGAATCTGTCAGTGGAACAGAAATACGTTGGTTTCACTCTGGAGTGGAGCATTTGCTTGAGTAGAAGAGAGCCAAGTCTGTCCACCATGGACTCAGCTTGAAATTTACCTCTTAGGATCCTTCCCTGATCATCATATCTAATTAGGATCCTCAATTAATACTCTACTTCTGATCCTCTATTCTATCACCTACTTACTTTTTCCATAGTTTTACTGCAATTTGAATTTATTAGTTGACTTACTGCCTCTCCCACTAGACTGGAAATCCCGCAATGGCAGAGACTTGTGTGGTTAGCCACTGTATTCCCAGCCCTGAGCAGTGTCTGGCATGGAATCGACAGCTGGTTTGCTGAGCCAGAGAGGACAAATGACATCAGAGAGGTGGAGTTCCCAGAAATGTTGCTGTCCCCCGTCCAATCCCTAGTGACTCCTGGTTGTGTTTATCCCCTTAGGTACATCTTTCCAATACATTCTTTTCTTTACCCCCTTGAGTTTTTGTGGGGTGGGTTTTCAATACATGTAAGAAGAACCATAATTTAGACAGTTGAAGGGGCATGAGCTGATAATGGAAGCCAGGCCATAATTTTTCCTGCTTGGCTTATTTCATGTTCCACAAATATGCCAGGAAATAAACAAATACTTAATTCCCCTGAAATAAGACTTGCACAGAGGAAGCAAGATCTGAGCAAAATTTCAATGTGAATCTAGACTGTCCCTCCAGAGTAGCATACCTCATGCCACTGGATTTCAGAAGTGTAGCTCTTTGAACAACCATTTCTTCTACAGAAGAGTTGGGCTGTCCTACATCTGGGAGCATAAGGACTATGGACATGTTTCCAATGAAAGGCATTTTAACCATTGTAGTAAACAACTTCTCTGATCTGCTATAAATCATGCGTTCCTTCTTCCACATCATGTCCACCCGCACTGTGGTGCACTCATCCACAAAGAAGTCCTCCTTGTGCATGAAGTTGGTATGAAAAGCCATTTCCCAAATGCCTAGGAGAATCAGGAAGGAAAAAGTCAGAGTGACCTGTTGGAGAAGGCATCGGCACCTCCATGTCTGGGGATGCCAGGGGTAAGGGGCTTCAGAAGGGAGCAGCCTCCTCCCAGTGATACCTGGACTTCAGTGAACAGAATATTTAAAATTCTAGGTGGATGCAAGGGAAAGAAAGACAAACGCATGAATTTTGACCATATTCATCATAGGATTTCTTTAAATCTGTATTCCTCAAAAGGTATTTCCCAAAATACTGCTTGCTTCTGGAGCTATAACATCAAGAAAGGATTTCATTGTGAAATAATTTAGGAAACAATGACCACAACATCCCTTCTTTGAAAATTCCCACCACATTTTAATGGACTAAGAGTTCTGACAGGCAACCGATGAATAAACTGAACTCTGTAACAGCAATTAATGATCTGCTGTATGTCAGTTAATTAGATTTAAGTAAGATAATGGAAAAAAGGAGTTCTGAGAAGTCTGATGACAAAGAAATCTGCCTTAAATTGTTTAACTTATTCAAGGAGGGAGACTTTTCATCAGAAGAACATACGCCTGCGTGCACACGGGTGCACACACACTCCTGCTCGGAATCCTCTTCAGCCATCAAGAGTTACTCCATTTTACTCCAAAATATCTTCAATTTGGCCAATGATATGACCAAAATGGTTGGGAACAGAAGCACTTAGAAATGCTAGATAGATAGCACAAGGAGATAAAAGCAAAAGAAAAGTTTTGAATCTATTGGTCTATGGGACATGGGATAGAATCACAGAAAATATTTCTTTTTTCTGACTGGAATCTTCCAGGAAACCCAAGGGCTAAGGTTACCCAAACAGGAATTCATGGACTTGAAATGCCTTACCTTTGAAGAAAACGTAGTTTATAAGAAACAGGAAGGTATGAGGGTTCAGAGAGGTGATGAATCCCTTGGTTCTCTTGTGCATTTTTGCAGCCACAAAGTGCTTGATTTGCTTCTTGGTCTTTCTTACGTCTCTAAAGTCAATCATCTGGGCCTTCACATCATATATCCGCTCTGTGTCCCACAGAAACGGGGTGTTGATCTTCCTGTTGCTATCGATAAAGAGCATGTTCCTGTACTTCATGTGTCCCTCTCTGTTCAATTGCTTCAGCATCTGGACGATACTCTGGAAACCGTGGTGCATGTCCCACATCCTCATGACTTTGAGGTCAAATCCAAGGCCCTTGAGGAGGTTGGTGAGTGTTGTGGATCTGGTCCCCAGGGAAAGCATGGCCAAGGAGGTGGAGATACTCAGAGGGGAGAAGATGATATTCTTTCTGGGATGCTCCATTAGCAGAGTTTCAAACAGTTTGTGGGCAAAAGCCTTATTGCCTGCTTCTATGTTGTGGTGGACAGGTGACATTTTCCATGATGAGACTGGGTAAATATTCCATTTAGATTTCCTTTTAGTTTCACAGCAGGTGCTATTAAAGAGGCCACAGAGGATGAGGACCAGAGAGAGAGCCAGGGGCATTTTCCTGTGGGACATTGCTGCAGAAATCCAGGGAGCTCTAACTGGAAGGAAGAGGTGGGTGGATGAACATGCCATGGAATGTGTTCTTGATGTTAACAGGCTTGAGAAAGGGCCCGTTATTACCTGAGTGCTGGGGTTACTTTTAGTCCTCAACTGGGGGATGGTAACTAAGGCTAATGAGGAAAGGCTAAAGCATTCTGGAACTTTAGACAAATTAAAGATAAATGACCTGATGACAAGGGATCTAATTCTACTCTGACCTGTGCTGCAGGTGGATCCTAATGCAAGTAGCTTCCCAGCCTGGTCTTGGAAAGTCTTGTCACTATGATATTCTATGATTTTGAGCAGCACTCTACACTCTTTCTGTCTCTTTCTTTCTGTTCATTTTTTTTTCTTTCTTCATACAAAGCTCATGACAAAGTCCTGAAAAGTGTGGAAAGGGAAGGACCAGGGAGAAAGATAAAGCAGGGAGTGCAGATTCAGTTGCTACAGAGATCTGGCCAGAAATACACCCAGACAAGGCCAGCAAGTGTCATGTAGTAAGGAGTGCTGGGGACTGTGGCAAAGGGAGGGACAGGTCCAGGCCAGAGGCAGGCAGGTGCCACTCAGTTCCAGCAGTGTTCCCATGTGGAAGTGCTGGTGTTGGTGCCAGATTTTTTTTTTTAATGTTTCTGAAGAAGCTGGAAACCTAGATTTTTGCCTGAAAACTCAGTCCTGTCAAAAGCACTTGCTAACACCATGTAACCCAGATGGAGGCCAGATCTGGCTTCAGGGCTGTCAGGTGTGAATTCTGAAAGAAAGCCTGGGTGGTGCTCAGGTGACTGGGTCATGAGCTGAACAGAGGGCCTGACAAGGTCATCTCAGGAGATCCTGGCCGTCTCCCGTGGGCCCTCTCAGTTCTTACAGCTACTGCTCCGTCCCACCGTTGGGGTAAAAACCTCTCTGTGTCCCCAGATGTGCCCCCCATGACTGACTGGGACCAGAAATCAGTCCTGGAATCTGACAGGTGCTCTAATGGTGGGATTTCTGGCACCCCAAAGGGAAGGGAAAAGATGTGAACCACGCTCTGAGTTTGTGTTCATTTCAACCTCTTTAAAGCAGGGCCCTGTCTTCCTCCCTGGTTTTCGTACAGTTCCTGACATAGTTCTGGGCACAGGGTCCATTCCTCTGCATGTTGTCTGGTGATCCAGCACCATGGCGTCTCTTGTCATGGCTACAGAAATAGCATTTGCTCAAAATTTGTGTTTCTCAAAATTCCTACTCCCAAATGTAATGGTATCTAGAGGGAGGGCCTGGGAAGGAATCAGAGTCAGACAAGGTCATGAGGGTCCCTTTTATATGGTCATAGGTTAGTGCCCATGTAATAAGAGGCACCAGAGTACTGGCTCTTCCCTGCCTATGACCCTGTGCATGTATCTGCAAAGATGAAGTCACATGAGGATATTGCCAGAAAACAGTCATCTGCAAACCAGAGAGAGCACTCTTACCAGAACCCAACCCTGCTGGCACCCCAGCCTCAGTCTTCCAGCTTCCAGAGCTGTGAGAAAATAAATATCTGTTGTCTAAGCCCCCCAGTCTGTGGTATTTTGTTATGGCAGACCAAGCTGACTGAAATAGTATCTCTCAGTTCTCAGTCTTGCCCCCCACTGACCCTTCCAACTACTTTGCAGTCAAGGTGGGTTCCCCAAAGTATAATTCGTCGTTTCCTCTTCCTTGCTCCCCATGAGCTTTGAGGGAATCAAGTACAATTTCTTCAGGTGACAGAGAACCTCCATAAGCCCTGATTCCTTTCAACCAGACTCTTGGCCCTGAGCAGCCTTCCCATGCCCTTATTGTCTCCTCCAACCCCCCAACAATGGCTCCTGCCCCCAACTGCCCCATCCCTATCATTCCCCCAGTAGCTACCCCCCTTCCCGGCCCCTTCCGTCCACTTGGTCTGCATGGGGGAAGGGGCAGTAAGGGATGGAAGGCACGGTGGTTGAGAGGGGCTATGGGGGAGAGGGGTTCATGGGGTGGGGAAAAGAGCATATGGAGGAGGTTCTAGAAAATACACACACACTTATCACACTGGATTTTTCATCATCTTCCCTAAGGCAAGTACTACCTGAAACATGGCAAAAAGGAGCAATGAAACACACACTCAGGTGGAACCATCTCTGTCTCTCAGAGAAAGGTCACTTACCTTCCAGAGGAGCTGCTGTTGTTGAGAGCTCTTTGTATCTGCCTGTGCCTTATTTATACTGCTGCAGGAGTAGTGATATGGATAAACCTGAGTTAATATTAACGACCAACAGATCATGTTCAAATACTGTCCAAAGCAAACAACAACTGAATCATTTATGTTATTGTTCTTTGTACATCAGTCCCCAATGAGACAATGAGCAAAGTAATGGTTATGGCACCATTTGTGCTACTGGTCATGAATTTGCTCAGGCAGAGTTTTGGCACACATCCACTTAACCCCTCCCAAGAACCATGCTTTGGCCTCGGTACTGAGCTAACAAAATGCTCAAAGCCTGCCTCCACCTTGAAGAGAAATCCTGACCCCAAGGAACTCTTGGTTTAGAGAGAGAAACATACATGTAAAAAGATGGTGGGGCCCATGTGATTGGTCAGGAAGAGTATACATTCCCAGGAAGGAGCTGTGCTAGGGAAGAGAAGAACCCAGTGAATGACCTGGGACCATCAGGAGAGGGTGGATACCTTTCATCTAGGTCTTAAAAAGATAGGCAGGAATCTACACATCTTCCTGAATGTCTGAAATCTGAAGAGGGAATTATAGATTGTGGGGTGGGATGGAGTTGCCTGGAAATTGCAGGGAGGGTCAAGGCTCTATGTATAGGGTTATTCCAAATTTAGAAGGAATTGACTTCTGGCATGATGGAGAGAAACCACCAACAAATTTCTCCTTAGCAGCAACTAAAATGCTAGACACAATTGTCAAAAACAACCATTTCTGTGCTCTAATACTCTAGCAATCTACCATAGGTCTATGACAAACATAGAAGCATTCATTCATGAAAAGTTCTAAACTTTGAGGAGGTGCAGAGTGAGCCTGTGACATTTTTGTCTGGGGCTTCCTCCTGATCCAGCTCTGCTGGTGGGTGGTCAAACCAGAGCAGAGCCAACTCCCCTGATTTGGAGTCTTGCCTATTAAAGTGATGATCTCAGTGGTAAGCAGTGTGTGTGTGTGTGTGCAGGGGGGGTGGGGTTTTTTGGGGAGGGGACAGTGGTTTCGATGGTTTATGGTTGGGTTTGGGGCAATAAATAGGCCAGTGAAGTAACAGGAGGTTAAACAGGGAGGCCCAAGAGGTGTGGTAGGCCTAGGTGTCTGATGAGTCCTCTGCACATCCCAGGTGGAGGGGAGACTCTGCATGTGTACAGCAGAGACTGGAGCGGGTACAAGCTGCACATATCTCTGGTCCATGGAGAAGCAAGAAAGAAGAGTGGAGAGACAAATCTGGGTGGTACTTGAGAACTACCTGAGCTTTGAATGGGCTCATCAGCCCACATACAAATCCATTAGTGGCAAGTGGAAGCTTTATTGGCTCAAGGTGTTTGAACACAATTTCTGATCAATATGGGGTTGAACAATAAGAAATAGAGTCAATTATCACATGGTTTCACTTATTTGTGGAGCATAACAAATAACATGGAGGACATGGGGAGATGGAGAGGAGAAGGGAGTTGAGGCAAATTGGAAGGGGAGGTGAACCATGAGAGACCATGGACTCTGAAAAACAACCTGAGGGTCTTGAAGGGGTGGGGGTTGGGGGGTTGGGGGACCAAGGTGATAGGTATTAGGGAGGGCACATACTGCATGGAGCACTGGGTGTAGTACAAAAACAATGAATACTGTTATGCTGAAAAGAAATTAAAAAAATAATAAAATACTTCTGCCAAAAAAAAAAAAAAAAAAAAGAAAAGAAAAAAAAGAAATATAATCACAAGGGTGACCTCTAGGAGGCAGGCTTAGACATAAAATAGTAAAAACAAGAAACTCCAGTGGCCAGAAGTTGCAGGGGAAACATGTTTTATAGATTTAATCCAGGCAAATTACTACATAAACACAGAAAACCAAAAACGCCCAGGAGGGAAGATTCAGAATCCAGCGTTACTACAACTTGTTTTCTAAAATGTCCAGCACTCAAGAAAAAATCACAAGACATGCAAAGAAACCAGAAAGTGTGACCCCTACTCAGGAGAAAAGAAGTCAATAGAAATAGCCTTTGAGTATCCCCAGATACTGAATTTAGCTGCCAAAGACTCCACAGCAGATCAATAATAATAATGACAAAAAAATCAATTTAAAAATGAGCAAAAGACTCTAACTGGCATTTCACTAAAGAGGACATATATGAATGGCCAGTAAACACAGGGAAATGCAAATTAAAACTACAGTGACATAACATTACACACCCGTTAGAAAGGTGGTAATAAACAAGACAGAAAATATTAAGTGTTGGCAAGGACATGGAGAAACCGGAATCCTCTTTCTTTGCAGGTTGGAGTGCAGAACACTGAAACCTTTAATGCATATATGGACTCTGATGGCTTTCTAGTGAGAGAGAGGAGCCACTCAGAAGACTGCACTGTTGGATTCTATTTCTAGGAAAGTTCCGGAAAGGTAAATTTTTAGAGACAAGGCAGATCAGCAGTTGCCTAGGGTTGAAAGAAGTTGCTGGGACAGACTGAAAATGGGCTTGAGGACAGGTTTTGGTATTGGAAGTGTTCTAAAACTGAGTGGGAGTGAGGCTGAATTTACTAAAAAATGGAATTATACACTGACAATGGGTGGATTTTATGGCATGCAAATTATTCTCTTGATAAAGCTGTTAAAAAAAAAAAGATGAGCAGAGGCAGCAAGATTTATTGGAAAGAGAGTGGGCCTGGGGTCATGTGGACCAGTAATGGTGCCATGTTTTGGGCTCTGTGTGGCACCCCTGATTGGCAGGGTCTCACTTAACCTTCTCACGACAATCCCACTGGGATGGTACTATTATTGCTGACTCCATTTTAGAGGTGTGGATCCAGGCTCAGAGAGGTTCAGTAACATAGCCACAGTCACACAGCTGGCAGGGAGCAGAGCTGGGACTCACACTCACATATATGACACCACAGCTGTGCTCCTAACCCAGAGCCCCCTGACCAGAGATCTCTTTTTGGTAATAGACTCTAAAATAGATGGGCAGTGGACAAACTTTTATAGGTAAGATGCTAAAACTTCTTTAAATGCTGCCTCTTGACTTTATAAGTGTGTTATGCTGTATGGTAATTTTATTAGTTATCAAGAGTCACAATGTCGGCATCCTATTTTAAGCGCCCTGGTGCAGGGAGAATTTACTTTTTGACAGTTAAGAATAAACAGACACTGTGGTGTGTCATTTTATTTTTTTAAGATTTTATTTATTTATTTGACAGAGAGAGAGATCACAAGTGGACAGAGAGGCAGGCAGAGAGAGAGAGAGCGGGGGAAGGAGACTCCCCTCTGAGCAGAAAATACGAGGCGGGGCTCGATCCCAGGACCCTGAGATCATGAACTGAGCTGAAGGCAGAGGCTTAACCCACTGAGCCACCCAGGTGCTCCGTGGTGTATCATTGTAAAGCTGGGTCTCTGAACATGTTTTGCGTGGGATTGGTGGGCTGATGGGCAGGGAGCATGTTGGTACCAGAGATCAGATACACCCCAGGGAACAAAATAGGGGCCTCCCTTTGCAGATGGTTCTGAGATGCGTGGGACAGAGGATGCTGGCCACACCATGTGAGAGATGCTTCAGGGGGCAGGGTGGGTGGCAGGGAGCATTCTGCCCCAAATGCCTGCATTTTCTTCCCAGCTAAGAGTGGGGAAATGGGCTAGAAAGGAACACCTCTTTTTGGAAAGGTTTCCAATCTGAATAACAAGAAACACAATGACATTAGGGTTAGCATTTCCTGGGCAAGAACAATGCACAGGGCATTGTCCTAAGCACCTTTCTGTGTTTACTCCCAGGACAACCCATGACACAGGAGCTGTGAGGTTTTTCTGAGGAGGAGAGAGCAGCACAAAGGGTTTCCCTGAGACCCTGAAGGTCACGTGGTTACGCGATGGCAGAGCTGGGCTTCTAGACTGGGAAGATTTGTGAAATCCTCTTTCCTGAGCTCTGTCCCTTGTGCCCTCTGTCTCCAAGCCCTGTGACTATCCTGCGAGTGGGGTCCCCAATGTCGCATCCCCCCCCCCCCCCGAACATCTTCTGCCTGCCTTGGCATGGGAGTGGCCACCATTCCCCCCAGGGACAATGACACCAGCTGGGGTGACTTCCCTACACTCGGGGGACCAAGTGAGTACTTTTGACCACATCAAGAGCTTCATTTGCTAGTCCTGACATTTGGTGAAGGGCCCTACTGAAGGGTCACGCTGGCAATATCTTCCTCTTTTCTTCTCTGGACTGTAAACACCACGAAGCAGGTAGTCCCTGAAGCCTCAGACTCAGCTCAGTTCACCTGAAAGGCTGCACATGGGTTCACCGGCAGGAGACTGGGCAGGTGAAGAGATGCCTACTTGGAAAACTGAGATGCCTGGTGGGGGGTGGGGTGGGTGGAGTAGGTGGGGGCTGGGAGGTCTGCCAACATTCTGACTCTGAAGCACTTTCAAATTCTCCAGCACAGACGTGAAGGAAGGGGCGATTACTTCCTTTGACAAGGAAGGGACAGTGAGTTAAGAAGCTGACAGATCAGGAATTCATGTGGGGTCGGCGTGGGGGGTACTTAGTATTTGAAAGACTCTACTCAGAAACCCATACTGCAAAGGGGGCCACCACAAGCTCTGGCTAACTAGAGTCAACACGAGTTGATCTAGAATACAAGATTAGGAGTCAACGCTCACAAGCCTAACAGAAGATTCTTTAAAAAGTGATTTTCCAGCAATGAAATGACCAGTGTGTTAGATGTATGGGTTGGCTGTGAACTCGTATGGGTGCCCCTGTCCTTGAGTGAATGGTCCCTAGACTCAGGATTTGTTTGTTTCATTAGATGCTTTCAGGGGGTTTTGTCACCTGGTTCTAAAGAAGTTCTTCGAATCTGGAGATAGAAGTTCTCTATCTGCCTGTAGAACACGGTCACTTCTGCCCTGAGGGAAACCTTGCTGCAATTCTGTAAACATCATTCCTGAGTATTCTGAAGCTCCTGATTTGGAGTCTTTAAATCACAGGTCAGATGAAAGCCTGAAGATTTTGGCATCTACAGAATGGCTGTGTTTCCCCCGTCATGCAAAAAAAATCCTATCACCAATCTCCCAACAGTGACCTCAACATCTGCGTCCCCCCTCCAGCTCAAGGGGGTGCTGTCCCCACCTAACCCACCCCCCACAGTAAGAAAGGCTCTCATTCATGCTTTCCTTTTGCTCCTGCCTCCTGGTGCAGCCTCATGAGGCCCTGCACAGCGGGTGTGCCTTCTCTTCTTGGGAATCAGAAGTCACACCATTCTTTTAAAAGTGGTTGTCTCTGTGTGTCCACCTGACCATCTCCGATTTGCAAATGACAGTACAGGCAAAAGGTTGATATCCAGGATCTATAATGAACTCCTCAAACTCAACACACACGAAACAGGCAAACATATCAAAAAATGGGCAGAAGATATGAACAGACACTTCTCCAATCAAGACATACAAATGGCTATCAGACACATGAAAAAATGTTCATCATCATTAGCCATCAGGAGATTCAAATTAAAACCACATTGAGATATCACCTTACACCAGTTAGAATGGCCAAAATTAACAAGACAGGAAACAACATGTGTTGGAGAGGATGTGGAGAAAGGGGAATCCTCTTACACTGTTGGTGGGAATGCAAGTTGGCGCAGCCTCTTTGGAGAACAGTGTGGAGATTCCTCAAGAAATTAAAAATAGAGCTTCCCTATGACCCTGCCATTGCACTCCTGGGTATTTACCCTAAGGATACAGATGTCGTGAAAAGAAGGGCCATCTGTACCCCAATGTTTATAGCAGCAATGGCCACAGTCGCCAAACTATGGAAAGAACCAAGATGCCCTTCAACGGACGAATGGATAAAGAAGATGTGGTCCATAGACACTATGGAGTATTATGCCTCCATCAGAAAGGATGAATACCCAACTTTTGTAGCAACATGGACGGGACTGGAAGAGATTATGCTGAGTGAAATAAGTCAAGCAGAGAGAGTCAATTATCATATGGTTTCACTTATTTGTGGAGCATAACAAATAGCATGGAGGATATGGGGAGTTAGAGAGGAGAAGGGAATTGGGGTAAATTGGAAGTGGAGGTGAATCAGGAGAGACTATGGACTCTGAAAAACAATCTGAGGGGTTTGAAGTGGTGGGGGTGTGGGAGGTCGGGGTACCAGGTGTTGGGTATTTTAGAGGGCACGGATTGCATGGAGCACTGGGTGTGGTGAAAAAATAATGAATACTGTTTTTCTGAAAATAAAAACATTGAAAAAATTTAAAACAAAACAAAACAAAACAAAACAAAAAACAATTCCTACACGTGTCTCAAAACAAAGACCAGGGTTAGGGATCTGGAAAAAACCAGAGAGCTGCGAGCTCACCAAGTTGGCAAAATCTGTTTCAGGACCATTCTCGTGTCTTCTTGCTAATGCAAGTCTGAACGGGCTCTGCAAAACGCAGAGCCTGACTTTCACTGCCGTGGTCCCATGTGGGGCAAGGCTGAGGAGGGGGGAGGAGGCTGGCGGCCCTCAGTCACCCCTGACTGGTGGGGGTTCCTGATGGCCACAGAGCTAATAGTCCTGCCCAGCAGAAGTGTCTTTTCCCAGTCCCTCACACCTGTGCTGTGGTAGGGCACCCATGCTGTGCAGGCCCTACCCAGGGTTGTCTCTGCACAGTGCTTTCCTGGCATGCCCATGGGCAGAGCACAGTGTATTTGGCAAGCATGGTGAAAGTCAGCATTGGCGACCCCAATACCTGGGCTCCAGTCCTGGTTCTGATTCTTCCCAGGGAGCCCCTGTGGCCTGGGCTAGTTGCTTCTGCTCTCTGTTCTCCTGTTTGTAAAAGAAGGTGGGAGCGTGGGTGGGGAGGATCGGGGGTCCCATGAAGCTCCTCTCCAGCTATCCAGCATAACCCCCTTCTGTTTGCTTTATTCCTGGGTAGAAGGGCTCAGGAAAGCCGGTGCAAGGGCCCTGGCATGTTAAGGTGATATAGGGCACCAGTGCCCTCCCCCGCAAAAGAATCTCTGGATCTGATGGCCTGGGGGCCTCCAGCAGAGGCTGCAGGAGAGGCCCTTGGTAATGAAAGGGGAAGCAGAAAGAGCCAAGACAGCTTGTGTGGCAGAGAGCAGGGAGGGATGGTGGGGTTGTCTTTGCCCGGTCCCACTGTTTTCTGTTGCACCACATGGGGGCTTTTGGGATTCAGAGTCAGGGAGCCGGGCTGTGGTCCCCAGGAGTCAGCAGGGAGGAAGCTGGGCACCCAGAGGGCTGTGTGTGTATGCGTGACAGCATCAGAGCCAGGATGGCAGCCAGCTCTGATGAAGCCTGGCCGGAGAGCCATGGCACCCCCCGCCCCAGAGAGGTCGTCACGACCCAGACGCTAGCCCTTCCGTCTTCCAGTCTGAGGCACTCACCCGGTTTTGGGGAGCCCCTACCAAACCCACCAATGATGCTGACCTCCATGGACTTCTCTGGCCTTCGTTATACCATGCCAGCCTCCCGGACCTCTTTCTGTCCCTGCCTGACTGCTCGTTGCTAACTCAGGCTTTGCGCTCTCAGGGCCCCTCTTCTGTCTCACCCACTACTCGTAAGCACCCTCCTCTATGTCTTCACAGCTTTCGTCATTAATTTACTTATAAGTCCGTGTGGTTGTCAAGGGGTCCATCATCCCCATTTAGGCCCGGGGTGGGGCAGGGACCTTGTCTGTCTGACTCACTCACTCTAGGCACAAAGGAGGTGCTCAGTGAGTTCTTGTTGAAATGGATGAATGAGGGGCGCCTGGGTGGCTCAGTCGGCTAAGCACCTGCCTTCGGCTCAGGTCATGGTCCCAGGGTCCTGGGATGGAACCCAGCGTTGGGTTCCCTGCTCAGTGGGGACCCTGCTTCTCCCTTTCCCTCCACTGACCCCCTTTTTTTTCTCTCTCTCTCGGCAAATAAATGAATAAAATCTTCAAAAGAGAAAAGGAAAGGAAAGGATGAATGAATTCAGTCAGCTCCTGAGATGTCATATCGTGACAGCTGGGCCACTGGGAGTTAGCCCATTACCACAATCAGATTTGGGCCTTCAAGGCATGTGGGAACATTGTTGTTGGCCAAATCCTCATTTTAGGTTTATTGACTTCTTTCCTATAACTCTGCCATGCTGTGACTGCCCTGCAAATTACTGTTCCTGGGGGCTTCGAGGAACAGGAATATGCCCACCAGAAACGTCCATGAGGCTAGTTACTCAGGAGGATTTGTAGAGAAGAGAAGCAATGGGGGGATGCATGGGCTTTGTGACTGGGGGTTGTGACCCATATCTCTGCTGACTTTCACTGAGTGAGCCCTCAGAGGGGCGTCCCAGGAGCAGATGCAGCTCTGCTGGGGTCAGGCAGACCCTCAGAGCAGAAGGAGACACATCTTCAAGTCATACTGAGATCATCACAACACGGTTTATTTCCTGGGAGTTTTCAATGTGGACTCCGTCAGCAGGAGGTTTCCACCTAGAATTTCGTAGGATTTTCAACTTTCCCAAGGAAGAGAATGGCCTCTGTGGCTCTGTTGATCAGCAGCAGCAGGAAGGGCCGATCGAAGCGGATGACGGTGTGAGAGGGGCCGTCCTTCGAGCGGACTATGAGCTTGGTGGCCGTGGCCGCGGCGGCTTCTGTGCCCTCCTCGCTGACATCCAGCACAGCCTTGTGGGCGGCCTGCCAAGGGAAAAACAGATGTCAGCGGCCCCCTCAGAGGCAGAGCTACTTCACTGAGCCTCGGGCTTCTGCCTCGGGGATGGTGATGCCCCCTCCAGAGACCTCCAGCTCACTGCTCTCGATGCCGGGCATGGGGTGTGCACCTGTCGCTGAGATGGTGAACTGGATCTCTACGAGTCCAGTGGTTGCAAGTGCACACCAGAAAACTTAGGGCTGTGTCCCAGTTCTGCCACTTTATTGGCGTGGAGGTTACTTAGGGGCTGCTGATGTCATTTTCCAAATCTCTGAAAGGGTCATCGTCCTGGTGTATTTCCCACAAGGTCATGGGTGAATTAAAGAAGATCAGGCAAAGTACGGGTGCCACTGTATTGCTACAAGGTTGCCCAGGAGGTGCAGGGTGGTGTCATTACATAGTGGGCCCCTTCTGGGTCTTCTAGGGAAGAGACTTCACCAGGGGCTCATGCCCTCCCAAGCCTCAGGGGACCTGAGAACTTCAGGCAATTATAGCTGCTGCCGTTCGTATGTGCACATAAGTACATGGATGGGAAAATGATCATTACACTCAACATATGCCATTGGGACCTTTGTATTCTTTCCCTGGACACCAATGACAAAGCCCCCTTCAGTGACCCAGGACCAGTTCTGACCATTATAGTCTATCATCAAGATACATTTTTCGGTCAGGGATCAGAAACTCCTATGCAGACAAGAACCAGACTTTTTGGAAGAGCAGCGGGGACAGGCACAGAGGGCCCCTGGAGGGTTCCCTCTCCTTAAGAGGGGTGCTCTCGGCTCAGGTCTGGCTGATGGATTCTACATAGAGGTTTGGGTTCACTGTTGTCATGTGGGAATTGGACTCAGTGATTTCTTTCAAGACAATCAGAAATCTCTCCTTTGAGGTACAGTAGCCTACATGGTAGAAACAGGCTCTGTCTTTTTCTTTTTAACATTGCAAGCCAAATACAGCACTTCTACAGGGTAGAAATGGCCCCCGGGCAGCCGATGTGACTTCAGTGTGAGGCCCCAGGATTCAGGGAGGTAAGGCCAAATGCCAGGTAGGCATTTGCTCATCTGTAGCAGGTCTCGAGGTGGAAGTGTTGCCTTCCTAGGACAGGTCTAATTTTCAAGGAACAGTAGCTGGATCTTAGGAAAGTTAATTGGAAGAGGGATGAAAGTTGCCTGTGTATCAGAAGGATGATGGCCATAAAGCCACAGGCGTGGAAACCTTGAAATTCAGCCCTACTTCTGCCATAGAGAGGTCACTTTGCCTCTCAGGGTCTATGTTTCCTTATCAATGAGATGTGAGGGCTCAATTAACCAGTCACCGTAGTCCTTTCCAGCTCAGGCAAATGTTCTCATGGGTTAACTCACTTTGGAAAGCTGCAGGAAGTCTCTCTTTGTAATTCCGGAAAAATCAGCATTTTTATCAAAGGCATCCCGGATGCCCATCTTTGGGAGAATGGTTTCTAGGTCATAGGAGGCAGAAATGGAGAATTTTGGAATGAACACCTCTATCCACCTGTAGAGATGGGGAGAAGGACAATGTGAGGTCACAAGCACTTTGGTCTCTAGCTCTGCTTCTCAGAGGCATTTTGGGAGACTTTGTTCTTCTTCTAGCTTTTGCTGGTTGCTGTTAAAGTAGTCAGCATATCCCAGACATCCAACCCAGGTTGCTCCGGAGGCAAGCCCCCTGGATGAGCAGGTCTGGCTTCATAGAGAAGTAAGAAGAGTGGGGGGAGAGTAATAAGGTAAAAGACAGATCATAGACAGGGGCCCAGCAAGGGGTCCTGTGGCAATGACCAGTGGGGGGCACCAGGCAGTGATGGACATTGTGTCCACCATCTCCCCTAGCCCTTCCTGAGACAAACCTTGCCAAACACTGAGAGCAGCAGAGTTCAGTAGAACTTTCTGCAAGGTTGGAAAGATTCTGTCTGTGCTGACCAGGATGTCGGCAACTGGCCACACGGGGAAAAACCCGTAGTTTTACCAATTTTTATTCATTTAAATTTAAATAACTGCATGGGGCTAGTAGTTGGACAACACAGCCCTGGAGTGCAGCATAATTTTTTTCCTTCCTCTTCAATGGTCTCCCTGAACCAAGAATGAAAAGCCCACATTTTCTGAGCATTTACTGTGTGTCAGGCACTGTCCCAGGCACTTTCATGAGCTTCATTTCCATTTTGAAGATGTTAAGATTATTTTATTCCTTTTCCCAAGGTCATGTACTTGGTAAGTCACAGAAATGAAAGCACAGAAGTGCTGGGTGGACACTTACATCTTCATTGATGGGCATCTAGCACAATGGACAGCTCTCTCTTCCTGGTTACGGTCCCCTGTGCTGGCCTGGCCATCTCCTCCCTGGTCCATCTGTCGCTCTTCACACACTGCCCCCTGCCCCTGCCTCCATGCTGCCTCCTCTGTCCAGCTGTGGTGGCAGTCAGAGCACAAATCTCTGAAGCATCCTATAATGTTCCTTGGTTCCCAGCTATGCCTCTTTGCCAACACTGTTTCCTTTACTGGGAGTGCCCTTCCCAATCCTATCTGTACCTTCACGTCCTACCTATGCTCCTGACTCACGTCATCATCTCCCTGAAGCCCGCCATGGATCCCAGCTAAAACTATATCTTTTTGCTCAGAAGCTCCTCAGCATACTGCCTGGGCTTCCCCTGGGGCACTGAACTTAGTCTTCTTGAGCTACGGTTAACCCTGTCCTGTCTTGTCTCCCCCTGGATCTTGGGCACCCGGGAATGGTGCCAACGAGGCCAAGAAAATATCGCTAAGAGACTGTACATAAGACTTTGACTTTCCTTTTTATCTTATGCTTAATAGTCTTTTGATGGTCTCCATAATAGATACAGAAATAATAATAATCTTACTATTAGCTAACATTATCGATCACATATGATCTTTCTGGCACTGTTCTAAGCACTTTTTAAATAGTAACTTGTTTTATCTTTTCAACAACTTCTGGGTTGAGTATCAGTATTACCCTCATTTTCTAGGTGACGATTGGTGCTTTTTTTTTTTTTTTTTGCTGGTTTGTTTTTATGGAATCATTCCTTGGAATTTAATATCATATTGGCTGGTAGAGTGAGTTCTCCTGGGATGGAATCACTACAAGGACATAATAGTGTTGTGGGGTTATATTAGCTACATGGCCTTGGGCAATTCATCTCCCCTCCTAGAGCCTCTACTTCCTTGTCTATGGATGGGGATGATAGCACTCTTCGTCTGTCAGGTGATTGTGAAGTTCAAGTGAGACCACAGCCCCAAGTTCCCTTTCCAACAGGCAGCTGGGGCTCAGTTGGCATTCAAGGGCTGCTATCATGGTCTATCCCCTGTCCTTGGAGGTACCCCACCACTTGCCTCAGCCCCCAGGAGACTGACACAGATTCCCACCTTTTCTGGAGTAAGTGACCCCAATTCCTCAGTGTCCTGGCTGACAAGGCCTGTTCCAGCTGCTTCATCTTGCCCTGGCCAGGGAGGACAAAGAAGGCTGTAGTGTGTCTACCGTAGTCCATCTGCAGCACGGAGCAGTCCACTTTTGGGTCCACTCCAAAGGCAAACTCTTCCACCTGGTGCATCATTGGGACCTTCACAGTGGTCTTCTTGCCCACCAGGAATGGGGAGCTCTTCCTTGTAGAGCCAGGGTTAAAGGGCTTTTCCCACTTGGCTAGCATGGAGGGAGAAGAGAGGTCTTTACATCTAAGTACAGATAGTAAGTGGAGGACAACAAAAATGATGAAGTAAGGATCTCTGAAAACTCTCTCCTTCGTAAAAGCCATGAAAAAACTGCCCACAATGGTCAGAATAAACTTCTTTAGAATTCTGGAAATTAAACAAACTCTTTAAGCAGATTATGGGACAGTTTATTAAATGGAAGCAGCTAAATCTTGGTAAGAAATTGAGCTTTGTGGTGTTTTAACTTGCCCTAGTTCCATTCCTCTTGTACTAGCTCTTCAATAATAGCATTGAAAAATAATAGCCTGCATTTGTGGTGAAATCCAGCAGGTTGGCAGCCACTGAAGGGGAAAAAATAGGGCTGGAACCCATTCAAAGACTCATTCCCAGAGAACTGTTATTTGACCCATCTTGTGCTTCCCTGGAAGGCAACACTTGCAAAATTGCCTGTGTTTGATCTGATTTGGAGTTCAACCAAGGCAAAAAAGATTATTCCATGGAGGAAATTAGTCAAAAACAGTCACAGGTGATGATAAATTTTGCAGCTTCTGGAGGCAGTAGATAAAGTTGGGACAAACAACAGATTAATCAAGAAGGTTAACAGGATGGGTTGGGAGCAGGGTGGCATCTGCAAATATGACAGAGTAAGGACCTCTGTATATTTCCCCTTCCATTAGGACAATAATAAAAATTGGCAAAGATATTCAGAATCAGCTTTTTTGGAACTCTGGAAATTAACCAAAGGCTTATGGCTACCTGGGGAGAGTTAATTCAAGAAAAATGGCTGAATCTCAAGAACAGTCAACTTTATGGTTATTTTAACCTGTGCCAGTTCCACCCTCTGCTCTCCAGCTCAGCAGTAGCCTTGAAAAATAGCAGCCTATATTCCCCAAATCATTGACAGAATAACTTTCAAAGACTCATTTTTATCGCTTGACCTCTGTAGTTATCTGGAAGACCCCCATTTCCAAGGTTGACTGCTGCTCACTCAGTGCTAAAGCCTTCTTCTCAGGGGGTTGGAAATTTTTGTTAGAAACAATTACAGGCAAGTGTTTTAGTTTCATTGTTGTCCTGGTGAGGATAACAGATGGGACGAACCACAGAGTGATCAAAAGTTCTGAAAGGAGACGCTGAAGACAAAGATGTCCTTAGGACATTTGGATAGTTCCACAATATCCTGGGCATTTTGAGGCTGCATGCATGTATATACCTGGATGTATATTTGAGAAAAAATGTGAGAAGGCTCTAAGTTCCTACTTATGGCTGACTTTGAGGATTTGCATAAACAGAAAGTGAAGACTGAGTCAGATTTATAAACTGGCTGGGTGAGTGTTGATGGCACATTCCGCTATGTACACAAAAGCTCTCAGCAAAGACTAAGAGATTTATTTGTTTTAGACACATATGGAATCTCTGCCCAAACATAGTTAACCACTTAACTAAACAAGAAGACCCTTTGGTGGCCACACATCACAAAGTATAAACTTCAATTATTTCAGAAAAATCACTAAACAAACAACTATTGAAACAAGAAAAAACAATCAGTCCTTGAAAGGGTGAGAATCTGATTCTCAGAGTTGTTGCACTACATAATTTTAAAAATCTAGCTCTTACAAAAAAAAATGGAGACATAAAAAAGAAAGTATAGACCATACAATCTACTAATATCAAAAATAAGAGAAGAAACAATGCCATAGATCTTGTGGACATTAAAAGGAAAAGAAAGGAATACTACAAACAACTCTATGCCCACCAACTTGATAACCTAGATGAGATACTCCAATTTGTTAATGCATAAGAAGAAATAGACATATGAATAGGCCTATATCTATTAAAGAAATTGACAATAATTAATAACTTTCCAAAACAGGATTCCAAAACAGATGGATTCACTGGTGAAGTCTACCAAACATTTAAGGAAGAAATTATATCAATTCTTACAATGTTTTTCAGAGGATAGAAACAGAGAAAATACTTCCTAACTTGTTCCATGAAGCCCGCATTATTTTAATACCCAAATCAGACAAAGACATAGCAAGAAAGGAAAACTACAGACCCATATCTGTCATGAACATAGAAGCAAAAATGCTCCACAAAAATATTAGCAATCAAATTTGATAATGTATAAAAATAATTATACACCACAATCAAATGGGGTTTATCCCAGGTTTGTAAGGCTGGTTCGACATTTGAAAATAAATTAATGTAATCCATCATCAAGAAGCTAAGCAAGAAAAAGTAATCATTATCAATAAATGAAGCAAAAGCATTTGACAAAATCTAACACCCATCATAGTAAAAATTCTCAGTAAACTAGAAGTAAAAGAGAACCTCCTCAATTTGTTTTAAAATATCTACAAAAAGCCTATAGCTAACGTCAGACTTAATGGTGAGAAATGCAAAGCTTTTCCACTAAGTTCAGATATAATACAAGGATGTCCCCTCTTGCCACTCCTTTTCGGTATTTTACTGGAAGTTCTAGCTAATGCAATAAGATAAAAAAAAAGAAACAAAAAGTATACAGATTGGGAAGGCAGACATAAAACTGTCTTTGTTCACAGATGATATGATCGTCTATGTAGAAAATCCAAGAGCTGACAAACAAAAGAACTCCTGGAACTCGTAAGTGATTAAAGCAAGGTTGTAAGATATAAGGTTAATATGCAAAAGTTGATGCTTTTCCATATGCCATCAATGAACGAATGGAATTTGACATTAAAAACACAATACCATTTACATTTGCATCCAAAAACAACTTAGACATTTAGCAAAATATGTATAAGATCTATTGAAGAAAATTATAAAACTCTGATGAATAAAATCAAAGCACTAAATGAATGGAAAGATATTCCTTGTTCATGAACAGCCAGACTCAATATTGTTACAATGTCAGTTCTTCCCAATTTGATCTATAGATTCAATGCAATCTCAATCAAAACCTTAGCAGATTGTATTATAGATATTAATAAACTAATACTAAAGTTTATATAAAAAAACAAAAGACCCAGAATAGTCAACACAGTATTGAAGGAGAAGAACAATGTTGGAGGACTGACAATAACCAACTTCAAGATTTACTCTAAAGTTATGGTGCTCAAGATAGTCTGGTATTGGTGAACAACAGACGGACAGATCAATGGAACAGAGAGCTTACAAATAGACCCATGTAAATACAGTCAACTGATCTTTGACAAAAGAGTAAAGGCACAAAGGAGTGGAGTGAAAAGAGCTTTTTCCACAAATGGTGTTGAGACAGCAGCATTTATATGCAAAGAAAAACAAAGGAATCTAGACACACACTTTTTATCTTTCACTGAAACTAACTCAAAATGGATCACAGACCTAAAGGTAAAACACAGAACTGTAAAACACCTAGAAGATAATATAGGAGAAAAACTAGATGACTTTGGGTATGGCAACAATTTTTAGAACACCAAAGGCATGATCCCTGAGAGGAATCAGTGATAAGCTGAACTTCATTAAAATTTAAAACTTCTACTCTGTGAAAGACAATGTCAACAGAATGAAAAGCCAGACGACCTCCTAGGAGAAAATATGCACCTGATAAGACTGTTATCCAAAAATGTACAAAGAACTCTTAAAACTTAGATAAGAAAACAAGTAACAGGATTTTAAAAAGTGGGCCAAAACCCTGAACAAATAGATCACCAAAGAAGATAGGCAGATGGCAGATAAACATGAAAAGAAGCTCCATATCCTATGTCATCAGGGATATGCAAATTGAAACAACCACAACGCACCCGTTTACACGGCCCGCGTCTGGAGCACCCGTTTACACGGCCCGCGTCTGGAACACTGACAGCACCAAATGCAGGAGAGGATGGGAAACCACAGGGCCTCCCCCACTGCTGGTGGGAATGCAAGATGGTAGAGGCACTTTGAAGGACAGTCTGGTGGTTTCTTCCCAAACCAGCACTCTTGCCGTACAATCCTGCAAGCAAGCTCCTTGGTAGAAGGAATTGAAAACTACGTCCACACAAAACCCTCCATGTATTATATGATTCTATTTATAGAAAATGTCCAGGAAAGGTAAATCTACGAAGACAGAAAGTAGATTGCTTGTTTCTGGTGAAGGAAGAGCAGAAATGAAGCGAGTCTCAGGGATAGAGAGTCTCTTTTGGAGGTGATGAGAATGTTCTGGAATTACGTAGTGGAGGTATTTGTACAACCTTGTGGATGTACCAAAACCCAAACCCACTGAATTGTGCAATTTAACTTGGCAGATTTTGTGGTAGGTGGATTATATTTCAATAAAAAAAAATACGATTAAATTAAATGGAACAGCATATATAAAGCACAGGAAAATTAGAAGGGGCTCACGGCATGTTAATTCCTTTTCCTTCCCTGACCTCCTTACACAATGGATGGATACCTGGGTGGGAAGCTGAAGAGGCAGATAGAGGGAAAGAGAAGTGGGGGAGGGTTGAATGGCAGGGGGAGAAAGGAAGGGAAGGAGAGAGAAAGGGAGGAGGGGGGATGGTACAGTAGTGTCCCTGACGATTCTGCCGAAGTTGGCTCTGTCATCATCCATCCCGGTCGCACAGAGGCTCGCACACATCAGGCTCTCAATACAGGAGAGATCTTTAAAGTAAGGCAGCCAGAATCATGAAGCAAGTAAGGGGAACATGGAGCATTCAGACCCAGGGCTGTCTGACTTCAAAGCCCATGTCCGCTCCGCTGCGGCAGTGTGTTTGTAAACTGCAACGTTCTAGACTGACGCACTGAGGGGGGTGTCTGTCAATGGCAATCATCCAGGCCTGTCTGCCCTTGTGCACCTCTAGAAGTGCTCTGGCCTGTGGATTTCCCTCTGAAGCGGGGTTGTCAGAGAACTCTGCACCCCTCCTTGAAACCTTCTGGAGGTACCAAGGATGCTGGTGGGAGCAAGAGACGAGGTCCTTACAAGCTCATTTCCAGAAGATTTTCCCCGTGGGCTGCCTACTGAGCCCAATGTCAGCCCCTCGGGACACATAACCAGACTATCCAAGGTCAGAGCTGAACGAGGCCCTGTCATCAATCCACTGAAGCGGAGAGCGGGACTAGGATGTGGCCACAGTCACGCAGCCAGCTTGTTACAAGACTGGTCCGAATCCAGACTTCCCACTCCCTGACTGTGCTGTCTAGGGTTTGTTTAGCTTGCTTATTCAACTGGAGAGTGAAGGGGAACCAAGATTAAAATAAAAATCAAGCCCTCAGAGCCTTACCTTTAAAGAAAATGTGGTTCACCAGGACCATGACCGTCAGAGGTTCAAGGCCTTGGATTAAGTCCACCACCTTCCCTTTGGTCTCCTTCTCCACATAGCTGTTGATCTTCTCCCGGGCAGTGGAGGTGCTTGAGAAATCGATAGAAAAGGTTTTGGACTCATACAGCCTCTTGATGTTGTCCAAGAAATTTGCCTGCAGCTTCAGCTCCTTTTTGAGGAAGAGGACACTCCCCATCCTCAGGTCCAGGTCTGCGCTGGGGGCTCTGAGCAACTGGAGCAGGTGCTGGAAGGCCTGGTGCATGGCGGGCTCTGGCACGTGCGTGAGGTTGAACCCCAGGCTCTGGAGGATCTGGGTCTTGGTGGCTGAGCGGGCCCCAAGGGATAGCATGGCCAGGGAAGCGGAGACACTCAGTGGGGAGAAGAAGACGTTCTGGTCCGGAGTCTTCAAAACCAGCCTCCGGTACAGGCGGAAGGCAAAGTTGGTGTTGCTGGAGGACAGCCAGGAGGCAGCCGTGCTCCTTGAGGAGGACGGGCAGAGGGATCCCTTGCCCGGGGTCCCGGGTGGGGGCACACAGCGGATTACAGCGCAGATGCTGACAACAAGGAAAACTCCATAAAAGGCCGATGCCATTTTGAAACGAGCTAAGTCTGCAAGAGAAGAAAGAACCATCGAGGGAAGGTGAGCAGAGCGTCTGGCCGGCGAATCCGAGACCTGGCAACACCCCTCCCCTTTCAAGACAGAATGGGGACAGGCTGGACGGTGAACAGGGCAGTTCACTCTGTAATCTCATTGGCTCTCATGAACGAGAGGCAGGTAGTATCGTTGTCTTTAGCTTACAAACAAGCAAACAGGCCTCAGAGACGTTGTGTCACTGACCTCAGGCCACCCAACTAGTTTGCGTTCTGTCTGGGATTCAAAGTCAGGTCTTAAATCCCGAATCTCAGCTCCCACGCTCTTTGCTGTTTCTGTTTGGTAGGCTTCCCATTCAGAAAGGAAGACAGTAGAACCAGGCTGCAAAGTCCCAATCTTAGCAGTGACCGAAAGGCATCCTCTTATCCCTCAGAGATCCCTCGAGATATTCTTGGTCCCTTTTGTGTTGAACTGATCATTTCCTTGCCGTGGCTGCCCACTCCCAGCCACAGGCATTTGCTGGCAGTGTCACTGTCCTTCAGCAGGCTGGCCTGGGACCGTCGTCCTCAGGGGCCTTGAGAACAGGTGTCTTGTTGCTGGTGGGCTGCTAGCTCTAGCTGTGAGTGCCTGGCCCCTGCATGCCCCGTCCAGCTAGACTGATGCACCAGGAGCATTTTGGACTAGGCGAGCTGGAGGCAGGTGGAAATGCCGGTCGTTCTGGAACGGAGCAGGGCTGGACTACATCTCACTCTGAGGCTCACAATGGGCAAGTTTTAGCTTCTCTGGACTTCGGTTTTCTTTTTGGCTCTGGGGGGATGGTCTGTACCGTATCTAGGTATTCAGAGGATCAAGCATGATGAGGTCACTGGTCCCTGTAGGGACAGTCCTAAGGACCTAGCCATGCTCCCAACAACCTTTTGGTCGAAATGCAATTTATGTAAATCGAGTAATACTTGATCACACCAGATGTGATGAAGAGCAGAAGGAACTATACAAAGAATCTTTTTGCCAAGTGAGTAATTCCTTGGCGAAACTGCAAAATCATCCCCATGGCCGTTTATCTAATTGGGCGATTTTTGTCTTATAGGCAGGGGCACGTGAGGCGGGCTGCAGAGACGGGGCCACTGGCAGGAGGTACAGACTTGATTCTGCCCACAAGACCCACAGAGAGAATGCTGAGGAGTGCTTCTGTCCAAAAGGAATGTCCAAGGACTGTTCTGGGAGCCACACGAGTCCTTCCCTGCTCCACCCGCCTCGGGCACACAGCCCCATGTAGGGGCGGCAGGAGACGCTTTGTGCCCTGGCCTGTGTGGAAGGGTGTTCAACCAGGGTGGAAGGGACTGAAAGAAGGAGGCACTTGGGACGAAAACCCCGAGTTCCTCCTGTTTGATGAATTCTGTGACAGGCTGCGGGTGC
Organism: Mustela nigripes; assembly: GCF_022355385.1. Lineage (NCBI taxonomy): Eukaryota > Metazoa > Chordata > Mammalia > Carnivora > Mustelidae > Mustela > Mustela nigripes. The sequence continues at coordinate 135,513,502 of NC_081569.1, forward strand.
TCGGGATGCCGTGTGAGAACACGGGGTCTGTGGGACGGCTCTGGTGGGCAGGGGGCCTGCTGTGTTAGCGTGGGTCGTGTGAAAGAGGAAACCACGGGCCCACCCTGCTGCCACTCCCGCCGAGTTCCAACCAGGCTGAAAACCTCATCCAGCCGCAGGTTCTGCCTCCCCCAGAAATGTGGTCTTAACCAGTCGTCAGGAATCTTTCCATCAGGCCAGGGAGTCGGCCACATGGGGCTTGTCCCCCCAAGGGAGATGAGGTCATCCTCGTGGAAGGACCCCCCTGCCTTTCCCTCTAGGGCAAAACCCCTGGCCTGGAAAAGTCTCTTTAGTTGGCCAATAATGACCTTGCCCAACCCTCCTTCTGTGAAAACTCGCCACTTCGTGCACCTCCTTGGAGTGCCCTCTGTTTGCTGCCCAAGTCACGGATTGCTCAGTAAAGCCAATCAGACCTTTAAATTTTCCTCGGTGGGACTGTCATTAGCAGGAGGCCTGAGCTCAACGGGCAGTTAGGAATCAGAGCCTCAGCAAGACCCCTGCTCTCCTACATAACCAGGATCCTGGTAAAGAATGGCAGCCTCGTGTGACCACCTCTGCGTTGTGTCCTCCCCGGCCCCACACCCCGCTCCATCTGTGAAAAGGGTGGCTCCGAGGAAGAAGGGACACAGTTTGTGTGACACCCAGCACGGTGCCAGGCCCGCAGATGGCATGAAGTCAAAGCTGCTTCTTCTCCCTCATGGCTGTTGTGATCTTTCGTTCCTCTCTTGGAAGCAGAGGGAAGGGACAGGCTCGTCCCGCGGTATTCCTGACTGCGGGAAGGGTGGAGTTGGGGAAGCGAACACCAGCCGTTCTGGAGGGGAAGGGAGCCGCCGCCGGGCCCCGCGATGAGATACCATGGAGAGGCGGGGGCCTGTATCCCTCTCGGGGCCGGTGGGGGTAGGAGTGGGGCTGTCGGGGCACCTGCTAACACCAGCTGTGCCTCCCAGAGGAGCCACACCCCACCAGCAGACATGGCCTTGCCAGAGGACATCCGACTCCATGCCCCACGTCCTGGGCTGAGCAAGGCAGACCAGCCTGGACCAGTAGCCCCTCAGTACATTAGTGAGTATCCAGGCGCCTCGCGGCCGTGGCCTTCATGTGACCTTAGGCGAGCTGCAGCTTCTCTCTGGGCCTTGGGGACGTGGCCTCGGAGGGCTCTACGGCCATGGGCCTCAAGGGGCAGATGCTTGTGCTCTTCAGGAAAAGCTCTGATGAAAGCTTTCTCGCTCGGCTCTTAAAATCCAACCGCCTTCCGCACTTGTCATCTTCCCACCCCCAACTCCTCTCATGGCCGCCCTCTCTCTCTCCCACGGAGGCCCCCCACTGCCTCTGTGCTGTGACAAGACTGCGCTGGGGTAGGGGGTGAGTCCTGCCAGTGGGCTTTGCCCTTCTTGATAAGAGGGACACTCTGTCCTCTCTGCACCTGCCCCTGTCTGGGCCCCTCTGGACCGGGGGTGCCGCTGCCCCCCCCCCCCCCCCACATTTCATCCTGCCTCCCCTGCTCTGTCCCACACTGGGCTCCTGGCTGGGACACTCATCTGTACCACAGACAGGGGGAACTTTCTAGATGCAAAGCTCACTGTCACTCACCTACTCAGCTTCCTCAGTGGCTCCTGACTGACCTCCGGAGGAACGGCCAAGCACCTGTCCTTCGAGGTCCTTCTCGGCTGGGCTCTGACTTACCTTCCCGGCTTCATCCTCAGGCACGCAGCTGTTTCGGGTTCCTGGAAAGGTTGCGTGGCCCTCCTCCCACCCACCCTGCCGTGTCTTCATTTGCATCCTTGTCTAGCGCGAGCGCCAAAGGGCTTCATTCCATTCAAAAACCCTACGCGCCTAGTGACGCACAATTCTGGCAAAGCCCCAAACCTAGAGTAACCCACCTGTCTGCTCCTTCTCTGCCAAGTGCTGGAGGGAAGGTGGCTCAGGAAGGCAGTCTAGTCTGCGGTGACTTCCCAGTCACCGGTCTTGATGTGCCCGGCAGCAGAGCACCAACGACCTCACTCTCCCATTCACTGCAGGGAATAGCTCAGTCTTCCATTTCCCGAAGTCGGACTCCTCAGCCTGCCACCAGGTCATCTGTGCGTGCACACACACCTCAGACCGCCTTGCCCCCCACCTCCCACGAAAGACCATCAGAGAAGGAGCGTATCCCCCTCTCCCCAGCACTCCTCCCAGAACTTGGGAGAGCATCTCTTATGCCCACCCAGGACTCTCACATCTGTCTCTTCTGTTTTCATCTTTTGATGAAAGATGAAAGATTTTCAGCTTCATCTTTTGTTTTTTTTTTAAAGATTTTTATTTATTTATTTGACAGAGATCACAAATAGGCAGAGTGAGAGAGAGAGAATGAGAGAGAGAGAGAAGCAGGCTCCCCGCTGAGCAGAGGGCCTGATGCGGGGCTCGATCCCAGGACCCTGAGATCATGACCTGAGCCGAAGGCAGAGGCTTAACCCACTGAGCCACCCAGGCACCCACCAGCTTCATCTTTGCCATTGGCTTTTAAACATGGTCAAGGCTTGCCCGCTAGGACAAACAAATCACTCCCAACAACACAATGGAAAACCCCCGTGGCCCCCTGTCTCCATCCTCTGCCTCCGGGCTCACATCTTTACCAGCTGTGTATTCACGGTCCTCAGGGTCTCACTTCTGCTTACCCCTGGCCCACTGCAGTCTGGCTTTCAGGTCCACAGAGGAGGGCCAGCCTGTGACTGTGGCCAGGTTCATCTTCACTGCCTCCCCAGAAGCAGCTGACCCTGGACACCACACTGGGCTTCTCCAGTCCCTCCCTGTGGCTCTGTGACGCTGTGATCTCCTGCCTTTCTCCTCTCCCTCCATCCCTCCTCCTTAGTACCTCTGTGCGTCCTCTCCTGTGCCGGGTCCTGGTGCGTCCCCTCCAGCCTGAGCCTTGGCGCCCTCTGCTTGGTGCTCTCCTCGCCTCCAGCAGATCTTATCATGCCCTGGGCTTCATTATCAAGATACCCATCGCTTATTATTTCTAATTCCCAGGCCAGGCCTTTCCTCCGAACTCCATATGTCTAACCACGTCTTTGATATTTCCTCCCAATGTCACAAATGAGCCGAAGCTCAGCAACATCCAGACTGAACTCAGACTCTTGCCCAAGCACCGTCTTCCCATCAAAGTCATGGCGGAGACCTTCTTTCCACATCTCCCTCCGCGGCACAGCCCTCATTTAGGTATTGGAGCCCAGGACTCACTCTTGTACCTCCTTCTTCCTCATTCCCCACACCAACACATCACTTACCTATTTTCAACTCTTCCAGTAGCCTCCCATTTCCCAGAGAGGGTTCCGGCATCTCATCCAACCAGCCCTGGCAGGGCTCCGCCAGCCCTTCTAACTTCGTTACAGACCTCAAAGCCATGCTCTGGACTGCTGTGTGCAGCTATTTTGCCCGTTTTTTACGAGGCTCCTGGGTGACCTTTGTTGTGCCCCACTCCCCTCCCCCACCAGCCTCCCCCCCCCCCCGAATTAATTCCTTTCCACTGCTTAGGTCCTCTGCCATGTCACGCCCTTAAGGAAGCTCTCTTTGTGTGCTCAGATCAGGAAAAATCCCCCCTTTAAATGTTTTTATAGTACCATTAACCTCTTAGCGAAATACTTATCAAGGTCATAATTTCACAGTTATTTGCTTGACGGAAAATGAAATGAATCAGGGAACTCGCCTCTCTGTTCTCCCCGTGCACCTCTGTTTGGCCAGTACAAAGGGCTCCCTTGAAGTGTTTGATGAAGGAGTGAATTGAAGTCAATTAAATGGGCAATTTACCTCTGAGGGGTGATACTGGCGGGAAATGAGCAAGAAAGACCTTTCTGGGTCTTCATTCTGGTGCTAGTTATACAGGCGTGTGTATACACATAACACGTGAGTTGACTTACACTTTTGGCCGTTGGACTTATGGACAGTTGTAAACAGAAAACTGGACAAAATACATGAAACAATTGAGACCCTGAAAAAAAAATTATGTGAAATAATTCAGGCATTGAATGGTAGGCAGAGAAGGCAGACAGATCAGGGGAACCCTGTGATTGTCCTGCTGTTCAGTCCAAAGACACTTTCTGGCTCCAGGCTGGGAAACCCAAGCCAAGGCTGGCGTGCTGGCTGAGCCCAGGGGACAGAGATCAGAGTTTGGGAAAGCTCAGGCAGGAAAGTGAGGGTTCGCTTTGGTGCAAAAGCTAAGTGCTCGGCTCTGCATGCATAATGATACATTCCACAAGGATGGTCCTGATGCAACAGGAAAACCCGAACTGCCATAAAGATGTAGGCGGAACGCCCAGAGTTCACGTAGCTGGGAGGGAGGGAGGCTCTGACCAGGCTGAGCTAGGGGAACTCCAGGAACATCTAAGGTATTCAGGAGAGACCCTACAAGAGGCACATCTTGACATTAAGGCTACACTGTTCTAGACACCTTAACAACATTGTATCTGAAATAGGACACTTTGTCAGGAAGAAGGGATAAAATCCTTGACAGGATTAAAAAAAAATGTTCTGTGAATATGTTAGGTGCCACCACAGTAGAATTCAGTGTCACCACAGTAGAATCCAGACCAGAACAACTGTGAGGGTAAATTTATTAAATTTACGTGGTAGAAGGAAAGATCGGGAAGCTTAAAAAGACAGCAACAGGACAGCTGTGCCCAAACGTAAGCGAACAGATGGGAGAAATGACAGAGGCCCAGGGATCCGCGAACCGAAAGCAGGTGGTCTCGCAGACGGGTAGCTGGAGTCCTGGGCACGGAATGGTGGGAGAGACAAAGTCGGGAAGAAGTAATGGCCAGAAATACTTACTCTATGGAAACTACGATACAATAAAGTGATTCAGCCCTGACATTTCTTCCCCCCGGGCTGTACCCTGAGACCTTAATTCTCAGTCTGTGTAGACGGCTCTCCCTCCCTCCCCTCCTGACCAGCAGCTGCTTTCCACCCTGCCCACTCCAGCTCCAGGCCTCCCACGCCGCAGAGTCTTCCAGATCCCACGGAAGGTCGGGCCCTCCCTTCGCAATCACCTGGAGCAAACCACAAGGATCTACCTCGTCACGTGTCCGTCTCCCCCAGTGCCCAGGCTGCACCTTGTGTGGTTTCCTCCGGGGCAGGGACTCTCCTCCGTGAGAGATGGGGACCGAGGAACAATAAAGGGAAGGCAGTGGGAGGCAGGCAGGGGGCCCCAAGGGCCCAGCTCAGCTCGACTGGCCCACACCCGGCATTTTTGTAAAAAGGCCTCCGGTCGGTGAAACAGGTTGGCCTCCTGAAGTGCGGAGTTTCCCAAGCGTGGCTAATTATCAGGAGAACCTGTGTTCTCATTAAAATGCACATTCCCAGGCCCCACCTAGAGCCACTGAGTCAGACTTTCCGGAGAACAGCAAGCCGACTTAACAACGAGGGGAGCTGGGGGTTCCTTCTTTGCACAACTTCTGCCCGGGGCCCCAGAGAGCAGCTCCCCGAGATGATTCCCCAGCTCCGAGTGCCTCAGGCCATGGCGAAAGCAAAGACCTGTTTCTTTCCAATTCCGAAGACCGACCCTGCCACCGCAGCAACCAGAAGTGGGTCCTCTGGGTGCATCCAAGGTCCCATCAAGATGGAAGTCTTTCAAGCTCACGTCTCCACCCTCCACCACAGACCTTCTCCCGCCGTGCCTGGGCTCCTCGGGACTCTTCTCTTCCTGGCTGCAAGTTCTGCCTGCCTAACGCATCTCTATGCTTCTGCCCCATTTCTGGATTATACAGATCTTCACGCCGCTCTTTAAATCTGGCTACATCTTTATACTTTGCTCTTTTAATATATATAAATATTATTATGTATTAATATATTAATATATAATCAACATAATTATATATTAATATGATATACGATTGATATAATATATTAATTAATGTGTTAATTAATATAGAATATTGTTATTGATATTAATTAAATATATTAATATAATTAACCAATATTATATACTAGCTAATATAATCAATATATAACATTTATTATCATATATAATACATAATTGCATATTATATATAATTAATTAATATTAATAAATATGCTATAAGATAATTATATGGTTAATACACTATATTATTATGACTGATTAATAAACAATAATGTAATTGATATATAATATATATTATATAAAATATTTAATATTTAATTAATATATTTAATATACATTTTTTCAATTTCACCTATTCTTGCTCTAATTGTGGAGCACATTGGATACATCCCGGCTGGACTTGCCACATCGTCTTAACCAGAAGCTGTCGTCCAGAAGCTCCCCGAGAGAGACCCCACAATGCCTAGTGTGGATGTGAGCACCTGTCTCGGGGAGGGGGGGAGGGCACCCTGCATTGTTTTGCTGCAACACTGCTCATTCCTTAGCCTGCCCACAGGGGCCACGTGACTTCTAGGATCTGAGCCAAGCTGAGGGTGGAGATGGGGAAGCGGGTAGATCCAGACAGACCCTCCGGCCCTGAGGAATTTTGTCTGGGTGATCCTTTGTTTTCTGTTGGTTTTGGCAAAGAGGTCACTATTTCAACATTATGGGACGTGGGCTTCCTGCTCCAGAATGGATCTTCATCCTGGAGGGACCTTTTCCCAGCCCAGTCTTGGAATCTGAGATTCCTTTGTTCACATCGCACCGAGAGAAACCACAGACCAAAGGTTACCTGTGCTGGGAGGGCACGCAGTTTTCAGAGAAGCCCCCTCAGGTGCCTTCCTCCCCGCTCTGGATGCCTTTACACCGGGCACCACTGATGTGCTCTGGTGCCCAGCAAGTGCTCTGCAGGTTCACACGCATCATGTCATGTAGTCCTCTGTGAGTAGTCGATGAGATGAACAGGATGATCCCTGATTCACAGAGAGGACAACTCAGGATTGGGCACAACGAAGAGGCTTGCCTCATATCGCAAACCCAACACATGGCGGAGCTCAGATTTGAACTTGAACCTGTCTGGACCCCAGGGCCTCCTGCCAGCCTCCCACCACTTGAGGCTCCCAACAAAGACCCTGGAATGAAAGATGACCACCCCAGACTTCATGGCATCCTGAGTTTGAGCCTTGAGCCAACAAAGGTCTTGATGGCCACTGTCTGGCCTGCCTTCTTCCCTCTTTAACCAAACGGCTCAGGTCTGGGTGGAGCTGAATCACCAGGTCATTTGTGTTGTGTGTATTAGTTATTTCCTACCCATGGCCTGTTTTCTGGTTTTCTATTGATGGTTGTGATATTAACTTTTTTGTTTGAACAAATTATTTCAATATAAATTGATTTAAAGATCCCTCTTGAGTGCCTAACGGCACAAAAGCCACAATATCAACAGTGGTTTGGGAATGAACGAAATTTGGGGAATTGCAGACATAGAATGCGTGTTTCCCACCGAGAAGGGAGCCCTGGCCTCACACTCCTACTGTCATGTCTGAGCACTGCCCTGACCCACCTGGGCCTGAACGGGGGGAAGCCGGCCATGGGTCCCTAAACTCTCACCTGGCCCCCTGCCGGGTGCACAGGAGATGCTTAATAAGTCTTTGTTGGCCAAATGAATGCATGGAAAAGGAACAGGTAGATGAAACTTTGCAGCAGATACTATCATTTTCAAGACAAACATCAAAGTGTGGTCTAAGATCAAGGGCTTTTGGAGATCAACCAGGGCAATCCCATCACCGCACAGGTGGGCAGCGAAGGCCCTGGAAGAAGGTGTTTGCCCAAATCACATAGTCAGCATCTGGGCAAAGCAGGGTCAGGAACTAGGGCTTCCTGTCATTATCCTCATCAGCGCACCAGCTTGTCGCCTCCAGAGTGTGCTCACATGAATGACTTTAGTTTTCCAATGGGAAACCAGCTTCCTGACATCCCGCATGCGTTTGGAAAGCTGCCTGCTCGGGAGCTGCACCAAGGCTTCCTGCATTATGTGGAAGGTCAAGCTGGATCATATCCAAGGGATTCTGCCCTGGGGTTCTGATGCTGGCTGCAGCTAATCCTCCTATCATTAAGTACACTCGGGTGGGCATCTCCGGGGCCAGAAGGCTCCAGAAACTGATCACACAACAGAGGCGGTGGAGAGCAGAATCACAAAATCTACTGTCTCAGCAGTGAGTGTCACCTTCTCAACGAGGCCAATCTGACTGCCACCAATACCTCCAGCCACCCTTACCTGCACTGCTTAATGTCCTTTTGCATTTGTTAACGCTGTGCTGCATTGGATGCCTCTGTCTACTGGCTGGGAACTTCTGCAAAGAGCAAGGAGCTTTGTGGGTTTCAACCCCACAGTGACCCAGAGCGGACACTCAGCCAGTATTTGCTAGATGCGTGGATGGACAAATGAAAGCTAAAATGCTCAGAGCACTTGCATTTAGTCTCAAATCTGCGGCTCTCCAGCCATGGGAACTTGGGCAAATGATGTGGTCTTTCCTGAGCCTCAGTTTTCTCATCAGTAGAGGGGAATGGCCCCACCAATTGGCAGGTGGGAAAACCTATGCAGTGCGAGTCCTGTGGGAGGTCGATAGGAAGGCTTGCTTATTTCAAAGGCAAAATCCATGTACTCATTTACTCTTTGGTGAGGTCAGTCAGTCCACAACAGGGGGCCTGTGAAGGCTTCTTAGAAGACTGTAGCGGGACTACCACTCCAAAAGAAGCCGGCGAGCATGGCAGAGAATGGGGAGCAGGGAGAGCAGCTGGGCAGGGTCGGGTGGGAGTGATGTGAGCAGGTACAGGGAGGTGGCGATGCAGAGCCTGTGCTTGGCAGAACCCCGGGAGGGGGCTGGCCATGTCTGGAGCCAGGGTGACCTCTGTGGTAGTTTTTCTTTTCAGCAAACACACTGAGCATGCTCTCTGCAGCCCGGCCTGGGAACTGGGTCTGGGGGACCCCCTGTCTGCAGCAAGAGGGACACTTACAATGCACAAGTGTGTCTGAGTCATCCTCCAATGAAATACCAGTGGCAGCTCACCATAGTTCTTTGGTTCAAGGCCAGCACTCTCCCCGTGGCCCCCGACACCCCAGCCCACCTCTCCAACCTCCCTGCCCACCTCCTCCTGAACTTTTTTGTTCTGCTGTTCACATTGATCTCATTTTAGTTTCTCATCCCTGCCAATTTCCCACCCCAGGACCTTTGCACATGTTGGAGTCTCTCTCTGCTACTACTCCAAGTTCTTCCCCTCTTTTGTTTTTTTTCCTCTCCTAGGCTAGAATTTATTTCTGAAGTGCAGAATGAATATATGGCTGTAAAGGTAGGAAATCACATACAAAATATTTAAAATTGTGCAGTGGTCATTTTTAGAATAAAGTCAGTTAAAGGGAAGATCAGTCAAGCACTAGAGCTTGTGAAAGACCAGCCAGCATGTTTTAGATTGTGAGATATGCTGGGACAAACATACCGGCGTGCAGGTTTAATTCGTAGTGCCAGTTCAAGAGCATATAAGCTCCCAGCAGTCAGAACTCTCTCAGCCTTACTGAAGCCCCCAGCATGGGTCAGACCCCCATTCCGTACCCTCAAAGGCCCCCAGGGCTATCTCTCATCATGCTCCCTGGAGCTTGTGAACAGAAATGCCAGATTGATCCAAACAGACCTCGCTTCTGCCTTCATAGACATTAAAATCTTTAATATCTAGTGGGAGAAACAGCTGTGAGTGCCGATGTGACTCAGAGCTATTTCTCCCACTAGATATTAAAGATTTGAATGTCATGAAGGCAGAAGCAAGGTCTGTTTGAAACAGCAACCAGTGCACGATTGCTGCCCCATAAATGATTGTTTAACGCAGAATCGATTGCAGCCGACTTGGGGGTGGGAGGGAAATTCAGACCCAGGAACCATGGAGGTGAGTGCTTTATTAAAGGGCCGCTTGGAAGATGCCGGAAAGGTAGGGGAGATCTCACAAAGATGTCATAGTTGATGGGGCATTAAAGGATGAGCAGGAGCTCATCAGGCAGGATGAGGGCATCCCCAGTCGGGCGGACAGCACAGGCAAGTGCCCGGATCACCGTCTTTTAGAAAAGAGCTGGTCATCTTCGAGATGTGAGTGAGGATGGCAGAAGACCGTAGCAGCAGCTCTCCGTGGATCGCCTGCTGCATGCCAGGCGTGGCATCTATGCAACACTGTGGAGCCCTTAGGTTCCTTAGCCCCATGACGTAGGTATGACTACCCCCTTTCAATAAATGTGGTTCAGAGGAGTCGAATGACATGTCCAAGTCCCCCAGCTACTCGGTGGCTGACTGGACTGTCCCATGTCACCCATGGATAATGCTACACACCTGAGCTGACCACTGAACATTTCTGTGTGTCAGGTGTCTGCCCACCCCCATCCCGGCTCCCCAAGGCTGGTGCAGTGTCCCACCCCCCCCCCCTCAAAGAGGGGTGCTTACTCTTGTGCTCCCCCTTCTGAGTCTTTATCGCACTGTAGCTAGCCTTCTCTGCCAGCCTCCGTGGGGGGCTGGGTCTCCAGGACCAGCCATATGCCCAAGACACACATGCCAAAAGGGCCTGGGGGGCCTCTCGTCTCTGGGAGAGGAGCTCAGAAGGACCAGCTGGGCCTCCGAGTCCATGTGGAACCTTCCCTGCCTGAACCCAGCAGAGGAGTGTTTGCAGCGTGTGTCTAACTGTGAGGCCCTAGGACAGTCACCTCATCGCCCTGCGTGTAGATCGGTCATATGGATGTCCATTCTGGCCACACACCGGGAAGCTGTGACCGGAGCACAAAAGGCACAGTGAGCTGTGAGTTACTAGGCACACCCAGGGTGACAGCTGGTGCTGACTCAGGCTTAGTAGTGCCACGCCAGTCAGGACCCCTCCTCTCAAACACGGGGACAGCAGGAATTCACAGCGGGAAGCAAAGGATTCCACCTCTGGAAACGAGGGCTCCCGCCGTCATTATCTAGGTGCCCCCTAGTGGTCATGGGTGGACCCTGCAGGGACTCGCTTTCCAGGGCAGGGGCAAGGGACCCGGTTCACTCTTCAGCTGAACTTGCTAAGAGGTCCGAACCCCAGATTCGTCCTGGGGAGGCTCTGGATTCAGGCAATGATCCTAGCTGCTGCTACTCCAGGCTCCATCCCTCTAATGGCAGTCCAGCCCCACCGCTGCTTTGCCCTCCAACTGGATGCCTCGCTGAACCCTGAACTCCCAGGGGACCCTGTGGGGGACATGACTTTGTAGCTCACATACTAAAGACCCAAGGCTAAGGGCTCACCAAGCGGAACTAGCAGTGTTCGATTTTGCAGAGCCCCAGAGGGGGAGTATCCCTGTCCTCATGACAGGAAACAGGCTCGGAGGAGCTCCGTGTCTTTCCCAAAGACACTTTGTTACTAAGATTTGAACCTAGGTCTCTCTCACTCTAAAGCCCAGGTACTTGCCCTGTCTCACAGCTTCCCCAAATTATCCACCAACAGCCAGCAGAACTGAGGGAGTGTTTATTAAATCACAAAATCCCCTTTCCTCCTCCCCGGGGAGAGAAGATCACAGCCAGCCAAGTGGGTGGGGCTGGGGCATCTAAGCCCATCGAAACTGGACCAGGCAGGGAGGGGGCTGAGGGAGGACAGGGGTGGGGCTGGGGCGCACAGGAACCCAAAGAACCAGGAGCACTGCCTGTTCAGATGGTGGTCTTGGGAGTTCATGAAGGTGTGGGGTGAGATTAGGAGGTCCTGGGATCCCGATTTCAGGCAGATGAAACATTTTCAGCCCCAGGCTGCCTCTGGGGCCTGCAGCCAGCTGAAACACCCCCTTATTGCCCAGTGGGGTTAACAATCTTTCCCAAGAAGATGATGGTGGACACGACGCTATCCCTAATACACACCAGAAAGGGCCTGTTCATCTTGATGGAGACCGGCGTCTCCATGGGCAGCGTCTGGGCTCCAGAGCCGGCCGCCCCCTCTGTGCCCTTCTCGTCCATCTTCAACACCGCCTTGTGCACCGCCTGCGGAAATCAGGATCGAGGTCAGGGTTGCCAAGCCACTCTGGGCCACGCACAGTGAGAGACCCCGAGAGGGAGAGGCCTCAGCCAGGGTGGTCCAGCAGAGTGGTAACCCGGCTGGTGCTGGCCGTCCCAGGCTCCTGGATCTTCTGCTGCATTGCCGGAAGGATGCAGGACAAGCAGAGGCAGGGTGAGGGGAGCCATGAGGCTGGGGGAGCCTCGTCTGCAGCAGGGGGGATGGAGTGGGGGCCGCTATCCTTCTGTGAATGACAGGGAAGTGCTGAGAGGTATAATGGCAGAAAGGGTCTACAGAAAGTTAGCTAGATGGAAGGGACAGGGTGATGTCCCCACCAGGAAGCCCCCAGTCCTGCGCACAGTCCTCTTAGCTTCCTGGGGGATGACAAGGAAGGGACCAAGGTTGCGGGAGGCGGTAGGCATCAGGGATGACTGAGACCCCAGATCCACCTCAGGGCACCCACATCTGGGACGTGGAGATCCACCCTGCTTTTCTGCTCATCCTGACACATTTCATTCCATTCTACAAAATCCTAGCAATTTTACTAGTGGGCAGCCAGCCGCCGTCAACACACGGAATCACAGCCATGCGCTCACCTAACTGCGGAAACGAGATGAGCCATGGGACTGAGCCAAGGCCCGCGGGAAAGGGGGAGTTGGCTCTGGCGACCTAGGGAAGGTCTAAGTGAAAAGGAGGAAAATTCTGTCTTTCTTCCTCTTGCCTCTTCCCTCCGGCTGTGCTGCTCGCCCGGCTGGAAGATACTCCCCACACCTGTCTCTGCTCCTTGCAATCTCCCCACCGGCAATGCCCTTTTAACCTACAAGTAGGGCTGCCAGATGAAGTGGGGATGGACCGTCAAATTTCAGTTTCAGATAAACGATGAGTATCTTCAGTGTAAGTCTCTTCGAGGCAATATTTTGGACTAAAGAAATTGGTCACTTACCTGAAATGTGAAGTTAACGGGGTGTCTTGTATTATATCTGCTCAGACTGGGGACCCTACCCTACCCCCCACGGTCCTCTCTGCCTGTAGCAGGCAGGTGCTCTGCCTTGCTTGGAACCACAGGGCCCATGGCTTGTTCATCTCTTGGCCATGCACATGTTTTCAGCTTACTCCCAACCAGGCCGTGAGGCCTTTTGGAGGCCCTGGGTCAGACCTACACCGGCTCTTGGCCTGAAAAATGTGCCAGGCCTTGATTACTGGTTTGTTGCCCAGAACTGACCTCTAAAATAGAACTAGGAACTTGATATTTCCAACTTTAAAGACTGGAAACACGAGGCTTGGGGAAGCAACATGATTGTCCCAGGATGACAAGGTTGGTTAGGGACAGAGCTGGATCAGTGCCTGGCCTGACTGGGGGTACGAGACCCGGCTGGTTCAGCTGCTGGGACAGTGGCTCCGGCCCAGGCTTGTGCAAAGGCTCCGTGTGTGTGTGTCGGGAGGGGGGGCATCCAGGCCGGGCAGGCTTACCTCACCCACTTTCAGGCTCCGATGAGGGGCGATCCGGGTGAGCTCCCCATGCTCCTCAAAGATTTTGGTGATACCCAGGTGGGAGAGCGTCCTCTTCAGGTCATAGTTACCCGTGATGGAGAACCTGGGCAGGGACACGTCTACAACCCTGGGGAAATGGGAAGGACAGGTGAGAGGCCGGGCCTCCTTGGTCTCCCAGTCAGGCTGCAGGGGAGGTGATAAATGGGACATTGGTCTTCCCAGCCCTGGAGGTCTCAGACCCTCTCTTTGTCCCCACAACAAGGAGGGACTCTGTCCCTGAAACTCTGGCTTGAGAGCACCTATGCTCTCTGAACTGTGTCCCTTCTTCCTAGCATCCGCGTCCCAAAGACATCACCCACAGAAATGCTCTCAAGTCCCCACTGTTTCGGGGCCCCTGTGGCTGCAGACATGGAGATGTCATCCCTCGACAGTCCTGGCCTTGGCTGAGCCCTGAGCCTGCCCTGACCCGGCAGGCTGGATGCTGGAGACACCAAGGGCCTGGGAGCTGAAGCCAAGAAAACTGAGCTCAAATTCATTCTGACTCTCATGAACTCTGTGACCTGGAGCAAAAGATCTCATCTCCCCCAACCACTTGGGCACTCAGGAGTCCCTGACCAGCAGGTGTTGCTCCTTCCATCCTTGAGTTAGTGGCTCCGTATCTTCTGTGGTTGAGACCCGATGGGCCTCCCTGCCTGGGGGCTGGGATCAGCAGTCCTGGGACACCTGTGGGCCCTACGTTCCTGTCCCCCAGCCCTGAGCCCTGTTTCTTCTTGCCTACCCAGGACCTCGCCCCTGCCTGCATTCCTTTCTGTTCGGCACCATCCATCACAAACGGTGTCTGCCTGATCACTTTCAGGAACAGACCAGGTTCTCTGTTAACTGATGCCCTACAAAACAGGAGCAAACACATCTCCGCAGGCCCCGAGCCCACTCTCCAGCTTCCAGCCCATTCCTCTTCTTCCTTTCATAGCAGAAAGGAGTTGTCTCTGCCAGCGATCTCCACTTCCTCCCACGCCTGCCAAAGCCCACCCCACTTGGGTCTTTGCCCTCAACCTTCCACTTTCCAGGGTCACGGCTGAGCTCTGCTCACTTGACCCAAGAGACAGCTCTCAGAGAAAGGATCCCCCTTTTTCCACCTTGAAGCATTCCAACCCAAGTCCGGCCTCCCCTCCTTCACCGGCCATGCCTTTGCTCGCCCTTTTCAGAACCATCTCCTCGTGTACCTGTACTGTCTGTGATGGTCCAAGCCTCACCCTTCTGTCCTCTTCTCTTCTGTCTTTCCTCCCACCAGAGGAAACTCGTGCAGTGTCGTCGCTTTAAATACCGGCCATGGGCCCAATGACTCCCAGACTTACCTTTCCACTCATTCATTCGTTCAACAAATTAAGTGCCTCCTCTGTACAAATCAGATGCTTAGATGCATGTGTGAACAGAAGAGGCGAAACCTGTGCCCTTGGGTGCGTGCTCTAGCAGGGAAGACAGACAAGAAGGTCTGTACGATGAAAAGCATCCCATAATCATTGGTGCATAAACTGGGCATCTGTGTATAAGCAGGCAGTGCGACCAGTGGCGGAAAGCACAGATCAGCTTTGGGAATCAGCAATGCTGGAGCACAGGGAAGATTTGATAAGCTCTGAAGGAGGCAAAGGCATCAGGCAAGCTGGGTCATTTCTTCTCCGTGAAACGAACTGCCAAGGAGACTGGCGGTTTCCAGCCTTTGCCCTACAGTTTCCGAGTTCACAGAAATATCTTGGGGAATGAGGGTTATGGGAGGTGAAGGAAGAGCCTCCACTCCCAGTTTACCCAGAAGTCCTGGCTTCATGTCATGTGGGCTCCATAAGGCCATATTTCCTTTAATATTCAAATTATGATGACTTGAGGTCCTAGAGTTGGATCGGGGGACTCAGCATCCTCATGTCCAAGTTATTCTTGCCAATTTCCCATGGGGTGCAGCTCTGGGACTAGCAAGTGGGGCTTCACGTTGCCTGTGCCACGCCCCTCTGCAGCCCTCGGGGCCGAGCTACCAGACTGGGTTTGTAGCGGGGAGCATCAGGGGATGATGACCTCCCACTTAGCCTGCTGCTTCTCCCCATTCCCCCAGCACAGCAACTTTATCTGAAGCATTCAGAAATGGAATTTCTCTTTTATGGAGCTTTTGGGTCAGTTGAGATATCCGAGATGTGTTCTGCTGTTCCTCTGAGGGTGTGTTTTGTACGGCAGAGTACCCATGGCAGCCAGTTCCATCCTAGCATCCGATCTACCTCCCCTATAACCCTCCCGGCTCCCGACAGTGTGTCAGCCAGGGTGGAGGCTCTCAGTAAAGACTTGTTGGGTGGAGAACAAGGGTGAGGGCGAGGTGGAAGAGAGAGAGTGCAGAGGAGGGAGGAGGTCACCCTGACACTGCTCCTACCCAAGCTGACACTGCCAAGTCCCCAGCCCTGACCCTTCTCAAGACAATCGACTGGTAAGCAAGTGCCTGAAAAGAATTTTGTTGGCTCATCTTAAATCTGTTTCACTTAAAATATTGATTCACTTTCGTTCTTCAACTATTATTTGTATAACTTATTTGGGACACGCTTTGCTGGTTTTGTTTTGACATTAGAGTTGAAACATGATTCTGTGTACAATAAACAACTCCCTCTGACAGCCCGTGTTTATCCTTGTGGTTCCTCTCTGTCTGGGATCCCATCACTCCTCTTCCATCAACACACACCACTGTTCAACCCTGAAGACTGAGCTCTGATGCCACCTGCTCCTGGAGCTCCCTCTGCCACCACCACTGAGCTCCGTGGTTCTGGTCTGTCCACTCCACTTTCGTGACACACGTGTCTCCCTCTAACAACAAAGGCTTCACTATATGCCTGTGACTTGTTTTCTGGTCTACCTCCTACCAAAATGCAAGTTCATTACGGAGCCCAGAATAGGACATGGTGATGGGGTCAGAGCTCAATAAATCCGGGCCAGAAGAAGCAAAGAGTATAAGGGAAGGCAGGAAGAAGGAAGAAGTTGCCTATGCCAGACACCCTCGTACCTCCGTGTGACTAATTTCTTCCATCTGTCAAGAGTGTCCCTCTTCAAGGCCGCCTCCACATTCTTCATTTTGCCCTCATCAGGAAGGATGAAGGTGGCAGTGATGGTGCCCTGGTAGGGCATTTCCAGGATGGTGCAGGACAGCTGTCTATCGTAGCCTGTCTCATACATGCCCCCATGAAACATCATGGGCACTTTCACTCGCTCATTTCCATCCAGAATGAAGTCTTCCTCTTTAGTTGCTTTTGGATCAAATTCCTGCTGCCACCTGGCTTAGGAGTGAAGAAGGACAAAGTGGCATAAGTGTCCTGAAAGGGAAGAGCTGACTGGGTCCAGCTAACCACTGGTCTCTGTCCACATGGATTCAAGGAGGGCATTTGGATACTCTGGAATGTGAGGGCAGGTCTCCAGGAATCCTTGCTCTTTGTACCGTGCCCTGGAAACTCCTGGTAAGATGGCCATGGGTTTGGTTGTCAGCTCCCAAAGAACACACAACCAAGATTGCTAAACTGAGAGGGGACCCGTGGACTGCCTGAAGCCCAGCTGCTCCTGAGGCTGAGTGAGCCTGTGGACTGGGTTCCAGCAGAAGGGGCTGGGTAATACTTAGTGGGATTTATTTGGTTCTGGTGTGAGTGAAAAACACTCTATTCTAAAGTTAGTCCTGGAGTAGCTGCTCTCGTGTAAGAATGAGAAAACCAAAGGAATAGGCTGCCCTTGGGAACCTGCTAAAGAACAGCAAACACTCAAAGCTGGGTGTTTAGACTCTTCTTTTTTGACCCTGAGAACTCTATGATGCCATTGGACATAAACTCTGACCTGGGTCTTTTCACACCTGCCAACCTCAGAGACCCCAGTAGGGGGACTTGAGAGCCAAGTCCCTGAACTCAACTCTGGTTTCACTGTTCTAGAAGGATGACTTTAGATGGGTGTCTTAACCTCTCTGGTCTTCAGTGCCCTTGTCTGAAGAAAGAAGATTTTGATGGGTACTTCATATGCTTTGTGGCTGAGTGGGAAAGGCAGCACAGCTCAGTGATCTTGTACAGTGAGTGTTGAGTGGATGCCAGTCATCAACAGCACCACTGTTGCCATTGCTTTTACAATCTAGGTGATGCAGTGACTTTGGAAATTTCCAGGTTCTCCTCCCTCTGCTCTTTTCCTCTATGTCATCAGTCTCGCTGGATTGGGGGAAAACTCGACTTCCATATTCAGGACCATGTCCCTGACAGCCCAGCAGTGATCTTGCCTGACCTGAGGGCTGTTGGCCTCTGATTCTAACCCATGCTGGCCAACCTTTTTGTGTGCATGGGGCAGGAGAGTGGGTGTGTGTGGTCGGGCAAGGGGGTGGGGGGAGGGATAAAGCTTGGATTTGGGAATATTTTTCCATTTCCTTTTTTAGTCTCACACCCTCAGACTTGGGGAATCTATGGAATGTGACAAGACCAATGCATCTACCAAAGTGAACAACATCATCATCATCTACACCATCACCATCCTAAGTATCTACTTGGAGTAACATAAAGTGCACAGCCTATGGGTCAAGAGAAGCGAGTTCTAGTCCTGGTTTTGTTACTCTAAGTCTCTCCATGTTACAATTTCCTCATTTAAGAAATGGGAAAAGAATGTCACTCCAACCTCTACAACCAGTGCTGTGTTAGGATAATCAGTAATATGAAAATGCACATATGAAGAATAATGGAGACTTCCCCAAATTCCTTTCTCATGCATTTTTACTTTGATTACCAACAACTGTCCTATGAGTTATATATAAAGGCACTCATTTTACATGGGACAGGTAGGGTTCTGAAAGATTGATTACATATGAATTCAAGGTCACAGAACAAGCCTATGGCCAACCAGATCTTTAATCCAAGTCTACTAGAAATTCTTCCCTTTCCATACCAATATGCCCCAAGCCTTACCTCGAAAGAAAATACAATTTGTAAGAAGCATCACAGTGCCAGGGGCTATATTCTTGATCAGGTTATTGATTTTCCCCTGGGTTTTCTGACTGACATAATCATTGATCTGCTTCCGAGTGTCTCCCAAGTTCTGGAAGTTGGTGGGGACAGTGTCTGCATTGTACAGGTTCTTGACCTCTGTCAAAAACTGCTTCTGTGGCTGCAGCTTCTGGTCAATGAACAAGGTGTTTTTAAGGTCCAGTTCGAGGTCCTTGCTCCCCTGGTTCATCCTGTGGATGAGGTAATGAAAGCCCTCATGAAGTTCTCTCTCTGGCATATTCCTGAAGCTGAAGCCCCTCTTGATCTCATCCAGGGTGGAGTCCTGGGCACCCAAAGACAGCATGGAAAAGGCTGCAGAGATGCTCAAGGGGGAGAAGAAGATGTTCTTGTTGGGGCTATTGGAGGCCAGCTTCCTATAAAGGTTGCAACTGAAGTCTGTGTTTCGCTTTGTGAGCTCCTGGGCTGCCCTCCTTCCCTTCCATGACTGGATCTGGCTTGCAGGTCCACGATACTTAGGAGTGAAGTCAGAATTCAGAAGACCTTCCACAGTGAGAAGGCCAGCCAAAAGTAGGCCCGGGCCCAGCATGGGGTTCATTTTCCTTAGAGATTGTCCTGTTGAGTAGTAGACTTGAGGTGAGCAAAGAAAAGAACAAAACAACCCCACTGCCCCATATTACCTACAAGGAAGACCAGATGAAGGCAGCAATACAGTGACAAGCATGTGATATACATAGCAATTTCTAGATTCTTTGGCACCCATCTTAGCATTTATGCTTTGTAGTCACCATGGCAATTAGAAATGGCTGTCCCCCTTTTATCGAGAGGGCTGAGTGTAGAAGATAGCTCTTGATTTTGTACTCTTCTCCCCTGGCTTATGGTAATAGCATCTCAATTCCTTTGACCAACTGCTCCCTCCACCCCATTGGATCATAGTAAGAATACCCCATAGCATGGGCATGTGACTGGAGCTAGGCCACCAGAATACTCCATCCACTGCCACACTGATTGGTTAAGGAATGAGAATGACCAGAATCAGATCAGAGTCTTTCCCTGCGAATGCACAGGACTCTTAACTCTGGAGTGTATGGCTTAATGATATAGTCCTAGAACCAAATGTGGTTATGGCTCCCATATACAGAAGGACAGAAGAGAGAGAAAGATAGAAAGAGAGAAACAGGGAGACAAACTTAGTGACTTCTTTGGAATTCCTGGATCAAACTTTACCTGAAGCTCACACATTTCTGTTTCTCCAAGTCATAAGAATCAATACATTTGCCTTTTGGGGTTGGCTGGTTTGAGTTGGATTATTTCCTTACAACTAAAAGAATCCTGACTAATTTGTAGAAATAAAGCCCTTTGTACAGAGAGAAACCAGGTCTCTAATAAACCTCTTTCCCTACACATTTTCCAAGAAAGAGAGGCAGTGTTATAGAGAGGAAAAGCCAAATCTTCTGGCTCTAGGATTGCTGCTCCTTTCGCCACTTCTCAGCTCAGCCTCTCCCAACAAGACTGAGTTTTTTTTGGGGGGGGGGGGAAGAGACAAAAGTTTCATTTTTTGTTTTCCCTTCATTTCTAGCCCTAAGGGTATAGAGAGCTGCCAAAATTATGATATTCTAAAAAACCTGTTCATTTCTCTAGTTGGACATGGCACAGTCAATGATTTTTACACCAATTTCTGTGTCAAATGAAAGCAGATTTCTTTGCTTGATCCTTTGCAATCTTATGTATTCTCCTGTACGTTACATCTCTGTTTACCTACAATCCATGGGAAACGGTGCAGTCTCAACAGTAAAGGCTATTTGTGATTGCCTCAGATTGGGGTCCTGAGAAACAGAGCTCGCAATGAGGATTCTAGCATTGCCTTTATGGGACAAGCTCCTCAGGAAGTGAGGGAAGCAGAACAGAAAGGGAAGGAACTGAGCAAGGTTGTGGCTCCATATAATATGGAGACTTGGCCTGATCTGCAGGAGAGGGCCCTGGAGCATCAGCCACAGAGCAGCATTGACCCTGTGAGACCAGGGCGCAGGCCTGTTGGACAGCGCTCAGGTGCTATGGTCAGCGGCCCAGGAGACCAGGGCTGGGGTAGAACTTCTGGGGTCCATTAGCTCCTACCCAGCAAAAGCAACTTTCTGGATTTGGGAGGGAAGCTGTGAGCTTTTAGCAACTAACCCTCACATCCCCGCCAGCCTGGGGGAAATGGGCCCACCACGAACAGGGTCCGTGCAGCTAAATCCCTGGGGCCTGACATGGAGGAGGCTCTTTCCAGTTGACTGAATGAGAGAATGAATGAATGCCGGCACGGGACCCATGCCTGGCTTGCCCCAAATCCCCAAGTTCTTTGTGCCCTCAAACCCTTTATGCCAGGTCCTGTGGACACAGCCCTCAGCACAGCGGACAGGGTCTGCCGAGACTCTGACCCAGGGTCTGAGAATTCTCATGGATCCTACCTGTTGCTTCCATCTTCTTAATGGACCTTTATTTCTCTAGGGACCTCGATCTCCTCAAACGGCCCATATGGCTCAGGGCCAGGGCCCCCGCCCCAGCTCCCAGGAGGTGGTCCAAGAGCTGGGCCCAGTCCTACTAGGTCATAGTGAGGTTCAGCCCTGAGAGCGGTTCAGCACATGACTTCAGTGTTCCAAGGAAGGTGAATTTTGGGGCTCTTTGCTGGCCTATTGGGGTGCTGCCCTCTCTCTTTCTCTGGATGTCCCGGGCAGAAAGGTATGGAAGCAGGCAGGGTTTTGCAGAGAAACTGGATCTGGGGCCACAGAGTAGGTGAACCCAGAGCACACCCAGCCCCTAGACTTCCGGCGGTGCTAGTGTGAATTACACAGTCAGCTACTGGAGGCCAAAATCATCCTAACAAATACAC
Organism: Mustela nigripes; assembly: GCF_022355385.1. Classification (NCBI taxonomy): domain Eukaryota; kingdom Metazoa; phylum Chordata; class Mammalia; order Carnivora; family Mustelidae; genus Mustela; species Mustela nigripes. The sequence goes on from NC_081569.1 coordinate 135,534,800, forward strand.
GTGCATATAAAAAAAAATCTCAGGACTACCAGGCAGGGAGGACTCTGGGCTCTGATCCCACACACCTCACTGCTGTGTGACACCGGAAAAGGACACCCCCTCTTTGAGCTCAGGTGATCTCTCAGCACCTTCCACTGCTAATGACATAGATTCTAGTAAAAACTATAGCTGGGGATGGACAAGAGCTCTGGGGACTGTGTGAAGATAGGTTATAGAAGACAAGGTTTGTGAAGTCCCTGAGGATATTTCAGATAAAGGAAGAAAATTAAAAATGGAAAGGATTTGCTCTCACAGGTTACCGGGCTGGACTGTTTACAGAGTCGGCCTGGTTTAAAAATAGAAACTCCACTTGTTGGGATGAGCCCTGGGTGTTGTACAGAAGTGATGAATCACTGAATCTTACTCCTGAAACCAATACAACGCTCTATGATAACTAACTAGACTTTAAATAAAAATCTGGGAAAAAAAAAGAAAGAAAAGTAGAAGCTTCTTGTATTCAGAGTAGATTGCTGCCTGCACGGGAGCTAATTCCTAACACTGGGGAGTGGAGAAGTTAGCTACCTCTGTCGAGGAGCAGAGAGAACATTCCCAGCAGTAGGTTCCCCACCAGTTAGGTGAGAAGCAAAGCCTGTGGACAACCTTCTGGGAGCGCTGTGTGGGTCTGGGCACAGGGCCTGAACTTGGAGCAGAGGAGGGAAGCTGCTGGAAGCTTTTGGTGTGCGTACACACACACACACACGCACACACATTTTATAGTGATGCCCCATCAGTGGCCCCTAAAAGTGTTTTCCACTTCTCCAAGTTTTTGGAATAAGCACTGATTATGGAATTAAAAGTCTGGATGTTGGTCCTCTCCAGCTTGTGTGTCTGTGAGGTGGCCCAGAAGAAGTCTATTAAGCCTTTCCAGCCTCAGTGTCTTCATCTGCCCCACGGAGTTCCAATGGTCTAGCCTTTCTTCCCCCAAGCAGCCCACACTGGCCCCATTTCTGGGCCTCTCCACCCATCATCACAGGCTCTAAACTCAATGCAAACTTGTCAGATGTGTACCAGCCCCAGATACCTGAGGAGGCTAACTTTTATTCTGTTCATTAAAATAGCAGAGCAACTGGTTATTTCCCAATAAATTGATAGGCTGCCCACGTTGAGCAATTCTTTGTTGGTTTTTAGTTTGGAGGGCGCACGCGCACATGTGTGTGTGGTTGTGTGTGTGTGTGTGTGTGTGGTTGTGACCTTCATAAGATAAATAAACACAATCAGGAAGAAAAAGGGCAAGATAGAACCTGAGCCTGGTGGGGGCCACATGGGGCGGTAAAGCTACCACCTGCCTTGCCAGTCCTCTCTGACTCTCCTGCTCCCACATTCCCTTTCCATTTGGGGTATCAATTCCTTCCTCTTACAAACATAAGAAGTAGCATGGTCCTCCTGAAGACAGATCCAAGCCGGGTGAGGAGCCCTCTGAGCGAGCAGCCCAGGTGCCCTGCGTCTGCCCTCAGAGGGGTCCCCAGGAAGGAGCTCTGCTTTCGCCTCCCATGCCGTCCCAGTGGGCTTTGTAATGGGAGAGCAAAGAGACTGAGGCATGGGGAGAGGGGTAGGATAGCGCTTTCAACACGAATGCCAGGAGTCCGTTCGTCCTTACTCTCCCTGGTAGTTTGGAGCAACAAGAGCAGCAAATGGGGCACACACAGAAATCAGAATCACTCCGTGCATGGTGTTTGGGGCTCCATGCTCCTGCCAGGCAGGGAAAAACTTATGCAGTGTCCGCCCTCAAGTCATTAAGACTAAAAAGCTTAGGGTGCCCTGGACAAGCCCCCTTCCCTAGTGGCTGGTTCCCTAATGAGTGACTGCCAGACACAGTGCCCCCCACTCAGTGAGGGGTCTCTCCCTGCACAGGCTGGACAGTGGTTCCCTGCCCTGAGAAGTCCCAGGCCCTCTGAGACCCCGGTTTCCCTCCAGTCCTTTCCAGAGCTCTCCACGGAGGGCACAGCCCTTGCATAAACTCAGTGCCCACCCTTGGACTGCAGGGTCCGAGGGCCCCTTCCTAAAGATGTACCTTGGCACCCCCAAAAGACCAGCACCGAAGCCCTGGGCTTGTGGACCTATCCCAGCTATGCACTGGGGTCCACCTACTTTAAGGGATGGATATTGTTTTAAGGGGAGATCGCACTAGATATATTAGACGTTATTTTCTGGAAACAGGTTTAGAATGAAGTGGTGGTAAGACAGATCCTCCCTCCCCTGCAGGACAGGAGAGGAGAAGACCTGGGAACAAACGCCATTGGGGATTGCAATAGGCTTCGTCCTCCTTTCTCGGAAACTAAGAGGGTGGGGCACGAGTCCATCGTCTTATCCCTACATTTGCCCTGGAGATTTCTGCCTTCATTCTTTTAAAAAATATTTGACGCCTTCACGAGGGGCCCGCCCACAGTCTAACCTGGAGCCCACATCTGGAGCTCTCTTTCCTGAGAGGCAGTGTCCCCAGCCAGACCCACAGACTTCTCCAAATCCTCGAGCACTTTCCACGTCTTTATATGGCCCATTCCTCCTGCCTTCAGTGACCTCATTCCAGGATGAGGGAGTGCATGGTTGGGAAGGCTGAGCCATTGTCAAGTTTGGGGCCACTCGTGCCCTAAAGGAGAAAGGGAGACCCAGCAGACAAGGGAGCTCTCTGAGGTCACACTGCACATTTTGATGCATCAGAGCGGAAATCAGCTCAATTAGGGCAATTCTACAACAGCATGTGGGACTGGCTCCTCCGCCTTCCTTTCTTCCCCCAAATCAAGAGTTGGTAAGGATAGCTTCTGTTCTTGGTGAGAGATAAAGACAAACAAACAGCTCATGCAGAGCACAGCCTGAGCCCCAGGGCAGGGGCAGACCTGAATGGGAAGGACCTCCTTTTTCTCCTGGGACAACCCCCACTCCACTCCCACCAAGGATTTTCCTTTAGAAAAGCACTAGGGGGGCAACATCCGTGAAAATGAATCAGGATTCACCAAAATGCCCAGCACACTCTTCAAGAGAGGGGTTTCCCTGATTTGGAGAGCCTCCAGAATTTCCTGCAAGACACCCACCCTGGGACTGCAGGCTGTCACCCCAGCTTTGCATGGGTTAGACAAGAAAACCAACCAACCAACCGACAAGACCGGATACTCACAGCACATTCAGGAGAAATCCACTGAGGCAGCCAAATGGATCTGTTTTTCTTGCTTTATTATTTATACGTCCATAGCCTCTCGGTAAAGTAGACCAAAGGCCAATAAAATTAGCCGGCCTGAGTGGGCAGGTGATGGGGACTCTGGGAGAAATGGCCACACCGCTTCCTCGGGGGCTTCTCCTCATCCCCGGAGGCAGCCCCGTGATATTTAGACCACGCCTGCTGGGCTGTGGCTTTTCTAATGAAGTCTATTTACAACTTTTGCAACGAGTGCATTTCCCAATCACTGTGGGTCTGGAACCTGGACTGTTCCACAGGTAGATTACTATGAAATAGCCAACCCAAACACCGCCGCTGTCATTGATGGGAAGAGGTTGACAGCTGGGTTTCTTGGGGGGTCATTCCCATTCTCCCCCATTTCTTTCTTTTGCTATTTTTCCATCTTCTACGACAGTCAGTTCCTTTACTTCAGCTGGCATAGAGTGCTTTGGGGGGGAAGAGAAACAATGAAATAGTTTCTGTTGGGGATAAGCAAGAATCCAACACTCACATCAAAGTTTGCGATCCTTCAAGAAAATAACAAATTGCTTTCTGCCTGCTTGTTGCACTGGAGTAATGAGAAGATGGTTGGTTTTCCCCTCCTGACTCTTCCGTGTTTTCCAATTTGGCTTTAAGGAACAGGTATTCCCTAAGAATGAACTTTTAAAAGATTTAAAATAAACTAGAATTCTTATCCTTCAAACCCTCTGATCCCAGGAGGGAAGAGTGATGAGCCCAATGCACCTGCTTATTTTTTTTTTAAGGATTTTATTTTATTTTATTTTTTTTATTTTAAGAGAGAGGAAGAGAGAGAGAGAGATTGAGATCACGCAAGCAGGGGCAGAGGGCGAGGAAGAATCTCTTCACACTGAGCATGGAGCCCAACACAGGGCTCGTTCTCACAACACTGAGATCACAACTTGAACTGAAATCAAGAGTCAGACGCTCAGCCGACCAAGCTGCCCAGGTGCCCCCACACCTGCTTGCAGTTCGGCATTCTTTAATTCTAATGAGCAGAAAAATCATGCAAATATTCCTTCCCCGCTTGGTGACATTCCCTAACAGGTCCCACGTGACCACAGTACCAGGAGGGGTGGACAGTGTTTCTCCTTCTTCGGGATGCGACTTTTAGAAGAGACATGACTCGCATCCCCAAAGCCATACAGTGAAGTTGGCCCAGCGAAGCCTTCTGGAAAAGAGGGGACCCTGGCTCTGCCCTAGGCCTGGGTCAGCCACATCCTGATCCACTCACAGAGCAGAGCCCCCCAGGACGTGGAGACATGGGGGTCCTGAATTGCCAAGATTAGGAAGAGCCCCTGCGGGAGGCCAGGAGCCCCTACTGGGCTCCTCGCCCCCTAGTAGCAGACCCAAGAGCCCCTGCAGGAGGCCACCTTCCCTCTGCCAGGGAGGCCTGCATCTGGGCCAGATCCCCTGAGTGACTGGCCAAGGTGGGAGGGCTCACTGTCGGGATCTGTTCACTGAGGGGTACGGGGTGGGGAATGTGGCCGTGGCGGCAGGAGGGGCCGAGGCGAGGGCCGTGGTCTCATCGCGATGGAGGCTGAGATGCAGCCGGGCAGACGCTGACCTAGAATCTGGGGCTGTGCCCTGGTTTGGGAGGGAAGAACCCTTCTCGGTAATGACAGGGCGACACCCGTGTGAGTCTGTGGCTCACACCCACTGGCCTGCCACAGACCCACTCTGCTCCGGGCCAGACTCCCATGGGAGACGCACGGGTGAGGCCAGGGAGGGGCCATGGGTGGGGCCAGGCAGGTTGGTTGCTGAACAATATGGGGCTATGCTGGGAAGGCCTCAGCTCAGACCAGGAGGCCACAGTGGAGGGGAACCCCCAAGGGAAGCCAGGCCCTGAATCTTAGTGACCAGCTGCCCATGCCAGCCAGGGGTCCTGATCAGCTGCCGGAGAGCCGCATGGAGGTGGGTGCTGGTGGAGAGCACAGCCCCTTCTCAGCACCCATCAAGGGGCCACAGCCTAGACTCGGGGCTGTCCTGACCACCCTTAGCTGGGGACACTCATGGATTTGGGCCTGGCGTCCATGGAGGGCTAGGAGGGTAAAGGTGATTGTCGAGTCTGGGGACACTGCAGCGAGCAGACAGATGAGAGACAGTGGCGTGCGGCTGGAACATGGCCCGAGAGTGTTTTTGTGCAACAGCCGTGTGTCTGGAGGAGGGGGGAGCAGGGAGCTTCCAGATGCCCCCTTGCTATCCGGCTGTCCCAGACGCCAGGCCTGTGAGGGACCTAGGAACAAGCAGTGACCATGACAGGCAGTGACACCCGCATCACAGGTCTGCTGGAACATGGGCGAGCACAGAGATAGAGCCAAGCTCAGTGAAGGCTTCCAGAATGCATTATTACAAAATACATTTGCTGATACGTATTTTTCACGTCAACTTTGTAAGTTGGGTGCTGTTAGACCCATTCCCCATGTGAGAAAACTGAGGTTCACTTAGCCAGATTAGTAGCAGACCCAAGACTAAACACTCAGACCTTCTGGTTCCTAATCCCTTGTTCTAGCCATAGGTCTGGAAGAACATAAATGAGATCAGTGGCCACAGTATCTGCACACCTAGCCCAGACAGGTGTTCCAGGCCGTGAGGCCAGGCACAGAGGAGGGAACAGAACATCTGTCTATTTGAATGGTAACCTCTGCCCTTGGCTCTTTCCCCTAAGACACACAGGTGCACGCACACGCACGTGCACCTACATGCACACACACATGCACACACAAGCACACACACATTTCTTGCTCCTCCCAGGCTGCAAGCCCTCTTTGTGTCCTGGTCCTACAGTCCCAGGTTTTCAAGCAGGCTCTTCTAGACTCCCTGTTCCCACAGCCTCATCTGCAACCTGGGTGGGCTTCGGCTCAGGACCTGCCACACCTGCGTCTGTCCCCTCCTCCCTCCCCCACCCACCGGCCCAGCCTGGCCAGGAGGCCCCTCTTGGGTCCACATCCCAAGAGCAAACTGCCTGGGAGTTCCCTTCCTCCCTGCCTAGAAGAGCCCAGGCCTGCTTTTCTGTCACCATCCCACACAGCACCTAGCACTTTGCGAGGTCTATTGTGGGAGCTCTGTAGGTCCACCAAGAGAGGCCCAGCTAGCTAGGACCTGAGTGTTTGGCACCCAGGTGAACTCACAGAGCATGGCGAGGGCACGCTGCTCAGAAATCAGGATGATACACTCCATTCCACGCCCTGGTTCCACGGCCCTGATCTCTGTAAGGTCTCTGAACAGAGCCATCCTGCCCAGATTCCTTCCCTGGGACAGGAGGGGCCTGGTACAGCTGTGGATCACCAGCTGCCCCGTGCACACACTTACTTGGTCGCTGCCTCACTTCCCAGATGGAGGCTGGGTTCAATTCCCGCACCCTGGCCTCCCTCAAGCTCTAGGAGGTCTGGAACCCACAGGCCTGAGTCTGTGCTCCAGGGTCCAGACATTGCTGACCTGTCTTGCACAGGTGACTGGGGAAGCCATACCTGGCTATGGATCTCAGTTTACCTACCTGTCCAGTGGGGGAGCAGGGGGAACGCTGGATCTCTGGTTGCCTGAGGCCAATCTCTTAGCAGTTACCCTTGAGTCAGTTGCATTTAAACAAACTGTTGGGTCCATTATTAAACGAAACGAGACTGAGACAAAATGAAAGTTATTTAAAGCTTTATTTTATGCCAAGTATTAGAAGTTAGACTGATTGGTCAGGGGAATGAGACTGAAACAAGGTGAAAGTTCTGCAAAGCTCTATTCTATGCCAAGCATTAGAAGTCAGACTGACCGGCCAGGGCCGTCTCTGAAGAGAGCGACCCCTCCCAGTCTCACAGACTAACTTTTATAGAGCAAAAGTCTGGCCACACATGGGTGGCTAATGAGATTGTAGTCATGTTAGGTCACACGCGGGTGGCCAATTGAATTATAATATACCCTATAGTAGCTGTTTGACCTAACCTATTACTGTGGTCAGAATTGGTGCTCAAGGTTGGCGCCCAAAAGGCAGGGTTTACATTCTTTGGTGGTTAGGGAAAAAGTATGTGTGTTTCTTACTGATTGGATGTCTCCACCTGGCCGGACTCGTCCTTGTATCCTGGGCTCTGTTATCAAGAACTGGCTGACCTGGCCTTGTATTCTGGGCTCTGTTATTAGGAACTGGCTGACCATATTTTACTGGTTCCCCAGACTTGCTTTTAAGTAAGTTCCTCTTGGGGGGAGGGGGGCAGAGTCAGTTTAAGTTTTACTTGCACAAACAACAAAATGGCTTTTAACTAAGATGGAGTCGCTCTGGCTAAATAGGTCCTTACACAAACCTTAAGTCTGTGCTTAATGATGTCCTAGGGGCGCCGGGGTGGCTCAGTGGGTTAGACATACCACTCTTGGTTTGAACTCAGGTCATGATGTCAAGGCCATGGGATTGAGCCTTACCTCGGGCTCCATGCTCAGCTGGGGAGTCCGTTTGAGATTCTCTCTCTCTCTCTCCTTCTGCCCCTCCCCCCATGACGTGTACTCTAAATAAATAAGTAAATAAATAAAATCTTTAAAAAGAAATGACATTCGGGCGCCTGGGTGGCTCAGTGGGTTAAGCCGCTGCCTTCGGCTCAGGTCATGATCTCAGGGTCCTGGGATCGAGTCCCGCATCGGGCTCTCTGCTCAGCAGGGAGCCTGTTTCCCTCTCTCTCTCTGCCTGCCTCTCCATCTACTTGTGATTTCTCTCTGTCAAATAAATAAATAAAATCTTTAAAATAAATAAATAAATAAATAAAAAGAAATAAAAAGAAATGACATTCTAGCCAGGACTAGAGTCTGGTGTAACAGCAGAACAACAGAAGGTGTAGAAACAGAATGTTTCAGAAACATCTTTTGGAAGGATAATTGCAAATTGCAAGGAAAAAAAGAGAAAAAAGAAAAAGAGGTCCCTAGTTCAATGCTCCACTGCACTCACATATGCACACACACACACTTAATTCTTACTAGTTTATGACTGTCGGAATGCCCATAATGCAGATTTAAAAATTGAGGTTAGAGATCATGCGTGTGTTGAGTATCACATTGTTATTAAGTAGATGGACGACCTCATCAGAGTATCTTAATATAAAAGAAAAAGATAACTGTGGATACCGTTCGTGGAGCGAGTCTGGGAGAGACTGAGAAAAAGCAGGGGTGGTCTGCAGCCGCGTGTAAAACCATCGCTTAAACGTTTGCAGAATTTGCCCTAGTGGTTCTTCTGCTTCCACGTGACCCTGCAGCCACAGGACACCTCACTGCCCCCCCACCCCGTTCTCCAATTCTGAACCAGTCATTTGGCTCCACCTCTCACCCCTTTCCTGCCGTCTTCCAAAGCAGTCTCCTGTCTGAGGCTGACTGCCCGAGTTTGGGTCGAAACACCGATCAAGTGTCTACAAGGTGTCAGGTGCCGTGCAGGGTCAAAGAACGTTTGACCCACATCCTCCCTTGGGAGCTCACAGGCCATGAGGGGGATGGCCCCCCAAGGGAGCTCTGTGACCGAGGCCTGAGCAGACCCTTGCTAATACCCAGTGGAGAGAAACTTCTTAGCCAGCAGGGAGAGGAAGGAAGTCTTGCTGGAGTCGGTGATGCCTGTCTTTCTAAAAGGAGGTCAGAGCCTTTGCTCCAGCAACCCTGGCACAGTGGCAGCTGGAGAAAGTGTGGCCATAACAAAGCCACAGGAACGTATGGAAGGTGCCCAGGTGAAGGCTGGCCTCAGGGGGTGCTCCCTCTCCCAGGTCCCCCAGAGCGAGCTGAGGGAAAATTTCAGCATATGCATACCAGGCACGTAGCTGAATCCTATCTACTTCTTCCCACAGAGCTTCTGCGGGCTTTTCTGTAAAATGCTTTATTCATTTTGCACCTGCCTAGAAACTGGGCCCAGGAGTAAGGCGGAGCCTTTCCAAGTTCCAGATGCTTCCTCGGTGGTGGGGCAGCGAGCAAGAGGGAAAAGCAGAGTGATCTCACCTGACCTGACCATCCCCCTCTCCTGCATTCTTGCCACACTCTTATCACACCGGGCTTGGGGACAGCAGGAGGAGAGAGGGCAGGGACTTGCCCCAGCCTAGGACAAGGGAAGGAGGGTAGATGGAACAGCCCAGAACGCAGGCAAGGGACAGGCTCACCATTCCCTTTCACCATCAGAGATGCACATCGAGTCAAGGCAAAGCCTCCAAAGAAAAAGCAACACTCTACTGTCAAGGAGGCATGATGTCGACATAGAGCACAGGTCCTGGAGTCAGAGAGGCCTGGGTTCTAGTCCTGGTCAATCACGCGGGAGCTGGGCCACCGACTCAGCCCACTTCACCTCTCTGGGCCCCTGTTTCTATCTGTTCGATGAGGTCATAGAACCCCCTGCTTTGCCCACTTTGAGTGGGTGGCCATCCTCTGAAATTCAGTAATCAATGTGAGGGTGGTTCATGAATAATAATTAATAGTAACAGCATAATAAATAATAGTAATAGTAATAGAGAGCACGAGGAACACCTGATTCCGCTTACCCATGTCACACAGGGCTCATCGCGTCCGTCCTCTGGCATCTGGAGAGGGAGCGTTGGGTGTTCGATGCCACAGGAGGCCCAGTGGCCGGTAATTCTTCCCACTCCGGGGAAAATGTGCCGTAAATAACAGAGCAGACAGCAACAGCAGAATCTGAAGGAAGGCGGAGCTCTGTAAATAGTTGAGCTATTTACCAGTGTAAAGACAGGGAAAGATGTCTCTTTTTGGGAAAATACTAGATGATTTATGTGCTACGGTGCAGTTAGGGATGAGAAACACCCATTTCTGGGCATTTAGACGTTTGGGGAAACAGAAAGGCTGTCAACCTAAGATCCCGAGCCACGGGACTGGGGGACCTGAGCCCTGTGGGTGTGGAAGTGGTGAGAAAACAGTCAAGTCATGGTCCATGCCATCCCCCAGATCTCCACCGAGGACTGGCTGCAAGGCACCGGCGCAGGAATGAGGACAGATAACAGCTCTGGATCCCGGCTGCACGGGGCTCACCCTGCAGGTGGCCAGAGGCGCGAGGCAGCTCAGAAATGGGGAAGGGGGGCTCCCTTGTTCATCCACGTTTCCAGCACTCCTCCCTGAACGAGAGAAAGCAGGCTGGGGAAAAGCACGTGTTGGGGCGCCTGAATGGCTCAGTCAGTGAAGTGTCTGCTTTCAGCTTAGGTCATGATCTCTGGGTCCTGGGATCGAGCCCCACGTCGGGGTCCCCAGTCAGTGAGGAGTCTGCTTGTCCCTCTCTCCCTCTGCTGCTCCCCCTGCTTGCACTTTCTCCCTCTCTTAAATAAATAAGTGAATAATCTTCAACAACAACAACAACAAAATCACGTGTGGGTTGGTAAGCAGACCCCTTTAACCCCAAGGGTATAATCTGAGTTGTTGGATACCAGACAAACCTTTTACAGAGGGCTGTCTCTACCATCCGAGACAAAATGAAGGACAATTACTCTGGGAGAGAGAATATATTGACTGAAAGTTACTCGTACTAAGGTGTGAACGACTGATCCCCGATGCGTTTAACTGGGGCAAGGAAAGAATCAGTAGTCTCCCCTCCCAGGGGTCTGAAGCAGGGAAGACAGTCCTCAGAGTGGCAGACAGTTTACAGAACAGGGACCCGGCACGGTGGGGACCAGAGCATTCGATCCAAAGTCAGCAAGTCTGGGTCCAGGCTCCCCAGCGACCCCCTCCGGCTGGACTACCCTGTTCAAGTTATACTTCACCTGAAGGATATTCGTTTCCTCACCCTAACAGCAGGGAATGCTAGAGGAACCCATGGGGAGGACCCATGACCCTGGACAGGAAGAGGTGCCTGAGGGCTTTCATAGAATTCCCTTCTGGTGTAAACTTAAAGCAAATTCGGAGTGCTGTGCTTGAGATCCATGTGGTGCCAGGATTCACACCCCACACCACCCAACCACCAACGTCCTGCAGTCAAGCTTCCCAAGGCCAGTGGTTCCCAGCCGGCGCGGGCTCGCCAGCACCTCTGTGTCTCTTCCCCAGGTCAGAAAGGATGTCTCCTCCCCCAGATGAGCAGCCACGCCGTTCTGGTGGCTTCTCAGAGGACTCAGAGCCCGAGCAAGGAAGTGCGCCTGAGCAGGGCCAGGCTCCCAGTGCCACCTCAAATCTCGTCATGTCTCTGTGCTTCAGCTTGTTCACCTGGAAGATGGGCACGCTCGTGCCCTCCACGTCCGCATGCAAAGCCCCCGCATGGTGCCAGGTGCCCAGAGGCGCTCCATGGGAGCTGGTCTTATTGTTTTGTTATTAGCATTGTCATTATGATATGCAATTGTGACTGTTTCATGATGACACCAGTAATGGAGATGAGCCACAGAGGGTGCAGCATTGCCACAGACGTGTCCACACTACCGCGCCGCACCCACCCCACCCCCCAGTCACAGCTGCGTCCTACCTGGCACACTCCGGCAGCCTTGGGCATGCCGGGCTGGGCGGGAGGCGTAAGGCATGTGGGGAGAGCCGGATGCCAGAGCCACTGGGCAGGCACACAGAGCCAGCCCGTGGCTGCTGTGAGTCACCTGTCAGTTTACCGTTGGCGGAGGTGGGAGGACAATGTTCAGCACTCCAGGCAGGGTGGGGCGAGGCGAACGCCGGGCAGGACTGGGGGAGTAGGGGATTGGGTGCGAGCCTGAAGCTGGCTCTAAAGATTCAGTGTGGGCGTGGTGGCTAACCATGGGGCTGGGGTCCATGTGAGTGACCAGGCAGGGGTTGCTGGTGGGCCCGGGTGTTCTCTGGGCCACTGTAGGCATCAAGGGGCCTTTGGGGAGTGCAGAGCTTGCGGGCTTCTGAGGTGGTGGCTGCTGGT
>NC_081569.1:135546823-135554090 GCF_022355385.1 Mustela nigripes
GGCTGGAGACAGATAGGTGGTGGAGCTTTGAGTCATTTAAGTCAAGGCCTCAGGGGCTCCTGGGCATGGGGGCTGAGCAGGTGGACAAGAGTGAGGCTGGGTGTCGGGACAGAGGAAGAATCAATGCATCAAGACCTCGAGGACCGCTCTGGCTGCCAACGTGCCACCCCGTAGCCCATCTCCTGCCACAAAGACTTCCATTCCAAGCTCTTCCATTCTCACTCTGGCCCATGGGCTTCTGTTCTTGTCATTCTCTCTGTCCTGGGGTTCTCTGCTCCTTCGTCACCTGGGGTTCCCTTCTCAGCTAAATGGACACACTTGTTGGACCCACCATGCCGAATATCTTCCAAGCTTTGCATCTTATCTTCTGCCACCAAGACTCACTGTCTTACGAGGCCCGCATCAGGCTCTCTGCTCAGCAGGGAGCCTGCTTCCCGGCTGGAGACAGATAGGTGGTGGAGCTTTGAGTCATTTAAGTCAAGGCCTCAGGGGCTCCTGGGCATGGGGGCTGAGCAGGTGGACAAGAGTGAGGCTGGGTGTCGGGACAGAGGAAGAATCAATGCATCAAGACCTCGAGGACCGCTCTGGCTGCCAACGTGCCACCCCGTAGCCCATCTCCTGCCACAAAGACTTCCATTCCAAGCTCTTCCATTCTCACTCTGGCCCATGGGCTTCTGTTCTTGTCATTCTCTCTGTCCTGGGGTTCTCTGCTCCTTCGTCACCTGGGGTTCCCTTCTCAGCTAAATGGACACACTTGTTGGACCCACCATGCCGAATATCTTCCAAGCTTTGCATCTTATCTTCTGCCACCAAGACTCACTGTCTTACGAGGCCCGCATCAGGCTCTCTGCTCAGCAGGGAGCCTGCTTCCCCCCTCTCTCTCTGCCTGCCTCTCTGCCTACTTGTGATCTCTGTCTGTCAAATAAATAAATAAATAATCTTAAAAAAAAAAAAAAAAGACTCACTGCCTTAATGTTCCTGGGTCCCTCTCACTGATCCCTGGGCCCAGTCCCTCCCTGCCTGGATGATGGGCCCCGTCGAGGCAGGCTAGAGGACAAAATGACTGCTCCTACTGTCAGCCAGAGAGGGGTAGTGTCCATAAAAAGGACAGGGAAGGTGGAGCTATAGGTGGCACCTCTGTTATTGTCCATACTCACAAGCATGCACGCACACTTACACACATTTACACACGCAAACACATAGGCCCACATGCATGCAAACCCACTTGCATGTGCACACACACACAAGCATGCACACACACACGCCCACCTACACGCACACACACATGCAACACATAAGCATGCATGCACACCCACCTGCACATGCACATATGCACATACACACACCCACATGCATGTACACCCACCAGCATGTTCACATACACATAAGAATACACACATGCACGCATGTACCCCGTTCATGCACATACACACACCCACACATAAGCAAGCATGCACACACACACATGCGCACGCACACATGCACACACGCGTGCCCCCAAACATGCAAACACATGCACACACACGCACACACACATGCACGCACACACACACTCCCCCGTGCATGCACTCACACAAGCATGCATGTGCATATACATACCTGCACACACACACACATACAAGTTAAAGTAACACAATAGAACAGTGTTGAGGAAGAAACAGCATTAAGAGGTGGGCAGCCAATGTGCTGGCCACATGTCAGTGAACTTGCCCTTTGGGGTCTAACAGGCTATCTGGGTCCCGGGGCCAAGGACCCAGTGAGGAAAGACCTGTGGTCAGCTGTAGCTCCACAAGTCTCCATGCAAATGTCCTGGTGAGGCTCAGCCCCTCACTGGGCTGGGGCATCAGGGCCAGGGGCAGTCTGGAACACAGCCGGTGCCACAGGCAGCACCTGTCATAGAAGGAAGCACAGCAGAGGATTTCAGTGCATCTTTGGGAGGCTTGTGTCTCAAAACTCAGCATCTGCCTCCTCAAAGCCAACAAGACAGCTTTCCTGGGTCCCTTTCCTCCAGGAGGGCATTTCCTGCTCTCTGGGTTAATCCTTCTTCACTTAATCCTCCATCCATTCACAAATGTGTATTTAACACTGACTATATACCAGACCCTGGGGCACAGCAGCAAGCAAGGCCACCATGAGCCCCATCCTTGTGGGGTCAGGGAGAGATGTGAAGACTGCCACCTCAGTGCCTCTGTGTGTTTGGATTCCCAGCATGAGTGTGTGAGTTGATTGTCTTCTTTTTCGGCAAGTCAGATTGACATGTTTTTCCTCGGGCCCTTCCCCATCCCAGTATTGGAAGCATTGTTTGTTTTCTCCTGGGGATGAGTGATTTCCCAGACTTAAGAAAAATGCCTGAGAGACTGGGCCCATGGGATACAGTGCTCTCAGACGTCAGCATGCCACCAGCCGGGAGGAGGTAAGGACTGTCTTCCCAGGTGCCTGGGGCCTCCCTAATTTTCAAGGGCCCCTCCCAGCTTGTGATGCACCACATCTCCCAAGATAGTTCCAGCACTGGACTGGGAGGGAATAAAAGCCCATGAGTAGGTTCTGAGCCTCAGTGGCTCTGCCCAGAGCCTCTTGTGCTCTCCAGGGAAATAGGAACATACTGGCAAGAATTAACACTGCCATTGCATTAAGCAGGGGAAAAAGAAGGAGCCTAAAAGAATTGTTCACACAGCAAGTACATCCAAGTTAATGTTAAAAATATCCTAATGGTCTCAACCTAAATGGGGAAAACTAAGGAACACGACAGGGATGTCCACTCTCTCTACTTTTATTGAATGTAGTACTGGAAGTCCTAGCCACAACAATCAGACAACAAGTAGAAATAAAAGGGATCCAAATCAGCAAGGAAGAAGTAAAAATTTCACTATTTACCCATGACATGATACTCTATGTAGAAAACCCAAAAGACTCCACCAAAAACTATTAGAATGAATAAACGAATTCAGTAAAGTTGCAGGATTACAAAATCCATGTACAGAAACCTGTTGCATTTCTATACACTGATAACAAAGAAGCAGAAAGAGAAATTAAGGAATCAATCCTATTTACAATTCTACCATAACATACCTTGGAATACACCCAACCAAGGAAGCAAATGACCTGTACTCTGAAAACTAAAACTATAAAACATAAAACAAATAAGAAATTGAAGATCACACAAACTCAACACACACAAAACAGACAATCATATTAAAAAATGGGCAGAAGATATGAACAGACACTTCTCCAATCAAGACATACAAATGGCTATCAGACACATGAAAAAATGTTCATCATCACTAGCCATCAAGAAGATTCAAATTAAAACCATATTGAGATACCACCTTACACCAGTTAGAATGGCCAAAATTAGCAAGACAGGAAATAACATGAGTTGGAGAGGATGTGGAGAAAGGGGAATCCTCTTACACTGTTGGTGGGAATGCAAGTTGGTGCAGCCTCTTTGGAGAACAGTGTGGAGATTCCTCAAGAAATTAAAAATAGAGCTTCCCTATGACCCTGCCATTGCACTACTGGGTATTTACCCCAAAGATACCGATGTAGTGAAAAGAAGGGCCATCTATACCCCAATGTTTATAGCAGCAATGGCCATGGTCACCAAACTGTGGAAAGAACCAAGATGTCCTTCAACGGATGAATGGATAAGGAAGATATGGTCCATATACACTATGGAGTATTATGCCTCCATCAGAAAGGATGAATACCCAACATTTGTAGCAACATAGACGGGACTGGAAGAGATTATGCTGAGTGAAATAAGTCAAGCAGAGAGAGTCAATTATCATATGGTTTCACTTGTTTGTGGAGCATAACAAATGGCATGGAGAACAAGGGGAGATGGATAGGAGAAGGGAGTTGAGGGAAATTGGAAGGGGAGGTAAACCATGAGAGACTATGGACTCTGAAAAACAATCTGAGAGGTTTGAAGGGGCGGGGGGTGGGAGGTTGGGGGAACCAGGTGCTGGGTATTAGAGAGGGCACGGATTGCATGCACCCCTGGGTGTGTTGCAAAAACAATGAATACTGTTATGCTGAAAAGAAATTAAAAAAAAAAGTTAAAAGGCAACAACAACAACAAAGATGACACAAAGAAATGGAAAGACATTCCATGTTCATAGATTGGAATATCGAATATTGCTAAAATGTCTATTCTACCCAAACCAATCTAGACATTTAATGCAATCCTTATCAAAATACTGTCAGCATTTCTTCACAGAACTAGAACAAACAGTCCTAAAATCTGTGTGGAACCAGAAAAGATCCTGAATAGCCAAAGAAATCTTGAAAAAGAAAAGCAATGATAGAGGCACCACAATTCCAGACTTCAAGTTATAATACAAAGCTGTAATCATCGAAACAGTCTGGTACTGGCACAAAAATAGACACATAGATCAACAGAAAACATCAGAAAACCCAGAAATGAACCTACAGTTATATAGCCAATTAATCTTCCACAAAGCAGGAAAGAATATGCAATGTGAAAAAGACAGTCTTTTCAACAAGTGGTTTTGGGAAAACTAGACAGCCCCATGCAAAAGAATGAAACTGGACCATTCTCTTTTACCATACACAAAAATAGACTCAAAATGGATTAAATATCTAAATGTGAGACCTAAAACCATAAAAGTCCTTGAAGAAAACACAGTCAGTAGTTTCTCTGACATCAGCCCTAGAACTTTTTTCTAGATACAACTCCTGAAGCAAGGGGAATAAAAGCAAAATAAACTAGTGGGACTACATCAAAATGAAAACTTCTATATAGTGAAGGAAACCATTAACAAATCCAAAAGGTAACCTACTGAACAGGAGAAGATATTTGCAAATGACATATTTGGTAAAGGGTTAGTATTCAACATATATAAAGAACTTCTAAAACTCACCACCCACAAAATGAATAATCCAATTAAAAGTGAGCAGAAGCACGAATAGATATTTTTCCAAAGAAGACATCCAGATGGCTAACAGACACATAAAAAGATGTTCAACATTACTGGTCATCAGGGAAATGCAAATCAAAACTACAATGAGATATCATCTCACACCTGTCAGAATGGCTAAAATCATAAAACAACAGGTGTCGGTGAGGATGTGGAGAAAGGAGAACCCTCTTGCACTTTTGGTGGGAGTGCAAACCCGTGCACCTACTCAGGAGAACAGTATGGAGGTTCCTCAAAAAGTTAAAAATATCAGAGAGGGAGACAAACCATGAGAGACTCTGGACTCTGGGAAATAAACTGAGGGTCACAGAGGGGGAGGTGGGTGTGAGGATGGGGTAACTGGGTGATGGGCATTAAGGAGGGGATGTGCTGTGATGAGCACTGGGAGTTATATGCAACTGATGAATCAATGAACATTACATCTGAAACTAATGATGTATTATATGTTGGCTAATTGAATGTAAGTTAAAAAAAAAAAAAAGAACTACCCTGTGATCCAGCAATCACACTGTTAAGTATTTACCCAAAGAATACACAAATATTAATTTAAAGGGATACATGCATCCATCTACAATAGTCAAATAATGGACACAACCCAAGTGTCCATCGACTGATGACTGGCTAAAGAAGATGGGGTGTATATATACAATGGAATAATGGTATATAGACAATGGATTATTACCCAACCGTAGAAAAGAATGAAATTTTAACATCTGCATTGCTATGGATGGAGCTAGACAGTATTATGTTATGCAGAAATACCATAGGTTTTCTCTCATATATGAAATTTAAGAAATAAAACAAAAGAGCTAAAAAGGAGAAAAAGAGAGAGAGGCAAAGCAAGAAACAGACTCAACTCTGGAGACCAAACTGATGATTAGGAGAGAGAGGGAGAGGAGGCTGGGCGAGTGAAGTGATGGAGACTAAGGAGGACATTTGTTGTAAGGAGCCCGGGATATTGTATGGGACTGTTGAATCACTATTGGTACCCCTGAAGCTAATATTACACTGGATGTTAACTAACTGGAATTTAAATAAAAACTTTAAGAAACTTTAAAAATCACACACAAAAATTTTTGATGCTCTTAACCCATCTAATGGCTGAGATGTCAAAAGCATCAGCATTATAGCTCATCTGTCTGTTGCAGAGACACTTTGAAAGGGAAAGATCGTGTTTTGATGGCAGATCAGCTCAGCTTCGAATTCTGGCTACAGTCTTTATTAGCTGAAAATGGACTATATGCTCCCCACATAAAGTGTCTCATGAAGAAAAATGATGGAAATACTGACTCTAGGGCTTGGAAGCTATTTTTATCCACAATAACCAAGGGCATAAACAGTCAGGACCTGCTGGGCTTATGGTGAGACTCAATGAGATCATTTAAATAGGTTCTGTGGCTTTATTCCTTGTTATAAGCCCTTGGACCTTGTACATAAAAGGCACCCAATAAATAACCACTGGATGAATTAATGAATAAAACAGTGAATGAGCAAATGTCCTTTTTTTCATCAAAACCCATTTGCCTATGAAAGAAAATCCAAGTTTTTAAAAATAGCAATAGTTATGAAGTGTTGCTGTAATGTCAGCACCTACCACTCTCCATGCCCTCCAACCACCCCACTAGCTCAGCCTCTTCTGTCTTTATACTCTGGGACTGTCTTTATACTCTGCCAGGGCCCAGAGTATAAGGCTCCTCCCTTCTCACAAGCCCTTCCTGTCTTTATACTCTGGACCCTGGGCTTGCCATACTTGCTTCTTGTCCATCTGGAAATGCTGATTCATCTTCACCATTCAGTTTAGATATGACCTTCTCCAGGATTTTCTGAACTTCCTTCCTCAAACAGAACTCATCATTCCTGGCACTGAGCTTCTCTGAGCTGGTCTATGGCCCTGGGGCTTGCTCTTAACACTGCGCTTCTCTCTGCATTGAAAAGTTACTGATATCCAGGTCTGTATCCACATTGAGGCTGTGAGACATCACTTGTTCTCTGTTTCTGCCTCCCTTTCTCCCTCCTCTTTTCTTTTTTTCATCCTTCCTCCTTCCCTTTCTTCCTTCATCCTTCCCTTCCTCATTCTCTCATTTCCACTCAGTGACTATGATCCAAGCTTTTAATCCCTACTTGGCATTAAGAATACAATAGTTCACAAGAACACCAGAGTCCCGACCTTCACATAGGTTGTGACTTAGTAGTGGTGGAGATGGTGATCGTGATGATGATGGTGGTAGTGACGATGATGGTGGTGGAGGTGGTGGAGGTGGTGATGGTGATGATGATGGCAGCAGTGATGATGGTGGAGATGGTGATGGTGGTGGTGATGGTGGTGT
>NC_081569.1:135554100-135583543 GCF_022355385.1 Mustela nigripes
TGATTGGTGGAGATGGTGATGATGGTAGAGATGGTGATGGTGGTGGTGATGATGTTAACGGTGGTGATGGTGATGATGATGGCGGCAGTGATGATGGTGGAGATGGTGATGGTGGTGTTGATGATTGGTGGAGATGGTGATGATGGTAGAGATGGTGATGGTGGTGGTGATAATGTTAAAGGTGGTGATGGTGATGATGATGGTGGCAGTGATGATGGTAGAGATGGTGATGGTGGTGTTGATGACAGTGGAGATGGTGATGGTGGTGGTGATGATGATGATGGCAGTGATGGTAGAGGAGGCAGTGGTGATGATAATAATTATTTAAGGACAATTGTCATGTGAATAAAAAGAAAAACTTGTTATTTTTCCCTTCCCCATCTTTTTTTTAAAAAAACATTTATTTATTTGAGAGGGGTGGGGCAGACGTGGAGAGGGGGAGAGAGAGAATCTCCAGCAGACTCCACACTGAGTGCAGAGCCCAATGGGGGACTCTTTCTCACAACCCTGAGATAACAACCTGAACTGAAACCAAGAGTCAGACGCTCAGCTGACTGTGCCACACAGGTGCCCCTTTCCTTTCTTCATCTTAACATTAAAACACACTTAGATCTTCAGGGTCTTCTGCTCAACCTGTTCTGGTCACCCATTCCTGAGTAGGAATAAGGCCCTAGAGGTAGCTAGGTGGCTTTGAGGATAGGCGGGGTAAATAGCAGAGGGTCCCTGGAGTGGGACAAGGGCAGAAAACGGGGCTCTGGGTGCGAAGATGAAATTCCCTCCCTTGGTCTGCCCTCCACTACATTCATTCATTCATTCATTCATTCATCCACTTGCAAGTTTTTACTGACTGTGTCTGTGTGCCTGGCCCTGCGTTAGGCTCAGAGAATTCCCACAGGTTGCCAGCAATCCGGTTCCCCCTAGGGGAGGGACAGTGGCACCACCTGCTTACATCTGGACTTCAGAGAAATGCCTGGAAGTCATCTGTAGTTCTGCTCTACCAGTCTGCTGATCTAGATAATTAAGTCCCCATTCCGGAAATTTAACAAAAGGAAAACAGGCGCGTAATTCCTCCATTGCATGCTGCTGGAGCCTGGTGAAGGAATAGAGATGTCAGTCCAGGGTGCCCAAAGTCTTGAGACACTTTGGAGCTTCAGACTTGGGCCTGGGACAAGGAGTGAGGGAGGAGAGATCAGGCAGGTATAGCCAGGGGTCCAAGAGGGCAGCGGCCCTGGGGGGCTGGAGTGCCCCCTGCTGGCAGGGCCCCAGGGCTCGGCACAGGCAGGCCCCAAGGCTTGGCACAGGCACCTTCCTCTTCCCTGCAGTGTTTGGCAGTGTTTGGAGGTGTGAGGCATGGCCGCCGACTTACTCTCTCTCAGTCTCTCTCTCTCTCTCTGTTGGAAGGGATAAAATGTGTCAGCAGCTCTCATCTGCTACCCTGGAGGGTGACAGCGACAGCCATCAGCACTTTTTCAGAAGATGAAAACAATCGGCCTCTGGGGGATTGTGATCGAAAGCAGTTTTTTTCTGTCACTTTTTGGGCCACTTGTGATCCTGTTTCTATTCTGTCCTTCCTGGCAGTTTTTAGAACAATGCCCGGTGCCTACATGTACTTGAACTTCTCTTTTCTTCCAAAGGGGTCTGGATGCTGGAGTGTTGCATAATGTCCCATTCTGCTGGGCTGAGCCCACCACCTGCACACCTGTCCCGCCACCCACACATCTGCCCCACCGACCTGGTCCCGTTCCCCAAGCAGCCCCTCAGCACACTGGTTCCCTTCCCAAAAGAGAAGCAAAGGCAGCTTCCACCATGGGGTAAGTGCTTATCTCCCAGCCCGCAACCCACCATCCAGCACACCCCCACTCGGTGTGTGGCTCCACCCACATCTCTACAAGCATTCCGGCCCCTTGAACATCCACACTCCCCACTCTAGGCCTGCCCTTTCTCTTGGAAGCTCCTCCACTCCAGCCTCCCCACAAATAAGCCCTTCAAGTCAAATTTTGCTGCCTCCTGGAAGGCTCCCTGATTCCTTGATTGGAAGAGGCTGCACCCTCCTTTTCCCTGCAGTGTTTGGCCTGCAGGTCTCTGGGCACAGATCACAGGCTGTCTGGGGCTCAGCATTTCCTCCAGGTTTCAGCACCATCTTCACCCTATGAATGTGCGTGTCCAGTCCGGGTCATGGAGATGCACTGCCTTCAGCCCGGGGGAAGGTGACAGCAGGTGGCGTCCAGCTGTTGACTCCTTCAGGTACCACTGCTCCCCAGGCAGGCAGTATCCTGTGCCTGAGCGAGGTGAGATTGAAAAGCCCGGCTGTTTCAACCCAACAGGGGCCAAGCCCATTGGTCAGTGTTCCTTCTCCAGCTTGCGAACTGGCCAAAGCCGCGTCGGCCAGCACTGCTGTTCCACATTCCCCTCTGCCCGTCCTGTCTCCTCCCACTTCCATTCCCAGGTGCTGATCCCCACCAAGCCTCTTGTACCCCAAACTCGCCCTCAGTGTCTGCTTCAGAGAGACCAGCCAGCACACCAGGCCTTCTCCCGGTCTCCCTCGTTCAGCCTTCCAGTCCGCAGATCTGGATGGGGCCCTGGCTGTGCGCAGACACTGTCCTGGGCACTTGAAATCTGGCAGCAAACAGCACAGGGACCCAGACCAGAAATGAGCACATGCAAATGCCGTGTGAATGCACGAGGGGGGAGTCAGAGAGTAACCTGGGGGTAACCGTCCCAGACAAAGAGGGGGAAAGCTCTAGAAGAAGATGTTGGCATGGAGTGCTGAAGGAGGGGAGGAAGCCAGCCATGGGGAAGCGGGTTCTTTTTGTCTGACAGCCTCTGGATAGCTCACCAAACATTCCCAGGCCCCGGGTGGCCCAGGGGGCCTCCCCCATCCCCAATCCCTCTTCTGTGCCTGATCCCAGGGATCCCCAGCCCTGTCCACCAGCCACCCAGCCCAGAAGCCTACAGTCACACCGCCCCTTCCTGCTCCCACATCACCAGGTCCCAATGCCACCAATCTCCTGGGCTGACCACACCCCGAATCCAAAGGGCTTCTGTGCCACATTCTGGCACATTCTGGCAGGCCCTTGGCACGGCCGTCAGCTATAGACTCTCACCTGGCAGATCGCCCTTCTCCATCGGGAAGCACTGTCCTCGCTCTCAGGATCCAGACCCAGTGTGCCTGTCTGTCCAGCCCCGTGACTGAAGTCCCCCTGACTCCTGGAGCACACAGCACCCGGTATGTCCGTGTGCTGGGGCCACTGTAACAGAACCACAGACTGAGCCGTCACACAACAGAAACGGGTTCCCTCACAGTTCTGGAAGCTGGAGGTCAGAAATCAAGTTGTCAGTGGGGCCAGGCTCCCTCTGAAACTCTGGAGAGATCTCTTTTGTTCCTCTTCCCAGCTTCCCAGCCCCAGGAAGTCCGGGGGTGGGGGGGGGAGTCCTTTGGCTTGTGGCTTCGACACGCCAGCCACTGCCTCTGTCATCCAGTGCTGCATCCCCCATGTCTGCTCACGTCCGCTCCCCCTCTGTACCTGTCTGCCTCTGTGTTCCAATTTCCCCTGTACTGGAAGGACACCAGTTACACTATGACCTACTCTAATCATGTCTTTTCAACATGATTACCTCCGTAAAGATCCCATTTCCAATTAAGATCACATCCTGAGATGCCAGGGGTTAAGCCTTTGATGTGTCTTTTTCAACCCAGGACACCTGTCACGCCTCTACCTTAGTGTGACTCACACCCTGGCATAATATCCTTCCCCTGGGGCCACTCCCCTCCCTGTTCCCATTCTGACACCCAGGTCAATAGTCCTCAACTTTCTTGGATTTTGTAGCACATTTATTTTTTAACAACATAATTTATACACTCCTCTGACATCACAAACACAGAGCAGAGGTGTTCTCTGATTCAAGGGGACGGGGGTGAAAATTGGAGGTGACAGCCCCTGCTAGGGCACCTTCATTGTCTGGCCCCTGAGGAAGTTTGGGGAGCCATGGAACATGCTGGAGAAACATTAGCTGGACAGCGAGATCTTTGGTGATGAGCCTGGACCTTGGCCGAGTGGAGCCCTAGGACCCCAGGTCCGTGTCCTCCTTCCTTGAGCTTCTGCCCAAATACCAGCTTTAGCGCTGTGTCCCCTGGTGACCCAGTAACAAATCTTAATGCCCTACTTCCACCCTCTGTTCCTGCTTTACTTTCCTCCCTGGCACCTGCTACCCTATTTCTTCGTTTGCTGTCTGTCCCCCCTCTCCTCACTGTCTGCAAGGACAGGCATCTCCGTGCCATTCCTCCAGGGCTGGAATGATGCTGGTGGTGGGTCGGAGATGCCCGACAGATATTTATTGGGTGGGTGGATGCGTGACTTTTTCTTTTAACGGCTTTACAGAGAAATCATTGACATTCTATGCAACTTCGACACTCAGTGTGCTCCATCCCGTGGCTTCCAGCATATTCATGGAGGCTGGGGAAAGTCCACGGGTCATTATCATGGGGTGTCTTCCTCTGAATGACACGAGAAAGAAAAAGAACCTTCTTATTACTGGCATAACAATCAATTACACATATTAGTGCGTAGAAAAGAGAAAATTGGGGGTTTAGGCTGTGAGACAAACACGAACAGGGAGGCTTGTGTAGGTCATAATTTTCTTTCTTTTGTGAGGAAAATCTAGGTGTTATACAGAGAAATGGAAGAATATATATAAGTGGAAAACTTATGCATAGATATGAAATGTTGTTATTTAATTAAATGCTACAGCCTCATTAGCTTTAAAATAATTAGATAGCCATTGTTGACATCTATGGTTTCTGTCTGCTGAGAATCCCCTGTTCCAGTAACTTCCCAATCCCCATCTCTGGGTCTCTATCATTATCCTGCAGCTGTTACGTGATACAGCATGTCCCCCCAATTCAGTTTATACTTGGCTGATCCCAGGGGAGCCCCAGAGGCAAGCTGGGCCCCTCAGCCTCCCTCCCCTGGGATGTGGAGTCCAAACTGATTCCTGCTCAGTCCGATGCACTCTGGAACAAAGAGCCTGGAGCTCTTGGTGGCTTTGCTCCGCCCTGTGGACAGAGAGGGGGATAAACCTGTCGTTGGTAAGAGAGAATAAGGAAGCAGTGGAAGGAGGAAAGGAGGTGGGGAGAGGGAGGAGGGGGGAAGGAAGAAGGGGGGAGGGCACCATGGGAGGAGGGCATGGGTGCAGGCAGCTCAGCCTGGGGCTGCTACTCCCCACGTGTTCTGCCAGCCGCCCAGAGCAGGCCTCTTGCAGTTCTCCCTCGGGACCCCATGGGAACATGGACGGTCTGGGCTGAGAACTCGCACACCATCTCTTCTGCCTCAATCTGTCGGCTAATCCTGGAGTCAGGATCGTGTGTGAGGACACGGCAAATCCATGTGCTGAGGGTATGCACACCCTCGGTGGGGTGGTGTGGAACAGGGGCTATGTTCGCAGTCTATCGCGCAGATGCTTCACTGAGCCGTGGACCTCTGTGAATGGAGGACTAATGGCACCGATCCTGGAGGAGGGGCTTATGTTACCTGGCATCATGATCCTTGCCATCCATGGGAAGTAGTTTACAGAGCCCGAGACGTGGTAAAGGGGGTTGAAGCTACTGTGTTTACTGCCACAGACAGACCAACTGCTGCTGGACGTCACAGATCCCAGATTTCCGCTTCTGCCCGGCTCCCGGATGTAAGCACTCCTCCGCATACTGTCACAATCCCATCCAATGTGCCTCGGTTCTCCACTGCGTCGATGGGGGTGATGTGCTAACCACTCTCTGGGTGGAGCTCTGGGCTGGCCTCCCAGGCTGACAGCCCCGCTGGGATCCTCAGGGACTCCACAACTAGTGCACCCTTCTCCCCCGCACCATGACCATCCCTTTCCACGCCTTCCCAACCTGTTGTTCTAGTCTCATCTCTCAATTTTCTGCCATTTCTCCCCTGTGGCTTTGTCAAACCAGATCACTAGCCCTTCCCTCCCGCACTGGCCAGGCTCCACCATGCCCCATGTGAGCCTCTGGCTGGCTGCTGGTTTGGCTGCACACTGTCTTCACTCTGAGACCCAGAGGCCTTCCCAGATACCGCTGGTAAAGGAAAAGAAAGGAGAGGAAAAGAAAGGACATTGCATTTGAGCAGAGACCTGCATGCCAAGAAAAATCCACTTTGGAAGGGTTCTTCTGTCAGGAGGAATAAGATGGTTGTGCAAAGGTCCTGAGGTGTGACTAAGCTTAGCATTTTTGGAGGAACAGAGAGAAGAGTAGTGAGGCTGGAGGGATGAAGTAGAGCAAAGGTCAGTAGGAGGCGAAGCAGGAAAGTAGGTAGAAGCCTGGTCATTCTATGCCTTCCCGGGCATTGTAAGGACTCTGGGTAGCATCTTAAGTGAAACAAGAGGCCATTGGACATTGGAGTGGCAGAGCCTACTCCTTCCTAAACTCTGAGAAGTCTGCAGAGTCTGCAAGTTCCTTGGGAGATAGGATTGGCATTGTGTCCCCAGAGCATACATGCTGCTGGCAGGGAGACATGCTTGCTAAGTATTGGGTGACTACAGGGCTGTTTGGCCTTTAAACATTTCATGGTGCCCCTCAGCACAGCGCCTACCTCCTCTCTTGTCCAGGGTCAGTGCTGCCTTCTCTTTATCCAGGCTTCAAGATACCCACTTGAGAGCCCTCATAACCCCTGTCTTATCCTCCAGCCATGGTCCCCTGTCTGTGCATGCAGGAGGGGGCTTCCCTCCATGGGAACCTTGGCTCCAGGCAAGGTTGGAAACAGGCAGAAGATGGGGGACTTCATCTCCCTTATCCTACACGCTGTTCTTCTTTTAATGCCACTTATGGGTGTGACACAAGGAGAGCGACTTCCACCGAGTCACCGTGACGTGCCAAGAAGATACGCACATGATTGAATCTACTCCCATAACCCCATGGGAGCAGTGCCCCTACTTATGTAAGGAGCACCCTGAGACTCAGGCAGCCAGAGATTTAAACTGTCCCCTGTTGTTTGGAAACAGAGCTGAGCTCTGTAAGCTTTGCACACTGCACCACTTTCTGAAGCCCAGGCTGGACCCAGACACTGGCTGGCCTCCGAGGCCTCCGTTCAGATGCCTGCTCCCCGAAGGGACCCACACTGAGCCCCTGACAGTCTCGTCAGCGCTGTTCCTGCTGGGCAGTCGTCTGTTCTCTGGTTCCCGGATGAGCTCCATCGCTCATCCGTCACCTCCCGCCCCTGCTTCCCCAACTCCCTTACTGCAGCCCCATCCCATCAAAGGACAGCGATGTGTTGCCCTGGAACCCCATGGCAGAGAGAGAGCAGAGGGAATGGACTCTAACCCCGTTTCACTTGTGAATCCTCACAAACTCCTCTGTGCCTCAGTTTCCCCAAAGCATTGAAATCAGTCAGCCCATCCCCATGTGGGTCTTCGCATGCCCTCGGGAATGTGGTTCAGGTTAAAGGTCCCACTTTGGATCAAGACACAATGGAAAGTACCCCCATGGGCCATGGGAGCTGCCATGGGAGGGTCTGCCGGCTCAGGGAGTTGGACCCACAGATGCTCCAGGAGTGGTGGGGGGTGGTGAGGGTGCAGATCAGACTGAGGTGGGAAGACGGAAAGCTTTGAAAACCCAGGTCAACTGTTGAAATTGCATTGCCTGGAAAAATTAATCCAGCCAAGGCCATCTTGATCTGGTAAAAACATAACAGAGCCGATAAAATGACAGCAGCAGGGGCTGAGGCTGAAAGTTCCAGAGGGTTATCAGCCTCAAGGCCCTAGGGAATGAGGGAACAAAGACAAAAAAAAGCCTCACCTCCGCGCTAGTTACAAGAACAAGAAACAGCAGAGAGTTTGCTGCCTGGTTCATGGAGGACTCCAAGCAGCCGTTCTGCTCTTCAAAATGTAGGAAACACCTCCCGACCCCTTATCTCAAGAAATACATCCAACGGAGCTGCAAAGGGGTGTATTATCACTCCCATTTTGCAGACAAGCAACCTGAAGCTAGCATGGGTGACAGCACTTGGCCAACCCCAATGGAAGTGAAGACTGAAGTCAGAATATATGGGAGGGGTGGCTTCCAATATGCCACAGGTGGAGGGGGGAGCAAGAGAGGGGGCTCCTGAGAAACCCGACAGACGAACCTGAACAAGAGCCCAGAGAGTTTGCTCAGCGCTTCCTCAAGGACAGAAATCCCTAGAAGAGTAATTCTGGTGGGGGATGTGTTCTCCATCCTGTAACAATGTAACATACCAAACTGGTTTGCAAAAACAGGGCTAGAGAGAGGGAAATGAACCCCGGAGCCTTCCTGTGTGCCATTTCCACTGTTGTCTGTGACCCTCTATATGCATCTTGATGTTTATCTGTTTTCCATGAATCAATTCAGAGGACTTACGGTTTCTAAGAAAAATCCTCTCTAACAGAATCGTTTCCTTCCCAATCTGTATTCTGGTATCTCTCCTAGGATCAGCAAAAAGACTGATTTTCTGATCATTTAGTTCTGTACCCATAGCAGACATGCCTAATCGATCCTAGGGCTCTTGCCTACTGAGTCCCGTGCTGCTCAGTCCAGAGCTCCAAGCAGCCACAAGCAGGGCCAAAAATGCTCCTGTAGCCTTTCTTCAGGCACTGAGGGGCTGACACAGTCCAGTTCAGCCAGATTTCCCAGAGCACTCCCCCTGGACTTGTGAATCAGAGAGAGTTTTCATTCTATCTCCTAACCATGGTAGGATGCCACCCTGCAGTCAAACCGTCTCTCTGTTCACCCATCATAACATCAGAAGGCAGGGATACCCCCCCCCAAACCGAGGGCACAGCTGACATTCCTCGTGGCTGGTGCTGTCCTGTGCATCTGCAGGGTGTTCAGCAGCCTTCCTGGTCTCTACCCACCAGATGCCAGTAGTACGCAACCCCCCAATTGTGACAACCCAAAATGCCTCAAAGGCATTGCCAAATGGTCCCCATGTTGGTGGGGGGTGGCAAACTCACCCCAGATTGAGAACCAGGGCACTAAAGCTCCCCTCAGCCCCAACATGATCTGGTTCTTGGTGTTTCATCAGGACACAGAAAAAGTCTGGGTCATCAAAGGCCCTGGATGCATTTCTGGGCCATCTGCTGACAGCCCCCCATGCCTTGTCTTCTCCAAGCCTGGTGTCTGCCCCTCCATGTGGGAGGCAAACACCCCTGGAAAATGGAGTTCAGAGGCTCAGCTCGGCTCAGCCCAGGGAAATGGCTGGAAGGGCAAAGAGAAAGGCTCAGGCATGTGCTTTGTAGAAGGTTCACAAGTTTGGACAGAAACCAAAGCTAGTGGGGTCCTGGCTGGGAAAACTGCAGGCTTCTCTACATCCGCTTGTTCCAAATGGGGACAGTTTTGCCTCCCTGAGAACATTTGGCAACATCTGGAGGGATTTGGGAGTTGTTACAACTGAGGGGGCACTACTGGCCCCTAGGGAGTAGAGACCCAGGATGTTGCTAAAAAATCCTACAGCGCATGGGCCAGCCCCCCTCCCCCCTCCAGCTTATCGACAGAGAATGATCTAGTTCTAAGCATCAATAGTGTCGAGCTGAGCAATTCTGCTCTAAGCAAAGAGCTCCTTGCCTCATGGGACAGGCCCTGGGTCTTGGTGCCCAGATAGACACTCTAACACACACCCACGGAACCTTCGGGAATGGCCCAGAACTTACAGAAAATGAGTCCGGAATAGTTCATAGTAGTGGGATCAGAAGGGAATAGAGCAAGAGCAGGCTTGCTTATATCTGGCCAGAAGGGTCGGTTTCCCTCATGGTGAAGCGAGCCACCCACCAGCAGCGGGCATTTACATGGTGAATCCTGATGCCCCAGTCCTGTGCTGAGTGGACAAGCCAGTGGCTCCCTGGGGGCTGTTGAGGGGGTCAAAGCTGTGAATCTGGAATTAGACTGAGCTTGAATGCTGGCTCTGGCCTTTTTTCACAGGGCGACCAGGGGAAAGTCAGTTGACTTCTGGAAACCTCAGTCTCCTCTTGTGGGAAATGGACATGATGTCAGCAGTATGAAGCTCTGAGGGTAGCGGGGCTGATTCCACAGAACAATTTTGTGTTTTCCATATCGACTAGTGTTGTGGCCTGTACGTGGGGGTTGCCTCGAGTGAAGCCCCTTTCTCAGTGGTCACCTGATTTCACCCTTGCTCTATCACTGGAAGGCAGGAGCTCTGGGGCTGGCTTTCTAAAACTTTAACGGTAGGTGACTGGCAAAGAAAGATACACGGACACCTCCGACAAGGAGGTTTATTGTCAGGGCCCCCAAGGAAATCGGGGAGGGAGGGAGGAGCCTGGCAGCCGCACCACCAGCTCCCACACAGAACTGGGACAGCCTTGGGAGGAACTGGCCAGCTGCCACGCTCCGAGGAGAGAGACATGTCCCACCTTGGAGCTGACTCAGCTTCTCCCACTTCTGCTGCTTCTGCTGTTGCCTCTACCTCCCCAGTTCCTCCTCAGCCTCGTGGATCCCTGACCTCATCATCTTCCACTGATATGCTCTGTGCCCCCTGGAGAGATCAAACCAGGGGATCAAACAGTTACCGGGTCACTGGCTGGGACAGTCATTTTCCTGAGGCCCTCTTTAGACACCAACCCTCATGGGAAGGAGGACAAGCTGTGAGAGGGTCATACCTCCCTGGTCCAGTCTGCTGATGCTCTGGGAGGGAACCCAAGGACACACAGCAGGGTCGCCCTCCCAGGGTGCTGGTAGGGGAGGGAATGAGTGTGTCCAGAAGTATGGGGCCAAGGATGTGCTCTCAGCGACCTGATGATGTCGTCAGTGAAAGGAGATCCCAGTGAGGGCCGAGCTTCTGGAAGAAAAGGAAGACCTAGTGGGAACTTTTCAGCTTTTCAGCTAAAGTGGACCGGCTGACAAGGAGTCAGATAGACCATGGACCATATGTTGGGCTAGAACTTGAAGTTCACAAAGCATTTTAGGGCTCCTCTTCTAGCAAATCCCCAGAACAACCCTCTGTAGCAGGAAGGGCAGTCTCCATTTTCCAGATGTGGAAACTGAGGCTCACAGGATATTCCTTGCTTCTGGGCATGCAAACAGCAAGTGCCAAGGCCAGACCTGATGGCAGGTCTATCTACTGGGAAGTTTGCACAGTGTTGCCGCTTGGAGCCACAGAACACTTGGGAATAAGGTGGAGATGTCCCCTCCAGGATCTGGAATCTCTCCTTTTGTGCCCAAAGCCTCAACTTGCTAGGGCTCAGCCAAGACAAGCCTGCCAAAGGGCTTCCTTCTTCTGGTGGCTTCTATGTGGAGAGCACCTGCAGTCTGTGTGATTGGGAAGGACAGTATGTCTTGCCGGATGCTCCTTGGCACACCAGCAGGATTAAATCCCCCAAAGGAAATGCCAGGTCCTGTGGAAGTCCTGCTTCCCTGTGCCTGTCCCCTCAACTGGCAAAGGATGTGAGGCTCCCAGCCTCAGTGGCTCAGAGGTGCCTGCTGATCAACTGCAAGATCAGGGAGGGGCTGACAAGAAAGAAATAGCGTAAAAGGGTCTGGAACGTTCTTGGAGAAAAGTGGCCCTCTCCCCTTCAAGGACTTGCATGCACACTGTCTTGACAAGTACTTGAGTCATGTGAGGCTGAGTGCAGAAAGCCGGGGTCCCTCGATGTCCGTCTCGCCCACTGGAGACTGAGGTGTGTGTCTCTGTGTGTGTTTGCACACCCGTGGCCAACGGATTTCATCTGTGACATCTCCTCAGTCCTTGATTGAACACCTCCTACAGGAGTCGGGTAGCTGTCGTCGAGGCCCACTCACTGGCTAGTTTTCCGGGGGAGGAAAACCCCGTGATGTTAGGTCTGGAGAAGTCATGGTTTCTGCATCCTCTCTCCTTCTCCCTGTGTGCTCGCAGACATGCATGTGCTTGCACATCAGAGAGAAACCCGATCTGATCGAATACAATATAAACCATAATAAAAGCATCCATGTCTATGTAGACAGAGATTTGAGAGACAGACGTGCACGTAGACCAGATGTAACTGACCACAGACGATGCTCTCAACGGAGCCTTCAATGCTGCAAATGTGCAGGCTTCTTGTCTTCGGAGTCAAAGAATGAATCTTGTGGATATAAAAACGTGAAACGCAGTGAAAGTTTATTAAGGGAGGGTGAGAACCGAAAGGAAAGAAGGCTCTCTAGAGATCTGGGGGTCCCCAGTGGGTTACCACCTGAAGGGGGGTGCTTTTATGGTTGGTCTTTTATAGAAAACTGACCAGGGAACTTGGTAAATATCTCCTCTATAACACTGAGGATAAGCAAGAGGAATTTGCAACAGTGGTATAAATATCTCCTCTATAGGTAGCACAAACAAGCTGGGTTTATTATCTTCCTTTGTCTCTAGTTCATATCGCTCTGTAAGGTTCCTCCACCTTTGGGAATTCTATGGGAATTCTGTGATCCCGGTCAAGTAGCCTTGGTTTTGGGCAGATCTGGGGGGTAGGCTTGTGACCTCAGGGAACACACTCAGCCCCCTGATGGCACCGCTGGGGTGACCCATTTCCAGATACTGCAGCAGCTTCCGAAACCCCCTGATGCCATGTTGCCTGGAGGCTGGTCTGGCACGCATTGGAAGGAGTGCTTGCACTTTACTTGCAAGCAGAGGTGCTAAGAGGTGCTAAGAGTCAGAGAATTGGGCCCTAGAGCAAGGCTGTCACGTGAAGAATCTCTAGACCACCAGGCCCAGTGGGTTGTCCTGACTTCCTCCCCACTCTGGGCATCCAGCTTGCCTCTCACCTGCTCCCTCCCTTAAGCTGAGACCAGGCACTCTGCACCTGTTTCCCGAGGCCAAGACCTCCTGTGCCCCCACCTGCTTCCCAGCACTGGCTGCCTGCCAGGGAGTTCCCCCAGATGCCCCACTTCCTACTGGGCTGTCTTCTCTGGCTGCACTTGCAGACCGCCCTACGTGCTTCAAGGATGGTGCCCCAAAGTCACTCCTGAAGGGTAACCTACAGACTCCACAGCAGGCCCCTGTGTAGCCATGAAGTCCCGATTTCCTTTGAGCTTCTGAGAACTGGGGTTTATTATTCCTGGTTGATGGAGAGGAAACTGAGGCTTCAGGTAGCAAAGGGTTTCCCCAAGGACGTTGGTAAGAGGTGACAGGACGGGTGTGCTGGTACATGCTGTTAGTATGTAAAGGGAGGGGAGCTTCTCCATAAAGGCCAGTTGGCCAAGGGTGTCCGTAGTGGGATGAACATGGTCTCCAAAAAGATATGTCCAAGTCCTAATCCCCAGAACCTGTGAATATGACCTTTTTCTGGGAGGTGTGGGGGAGTGTCTGTAGGTGTAATTAATCAAGGATCTCGAGGTGAGGGCATCCTGGGTTATTCAATGGGTCCTAAATCCTATGACAGGCGTCCTTACAAGAAAAGAACAGATCTTTTAATTTCAAAGATCTAAGTGGCTTTATTAAACAATCCACGAATGAAGTAGTACCCCAGAGAGCAAACAGAGGGCCAGGCAGAGGGAGATCCGAGACACAAGGCGACCTGCAGAGGAAGCCACATAAAGGCAGGGCAGAGCCTCGAGGGGTACGGCCACAGCCCAGGAACACCAGCAGCCAGCAGACGCTGGAAGAGCTCAGGAAGGACCCTGCCCTAGAAGCTTCAGAGGAGCACGATGCTGATGACACCTTGAGTTTGGATTTCCTTGCCTTAAAACTGTAGAGAATAAATTTTTGTTGGTTTGAACCAGCCGGTGTGTGGTACTATGTTAGGGCAGCCCCAGGAGATGACCACGGCATCCAAGCCCGTCTTACTTCTAGGATTCTGTCCTAAGGAGGAGGTGGGAGATGGGCGGGCATTTTGGTCCAAGGACGTACACCCAGCACAATCACAGAAGACGAAAGAATCCGTAAGTAACCGAAGCGTCCAGTGGGAGGGGACTGTCTAGACCAGTGATGATGGCAGATTCTGTTTCGAAGAGTTTCCTAATGTGGGTGTTACTCACGGTCTCCTGCTGAACGGGACAAGCAGGACACAAGGCTCTACATACCAAAATGTGCCATGCAAATTACCAACACTGGCCATTTCTGACCTACGACATCCAGAATGATATGAAGCCCTAGAAGGAGCATCTCTTACTCACACTGGGAGTTGTGGGGGCCAGTGGGGACATCAGGGAAAGGCAGTGGCTCCTGGCCAGCAGGAGCAGAAGCCACCCCAGGCAGAGGGAACAGCAGGAGCGAAGGCAATGTAGCAAAGAGGAAGGGCGTTTCCGGTCCCATGTTTCAGGCTGGGGCTTCCCTGCATAGGGGGCCCCCTTTTCCCGATTCTCCCCTAACCTGAGACAGGCCAGAACACACCGCTCCTTCTTCCCCTCTTGCTTGACGCTGACAGAGAGAGCATGCCCTTTGAGCGTCTTGACCCCAGCCAAGCCTTCTGCCCCAAGGGAGGCCCTTCTAGCAACCTGTTTCACCCATCTTGACAGGCCCTGCCCGCTGCGTCCTGGGAAGCAGGAACGGGCGGGTCTGCAGCCAGCCAGAGCTGGAGGCATGCCAACGGCCGGCGTCTCCACCAGTGGTAGGGCTTCACCCCTGCCCAGACAAGCGGCGGGGACAATGTAGGAGGCACGACCGTCGGGACTGTGGTGTCTAGGCAGTTTAGGGGCCAATAGCCACGTGAAACCTTCTGGTTTGTAAGCAAGCTCTTAATATGATCTTTTAGGGATGATGGCACCCTGTTTCTGCTCATTGACTGTGCCTTTCTTTGTATGATCATGAAATCAGCTTTATTCTTTTCTTTTTTTAACCATTGCTTTGTCCAGAATTCTGACTTAATTTATATTTTTCTTGATTGTGAGTCTGATTTTTACATGTTTTGCCTTTAGATTTAAATCTGGACAAGTCCCCTAAACCAGCCTCAAATACTTTATGGGACCCAGTGAGTCATAATTTTTTTTTTCCTTCGGAAAATGCAGAGCTGGAAAAAACCTTGAAAATCTGGCACCAAGGTCACTGCAAACAGGCAGCAAACAGGAGGAACCGTGCCAACTGCTCTATTTCACGTGCACAGATTTAAAAACTCGCTTAAGTTTGGGGCCTGCCTTTAAAAATTGGGTGAGTTCACATTAAAAAAGAATCCAGATTTCCAGCTTCCTTGGAACAATCAGGTCTGCTGGAGTTGTCGCTACTTGGGTACATGGGTTCATGCGTACCTTCAACAAATATTTACTGAGCATCTGCTACGTGTCGGCCACCGAGTACTGACCATGTCCCTGGAGTGAGCACGGTTGGAATCTCGGTGTTTGTGGAGCTGGTGTCAAGCTTTCCACCAGGCGCCTGTGGCCTGCCTCATCATCCTGTTAAGACTGGGTTCCTGAGATGGTCCAGGGTGCAACCTCCTTCCGTTCCAACCTCCTTGATTTACAGATGGAGAAACTGAGGCGCAGAGCGAGAAAATGACTTGCTGTGGGCCACTCAGCAGTCACTGGTGAACTAGAAGTCATGCTCCGACTCCCATTCCCAGCTTCAAGGCCACTCTTGCTGCCTCCAGCCGAGGGGAACCAGACCCTATGCATAGACCCAGTGCTTAAATTCATGTTACCAGTGATTACCAGCGGCTCCTGTAGCTGCCCGGGGCTCATCAGCGTATCACTAATCAGACCCCAGAAAGTTACCACTTCAGGAACACTGTGGCCTTTTTTTTTTTTTTTTTTTTTTTAACTTCCTTTGATCATATACCACCGGGCTTATCCACCTCAGGCATCCCCGTCCCGAACGCAATCATTTCATCGATGCGTGGTTAATCGTCAGCGATCTTTGATGCTGTTTGGTCTTCTGCCCCACTCACCTGTTGGAGGTTAGCAACCTCACTGGCTCTGACCCTCTTGGCAGTCTCCCTCTCGGGGGTTTCTATGCTGAGTGAGGATGAGAGACATCGCGGTCTTTTCAAGGTTTCCTTGGCAACATGTAACTCAGATGCCACGCCTCATGCGTCTTGGGCTACTGGTGCTCTTTCTTCAACCACACTTGTGTCTAGAGCGTGTCCGTGACTTTCTCGGTTGAACTGCCCCCTCCTCAGAGCGGATCCTGACTCACATCCCCGATCAGGTCTGTATCTCCTCTCTCCTCATGGTATTTCTTCTGGCGCTGACCCCTCTCTGAAATTCTCGTTTGTTTATGTGGCTACTGTCCATCACTCTGGCAAGAACGTACGTTCCATGAGGGTGAGGACCTTGTCCCGCTCAAGCCTCAGTCCCCAGAGCCTTGCGCGGTGCCTACACCCAGCAGATGCTACCCGGAGGGCTGACGAGCAAACACGGGCACTCACACTCGCTCTCCAGACCTCCCCTCCCCCATCACGAGGACGTCATCTGTCCAGGAGTGGTGTCGGGCTGTGACCTGGAGCTTCCGTAAAGAAGGAGGTGAGCTGTGTCTGTCAGGTGAGCTGTGCTTTGGAGTTTCCAAAAAGAAGAAGAAAAAGGAGCAAATATTTAAAAAGCCTCGAGTCTGGGACTGTTCGGACCATCTATGGCACATGTAAGAAACGACCCCAAACCTCAGTGGCTGAAAACAACAATCGCTTGATCTGATTGGGATCCTGTGCGTTGGGAATTCAGGCAGGGGTCAGCCCGGGGGGTCTCCTGCTCTGTGGGATGCTGGCCAGGGTCAGTCACTCAGAGGCACTCGGACCATGTCTGGCCTGGACCGGAAGGTCCTTGGAAGCTCCATCACATGTCCGGTGCCTCCGTCATGAGACCTCTCTCTCCGTGGGCTTCCTGACCACACAGCGGTCCCGGGGAGTCTTGTATGGCCGCTGGTTTCCAAGAAGGGACGTTCATCACGTGAAAGCAGAAGCTGCCAGTCTCGAGGCTCAACCTCAGGAAGTCACACAGCACAACCTCAGCGTCCATATTATTCAGACAAGTCACAAGGGAAGCCCTGACTCAGAGGGAGGGGCTAGAGCTTGACCTCTGGATGAGAGGAGCAGCGAGACGTGGAAACCATATTCACCACAGAGACGGATCCTTTCCCAGGCCCTGATCGAAGGACCTGGATTGTTATGCTCCAGGCACATGGGGTAGGGCCTCACCCAGTGCCACTACCTTGATGATTATGATTATTCACGTGGAACATAGGCCAAGTGATGGCTAAGCTATAAAGGATGGGCTTATTGAGCAAACTCACACGAAGGACAAAATTGACAGGGAATGTCAGCCCGACTTAAAAGAAAAGCATCTCCTTATTTGTAAAAGAGCTTAATAACTGGGCTAGCTACACCCCTTTTGGCTGCCAAGAGACTTAGGACACATCAACAAAGGAGAATTGACTGGAAGGACTGGAAGACTCAGAGAACCTCAGGGAATCCAAGATAAGGCAGAGCCACCAGATCCCGGGAGGGACAACCCCAAGGACTCGGCCATGGCGGTCTGGGGACCGCTTTTCTAGCTTTTGCCACGACCGAAACATCACTCAAGACTCTGGGTCCTTGTTACTCCATTTTCGGGAGAAGAACTCCTTGCCCTCTGATCAGTGACACTATCAGTCCCAGCCTGAGGGGCAGAGGCACAGAAGACAGCCTGGTGTGTTGGGGGAGGAAGGGTCATTGAGAACCAGAGGCCGGTGAGACTCTGTCCTCGTCAGCTTGGGCTGCTTGAGCAAAGCACCACAGCCTGGGGGCTTAAACACAGATGTTTATTTTCTCATTGCTCTGGAGGCTAGAAGGCCAAGGTCAACGTGTCAATAGAGTTGGTTTTTTCTGAGGGCCCTAAGGAATCGATTCATTCAAGGCCTCTCTCTTTGGCTTGTAGATGGTCGTCTCCTCTAGTGTCTTCACGTGGCCTCTCCATCTGTGTGTGTCTGTCCCAGTTTCCTCTTCTTATAAGAACACCCCTTGCACTGGATTAGAGCGATCCTAATGACCTTGTATTAACTTAATTACCTCTTTTAAGATCCTGTCTCTAAATATAGTTCCATTCTGAGCACTGGGGGATGTGGGTAGGACTTCAGGAGGCGACGGCGGGGCAGGGCTGGGGCTGCCACACAGTTCAGCCTCTAAACCATCCCCACCTGAAATTTAGTGTGCACGTTGAGTGGTGACTCCACATATCCACTCAGGGCATGAACAGGTTAACTACTTGCATAATGAGGCTTTCTGGGGAGACTAGGGCAGGCTCCCAAGATGGCCCAAAAGCAGCTTGAGAAAGGATGGAAGGCTGACTTGGGGTTTTGACGGTGCTTGTTGGGTGGGGCTGGGTGAGGATTCCCAGGCACGGCATGAACTACTGCCAGTGGGAGTTTTTTCATCAACTTGCCCAGA
Source organism: Mustela nigripes (assembly GCF_022355385.1). Classification (NCBI taxonomy): domain Eukaryota; kingdom Metazoa; phylum Chordata; class Mammalia; order Carnivora; family Mustelidae; genus Mustela; species Mustela nigripes. The sequence goes on from NC_081569.1 coordinate 135,572,359, forward strand.
AAGGAGCAGAAAAGGCAAGATGGAGGGACAACACGTAAAAGCCATCAGCAGCCAAACATCATCTATCACAAGGGCCTGCTGTAAATCCTCCACACCCACACAGTCATTGATAAAACCCACTCCTTCCCATTATCCCACAATGCTCCTCAGCCCTAAAGTGCTGAGATCCAGGGGGCTCTGGGCTAAGGGATGCCTGGGTTCATGGGCAGGGGCCTCAAAGCCTAAACTTTGCTCTGGGGTTTACAGAACTGGCCTTGCTTGCAGAAGGGCCTAGAGTGGGCTGGAGCCATGCTGGGGAGAGAGAGTTTGGAGGGCAAAGCTGGCCCTTGAAGAGCAGAAAGTGCTCATCCCTTCCCTTCCCTCTCCAATCAGAATGATTTTTCCCTTCTAGAATAATTTGCTCAGGGTCAGAGAGAAAACGCTCCTCGCTAAGATGATAGCAGCACTGCAAAATCAGAGAAAGGAGCCAAACATCCTTAAATCAAACCAAAGTGGGTTCAACCTAGATGTCATCTCCTCCATGAAGCTTGCCCTGGTGTCACCCTTCCAATCCCTTGCCCTCTGGCTTATGACCTTGCCTGGGGCTATTCTCGTGTTATTGCTGTTCCTGGTCAAACCTTATCTCCTGCCCCCCAGGGTCAAGGTTTTATCTTAAGCACCTGTGTACCCCTGATTCCCACCGGCGCCGGTCCTTTCCCACTGGCCTGCCTTTCATGTCGTGCCCCCAGGGACACTGCCAACTTTGAATCTCTCATCATTCCATGCTTCATTCTTCTGCAAGACACTGCAGGGCCGCTCTCCTTTCTAGAACCCTGTACTCCACCGCAACCCCTTGCTTTAACTTGGAGTCATCTGCTTCACTCCTGTCCATTCCTCAGGAAACCCCTCCTAATCTCCACCTCCTTCCCCTGGTGGCAGCAAATCCCTGTACGGTCAATGCCAACTCCTGACTTTCCCCTTCAGAACTGCATACTCATGTGGCTATAGCTGAGTGTTTGCCTACCCTCCCGCGGGACTGCAAGGGATGCCACAATAATGTTGCTCACAATGATGGAGCTCAGTAAATAGCTAGAATGATTGAGCAAGTCAATACATGAATGCAAGGATCAGTGGGTCTTTCTATTTCTCCTTCAGCCTGCAGTCAGGTCTGAGCTCAGAGGGGAACGAGGTCTGTGGTAGTGTGTGCAGGGCTGTGCCTTGTTTTCTGAGACCAGTTCTGCTTGCTCAACTGAGACCATTTACTTGCTTTAGACACGTACCGTCCCTTCCTGAAAGAGGAGGCGTTTGGCTAAATGAGCTAGCTTTAATGCTTTTTCAGAATAGCAGAGGAACAGCTGTGCTTTCCTAAACACAAAACCCTTTTTTTCAACCAAAGCCCTGAGTTAAGCATTACAGGAATGCCTGACAGTAGAGACGCCTGTGCAATTAAGCAGTGGTGGCGCGCCCTCTCGTGGTGAAATGTCAAACCGCAGGGACTACGCCCCGCAAAGTCCTTGCTTCCAGTATTGGGTGATTTTTTTTTTTTTTTTTTTTTTTCAGGACTCATTTGGGGGAACTCATGAAAATGCAATTCCTGAACCCACTCTACACCAGCCCCAGGATTTTTATTCAAGAAACTTGAGGGAAAGCCTGTGGTCCTTCGCTTTTAGCAAGTACCTACTTATGGAGGACCCTAGCCCATATTTTGAGGAATGTCAGTCTTAGGCAAAAAGAAGTGAATCCTTCAGTTTCCCAGCCTCTTGTGTGGTCTTACCAGGGAGATGTCTCCATCCTGTGACTCTGAGTGTGGCTTCAGGAATTAGCAAGGTCAGGGTCACAGAGGATGTCTTCCTCAGTGTCTGTCAGTTCCCAGCATCGCCCAGTTAAAGAAAACTGTGGGCACTGGCTGACCGCTATGCAAAGGTTAATCACCCCATTTCTATGAGTAAGAGTCAAAAGTGGAGGCTATCATCTTGGGCTTTGGAATCAGTTATCCCTGGGCTCAACCCCAGCTCTCCCGTGTACCAGTGACCACAAGCAAGATATTTAATCTCTCTTGGCCTTAACTTGCTCTTCCAGTTAGTAGGAGAAAGCATACTTTGTAGGATCCCATGATAGCATAACATGATTAACCCACCCAACACAAGACCCTCACACAGGGCTTGTTCTGGGCTGAGCATCGAACATTAGAGGGAAGAGGACAGACACAGAGGGGAAAATGAATAAAATCCTGACCCTGTTTCCAAAGAGCCCAGAGTCCAGTAGGGACATAAGATGTGGTGGTTTGAATGCCTGCTGTTCTTTTATGCCCCTGAATTTGGGGTGGTTTGTTACTGGTGCTACATAACATGGGTGCATGCGTATCCACCTGGCTCAAAGCCAGGCAGGAAGTGATGAGACAGAGAGGAACAGGAAGTAGACGTTGTGAGTCCCCAGAAGTCGGACCAGCCCAGCGGCACCTGGCGGATGTTTCAGACAAGTAACAGGCCTCAGCGCACTGGTCCCCTCTTAACCATAAGGGTGCACGTTGTGTTTATAATTGCCCCCATGGAAGGCCCTTTCTGTGGTCTGAAGGTTTGTGCCCTCCCCTAGTTCACAGGTTGAAATCCTGGCCTCCAAAGATGATGATGTCAGGAGGTGAGGCCTGTGGGAGGTGATTAGGTCAGGACGGTGGAGCCCTTGTGAATGGGATTAGTGCCCTTAAAAGTAAGGCTCTGGAGAGCTCCCTTGTCTTTCGTCATGTGCAGGCATGACAAGAAGCTGCTGTCTGCGAACCAGGAATCGGGCCCTCACCAGGATAGGACGAAGCTGGCCTTGAGACCGTGACCCCACCGGTATCGACAGGGAGGAGGCAGGGGGTCTCCCCTGTAATCCCTCTGCTGGTTGCACCTTCTCCCCACTTCTAAATCTTCATTCAGGCCAATAAAGGATTTAAGCATCAGGAGACCAGCTCTTGACCCCTTTTTGAGAAATTTATGCACGGTAGAAAGTCCTCTGGACTGTATCACTAATAGTCTTTGTGCTTCCATCAAAACCAAGACGGGAAGAGCCTCGCTGTTGATATTCTGTATGTGCACACACCCATTTTTTTAAAAAGACTGGAAGTAAATAAGGTAAATCTAACTGTGACAACTTTAGAAATGATTTTTTTTTCTTCTTTAGACTTCGTACGTTCCCAATTTTTCCTAGCAACCATTATTACATTGAACGTCCATTGAAAAACAATGACAGCCTCTTTTGAGGGTAAGAAACTGGCTCCCACTGGAGTCCAGGAAATGAGAAAGGAGTCGGGAAGGGTGAGGAGGAAGGAGAGCTTACGTTGTACACCTGTGATGGTTTGGGATGCCAGGACATCCACAAAGGACTGGGTCTCAAGCTGCAAAATGACAGAGGGAGGGTCCCAAGGGAGTGAGACTCTTGACTGTGGGACAGCTCAGGCCACCGTTCAGATGCTGGGAAAGCAGCTACCCCTTGGGGACCTTGACCCTGCCTCTGCAGCATCCCCACATGGAGCAGTGAAATCCATTAGCATTTCTGGGGGCAGAGATAAATGGTCTACCCCCTGCTTCTCCACTTCCACCTTGGACTTCCAGGTCAAGGAACTTGCTGAGATCATTGCTGTTTTCAGGTGCGCACCCCTACCCAAGCTTTGGGCAGAGCCTCTGCTGTCCATTCATTCATTCCTTCACTCATTCATTCCCTGACTTTTACGAGGCATCTTCTATAGGCCAGTCCTATTCTGACAGAAAGATGCAATTGACTGTAACATGATCTGTGGCCCTCTTGGACCTCACAGACAATGAATGAGAAACTCCTGGCATTCTGGGATATACCTTGCAAAGTTTTCACACTCCTTATGCTCATGCAGAGGCCTGGGGATAAGGAGCCAGATGCTGGGTGGGAGTGAGCTCTGAGCTAGTGGCCGAACCCGGCCTGCCACCAGTGCTGCCGGCCATCGGTCCCTATCCTCCAGGCTCTCAGGCAGTGACTCCTTTAAGGATCTCAAGGTCATTTTTACACTTGCATTTTGCGGGATGCTTCCTGTGGGAGCAAAGGGCTCCTAGCACACAGGGAACCCACGGGCTTTATGCAATTCAAGAAACTCCCTAAATTGTAAAATTTGAGAGTATGTGCATGTTTTAGAGAGAGAGCCCAGGGCTTTCTTGAGATGTCAGGACCACAATGCAAAAAAAGTTAAAAACACGGATTTAGCTGTATTTACACATTTAGGGATAAGTGAACAGTGTACAAACTGTTAAAGTAAGACGACAATAACTCCCACTTACATGACACCCTTGTTGCCGACACTTACTCTAAGCACTTTGCAGACACGAATTTGTTGACGTCTCATGACAAGCCTGAGATTTGGAACAATGTTTGCCCTCGGCTTACAGAGGAGAAGCGGAGGAAGTTAACGCAGCTGGTGGCGGGGCCAGGACTGAGGGCCCGCAGTCCCTGAGCTTCGCCTCTGCAAGAATCCAGGAGGAAAGAAGGAAACAAACACCACTGAGCGGGAGGGGGAGCCCAGCACATTTGGGGATGCCCGTTCCCCTCACGTCTGCCTTTCCGATTAGTGGTTGCTCCTGATTTGAAGGGAGAGGGAAGTGAGTTTCAGAGAGTGGAGTATTTGCCCCGGGTTCACCAGCTCAGCAGAGCCGTGTCTGTCTGACTTCAAAGCCCAGCTCTGTCCAGACCATTGCAGGGGCAGAGTCCAGGAGCCAAAGGGCAGTCCCCATGAGCTCACACTGGGTTCAGGGCACATGTCCTTCCAGCTGTCCCAAGCACACACTGTCCCCCCGGAATCTGCTTCATCAAGCTGAAACTCACTGCAGAAGCCAGGCTAAGGAAGGAAAACCCAAGTTGCAGATTTCGGAAAGGGAATAATTGATTTTCATGCTCAAGAACCCATCACCATCTTGCCTTCATTCGTTTACTCAGTGACTATTGTTGGAGCCCCTACTGTGTGCCACATGTGTTCTAGCAAGTAGGTTGCTGCTGAGAACAAAACCAGAGCTATTATTCGAGAAGAACAGCAGATTTCTCCAAGCAGACTTTGAAAGAACACGGGCTTTGCTCTAACCCTGGAATCTGAGCTGGCAACTTCTCTGTGCTTTTGTTTTCTTATCTGTAAAACGGGATAAAGACATTCCTCCTGGGGTGTGTGTGCACGTGTGTGGTGACAGAGGAGGACGCAAGTGGGTAATGGGTTTTCACTCTTACCTGGCATGGCACGTTCCTCTCTTGCCCTGGTATTGACGCATATCTGTCGTGTGAACTTGGACGTGGCCCCTGAACTTCTTGGAGCCCAACTACAGGCTGGGATGGAGACCTCAGGCCAGCTGCCTCCAAGCCTGTGCTTGTACTGCCCCTGCCACTGCTCTGCCCAGCTCTGGGCTCCCAGCCCATCTTGGTGCTCAGTGGTACACATTCCAATGAAGTCAAAGCCCCAAGCTCCTGCAGACACATTCAGAAAAGCCAACTAACAGAATCCTGAATGCCAAGGGCATCTCATTCAGGACATAAAGGGCCACATTTCTTCCACCCCCATCAGGCTTAAGAAACAGCTATATGTCACCCCCTATTCAACTGCCCCCGAATGGTCCAAGGGTGCCAGGCTCACCAATCGCTGTACATAAAGCAGCTTCGAGATCCATAATTAAAAAGGAAGTGTGCAGTTGGATTCCTGGCCCATGGAGGGGTTTGCTCCTACCCCATGCCACCCCTGCTCCTGGGTTGCATTGTCCTCGAAGGCCAAAATGTGGCATCTCAGAGGGTTCTGTCACTGACTCATGTACCTTTAAAGCTGGAAGGTGTCTGGGCAATCACATAGTCCAGGATTGCAAACTGAAGGCCCATGGAAGGATCTAACCCCTCCTAATGGGTCCTGATGATTGCAGAGAGCTAACCCTCTCTAGTTCCTCATGCCCACCATTCCTCATTATGTCACCCTGGAAGCAGCCTTACCAGGTTTGTGAAGGCACTGGGGTTCACTGCCCCTAGTCTGGTCCACCTCTTCATTTTATAAGAGGTGGTGGTGGATGGGATGGGGGGCCCAACAAACCCAGAGAAGGGAATAGATGTGCCTGAGTTCACATGGCCAATGACAGGCACCGTGCAGACCACATCTACTAACGAGCCCCCTGGGCCTCAGGGAGAAGGATGTGCCTGGTAAACCTCAGTGCATGACATAAACAGCCAGGGGCGAACTCTGTTGGAGTCCCCCTGGAGGGAGGGGGGTCATCCCTGAGAGGGTAGAGACAGCTTTCAGGGGAGTTTCTCTGTGTCGAGACTCCATGCTGTACCCGTAGATCTGTTCATTAATAATTACCTAATAGGGGAGGTGGCAGGCAGTGCTGGTGGAGCTGACAGGTTCTGCCAACCTTCCTGGGCTTCATAAAGCCAGGCCATGTTCCTCGGCTTCCTGTAGCACTCAGACAGCTGCCTCGGGGGCCATACCAGGACTGACCGTGAGTAACGCTCTGAGGGCCACAGTTGAGACTTGAAAGGGAGGGTGATAATCATCGCAGTTTGCCCAGGACTGGGGCTTCTGGAGCATAAGAACTCCAGTGCTAAGACCAGGAATGACCCAGAGGTAACACCTCCTAGCTGGAAAGACCCTTAAGTGTGATTGCACAACCTTCTCATTGCACCAGTGGGGGAACTGGTACCAGGCCCAGAAACAGCCTCATGCAAGGCCACACCTGACTTAGGACCCAGGTCTTCTGGCTCCTGATCCAGGTGCTTTCAGAGGGTGCCTGGCAGAGTGGAATTCTGGGTAGCTTGCTGCAAAGCCAGAGAGAAATACGTGTGAAGGTTAGGGCAGGAGAAGGTATTATAGCTTGGTAGGAAGCCATGCTTTGGGGATGGGTGTGAAGTTGGTGCGTGAAGTGGTCACTCCAACTCTTAGGTGGGAAACAGAAGAGAAGACCAGGTAGGAAGCAACAGTGGTCTAAGTCAGGGCTCAGCAAACAGTGGCTTGTGGGTCAAATCTTGTCCACTGCCTGTTTTTTTCTTGCCCCTGAACTAAGAATGCAAGATATAACATAAATATAAGATATAAAAATAAATACAAAATTTGTAAATGGTAGGAAAAAATTAAAAGGAGGACAATATTTTGTGACCCATGAAAAGCATATGAAATTCACATTTTATTGTCCATAAATAAAATTTCACCAGAACCCAGCCGCACACAAGCATGCCTTGTGGGTGACCTCTTCCCAGCCAACACAGCCAAGCTGGGCAGCTGTAACATGACTGTATGGCCCCCAGAGCCAAAGACGTTTAGTCTCTGGCCCTTTGCAGGAAAAGTTTTCTGACCCCTGGTCTGGGTGAATGACGCTGGAGGCCTGAGTGAGGGTCACAGCAGTGGAGAGGCTCAGGGGTCATGGGAAGACCCTGCCAGACATACAGAAAGATTGAACGAGGTGGGGCGGTGGAGAGCCAGACACAGGTTAGGGATGACAACCGGGTTTGGGGCTGAGAACCAGGGCAGCAGGGCAGATTTGGTGTGGAAAATTGAGCACCCTGTTTTGGGAAGGTGAAATTTACTAGGAGAAGAGACCAGTCCTTTTCCTGGGACTTTGGACAGATCAGTTTTTGAACATCAGAGATCTTATCTGCATGGAGAGATGGTAGGAATGCCCATTCTACTGACCTTTACCGAGATAAGAGGGTCAAACAAAATGGTGTTAAAATGATGTTGTAAACTGTAAAGCACACAACGGGTGTTGGTGGAGTAGAAGTTAAAATAACCTTTGGTGTTTTGCTGCAGTGGGTCCCTGGGATGAAGGAATAAGCATGAATCGTAACAAGAGCTCCAGGCTGAGTCTGGAGACTTTGTGCTCTAGCTCAGACACTTACCAGTTAGGTGATCTGATGAAGTCATTTTTGGAGTCTCTGGGATGAGAAAAGAGGCGAGTGCCTCAAAGAGCTGAGAAGGATGGGAAATGCAGGGGGTGGTCATGTGGAGCAGGCTTTGTTCATCTAAAGCACTGCTGCAGAATATGATCTTTGCCACACTCTGGGAAAGTGCCAGGTGTTTGCTAGCCTCCTGCAGGGTCATCTGCACAAGTCCATGGTGTCACTTATCACGCTGCTCTTGCCCGACTTCTCAGTAGGGTTGAGTGTTCTGTAGGGGAATTGCCTGGGTACTCTCTTTCCTCCTATAGTTGGGAAAGCTCAGAAGATGCATCTTGCCGACCTCCTGCCCTTCCTTCTGGCCGGACTGCTGGTCCTTTGTCATGGTCAAGTGAACCCTGAGCACTATCGCCAGGAACATACGGGCAACCCCCATCAGGAGGCTTCAAGCACAGGTGAGGGCTCCCCCAGCCTCAAGATTGCCCCAGGCAATACAGCCTTTGCTCTCCATTTCTACCACCTGATGGCTTCCCAAAGTCCTGGGAGCAACATATTCTTCTCCCCACTGAGCATCTCTGCCTCTTATGCCATGCTGTCCCTGGGGGCCCGCTCCCACAGCCAGACCCAGATCCTTGAGGGTCTGGGCTTCAACCTTACGGAGCTGTCTGAGCAGGACATCCACCGGGGCTTCCAGCACCTCCTGCACACTCTCCACCTCCCGGGCAACGGGCTGGAGATGCACATGGGCAACGCCCTGTTCCTGAGCCAGGACCTGCGGATCCTTCCGGGATTTCTTAATGACAGCATGACCTTCTATGAATCCAAACTCTTCCTCACTGACTTCCACAATTCTGTGGGTACCACCCAGCTCATCAATGACCACGTCAAAGAGGAAACTCAAGGAAAGATTGTGGATTTGGTCAGCCACCTTAGCACGGACATCACAATGGTGCTGGTGAATTACATTTACTTCAAAGGTAAGACTCGGGGACGCCTGGGTGGCTCAGTTGGTTAAGCAGCTGCCTTTGGCTCAGGTCATGATCCCAGCGTCCTGGGATCGAGTCCCGCATCGGCTCCTTGCCCGGCAGGGAGCCTGCTTCTCCCTCTGCCTCTGTCTGCCTGTGCTTGCTCTCTCTCTCTGATAAATAAATAAAATCTTAAAAAAAAAAAAAAAGGTAAGACTCGGTTTGTTGGTAGATCCTCTAGCTTCTCTCTTCTTCTGATTTGTGGATGGATTAAGTATTTAAAAAAGAGAAAGTGGATGGATGGGGTCAGATAGGGTCAAGCAATCCTTAGCAGATTCACGTGAGAGCATCAGGTATTTAAGATTGTGTAGTATTGAGATTCCTCATGCCTTTAGACATATATTCTTATTTTCTTTGTAACAGTAATGTATGAAATGCATAAGGTGAACTGCTGGGTTCATAGAGAAGCTCTGTCACTTACCAATGATGTAAGCAGGGCAGGTTGTTTGCTTGAAGTAAGGATAATAAGAGTCCTTCCTTCAAGGTTTTGTTTTGAGGATCAAATTATGTGACATTTTTGTGTACTACTTAGAAGAGGATCTAAAGGGATAGGCAAACTGCTGCCCCCAGCCACATCTGATGGGCCATTTGTTTTAGTCAATAAAGTTTTATTGGCATACAACCATGCCCACTCATTTATGTATTGTCTCTGGCTGCTTTCACACAGCCACAGAGATAAACAGTTGCCATACAGCCTAAAATATTTGCCTTCTGGCCCTTTGCAAAAGAGGTTTGTTAATCTCTGACAATTATATATTCTCAATAAATAATTAGAGTAATTGTAATTTATCTAATGATAACAGTGCTCATTTCAAAGACCCTTGAAAACACATAAAGGGGGAGCCTGGGTGGCGCAGTCAGTTAAGAGTCTGCCTTCAGCTCAGGTCATGATCTCAGGGTCCTGGGATTGAGTCCCGCATTGGACTCCCTTCTCACTAGGGAGCCTGCTTCTCCTTCTTCTCCCCACTTGTACTCTTTCTCACTATCTCTGCCCCTATCTCTGTCTCTCTCAAATAAATAAAATCTTTAAAAATAAAAAAATTTAAAAACCACATAAAGATATAAAAAAGAAATAGAAATTACCCATAATCCTACAACCCTAAGACAACCAGTGTTAACTTTTTCACCTAATTCATTCCTGTCTTCTGTTCACACACATATATTAACAGTTGAAATCACAGCATGGGGACAGATTTGTACAGTGTGTATCATCAGTGTTTCATCAGAGGATCAAAGACACCATGATTATTAAGGGAAAGGGGATTGTTATAGGAATTGGACCTCACTCAACTCTAGGCAAATGAAGACCTAGAGGAAACAACATTGGATGGGCAGAGTCAAGTCCTTGGTGCAGGTGAAAGTTTGGACCTTATTAAGGATCTGTTTGCCAGGCACATCCAACCACCATGTGGGTCCATGTAGGGGGAACTTTGGAGAGGCCGATGCTAGGCACCTGGTAGTGGCTTAGGGACACATTGCTCTGGAGTGCTAATGTTGGACAATGAACTTGGAGGACAGTATGGACAACCTGGAGGACAGAGAGCTCCACTAGGTCTGTCCATCATCCAATCTTCCTGGAAAGACCTTCATCATGTGAGGGTTGTATTCACATTGACCTCCCAATCTCACAATTGTAACCACCTTGAATCCAGAATGTATAGGGAACAGATTCTGGAAAACAGTCCCAGACTAACAATTCAGCCAAATCAGTCATCGCTTGCATTCTACACATGGAATTATTTATGTACCACTGAAAACCTTTTCAAGAACCTTTTTAATTCTGCAATGACCATAAACTTCTAAAAAGTTGCAAAAATAGTCCAGAGAGATCCTGTGTACCTTTCATCCAGGTTAGATAACATTTCACATAACTGTCATACAAAAACAAAACCAGGAAATTGACATTGGTGCAATCTACAGACTTCATTCAGATTTACTAGGTTTTACATGCATTTGTGTGTGTGCATGTGTGTGTGCACGCACAGCTTTATGCTATTGAAAATGTTATTTAGATCTCACTTTAATGGCTGCACAATATTTTATAGAGCCATTTCAATGTAGAGTACACACCATCAATGTAATTTAAATGTATAGTATACACCATCAATCTACCCAAAGCTCTGAATATAAAGAAGGGTTTGGGTGCTCTCTTCCTGAAAGAGACTTAGCTCCAGTTGGGCTAGTGTTGTCGGCCTGAGAGTGAGAGGTTCCCTAAAAATAGGAAGGAGAGGGCGCCTGGGTGGCTCAGTGGGTTAAGCTGCTGCCTTCGGCTCAGGTCATGATCTCAGGGTCCTGGGATCGAGGCCCGCATCGGGCTCTCTGCT